>NC_066579.1:94302791-94617409 GCF_024323335.1 Lathyrus oleraceus | reverse complement strand
TTATTTTTATGATGTTGGTGTTTGAGTGAAATAAAAAGATTTATTTAGGATTAAGGTGAAATTTATATGACGAGCAATGTTGATTATGTGGTAAGGGAAAAATCTTATATAATTTCTTTTTATATTAATTAAGAAAATAAAAATAATAATAAGAATATTGTTAATGTAGCTTTCTCATTCAAAATCATACAGCTACCTTCATTCACACCAATCTCTATTGTTTGAATGTTGAATAAATAAGAACGGATTCGTATGACAAACACGTTTTTACTATGAACTAAAGGCTTCACTCCATCTCCTATATATATATATATATATATATATATATATATATATTATAATATATAGATATATATATATATTATATATATATATATATATAAGATATATCTATATATATAGATATATATATATCTATATCTATACATCATGTGTGTGCATGTTAAGCTTATAGATAATTACCCTTGTTTTATACTCTCCATGAGGTAACCCGTACATCATGCATCCCATTAGCAAGAAACAATCATAATCATATCTCTCCATAAACAATACCTCATATAGCCTTACATAAAACCTTCAAACTTGAACCTTCCATTAATTTAGTTCTCCCATACTAGAGAATATAAAGTTTCTAGTTAGATCCTAGTTTGGGCCACTGTTCGTATAGAAGATTTTGAGTGCTTTGTTCGAGGGTCAAGGTTGTTCGAAGAGCTTGGAGCTATATCGAGATTATTATCAGGTGGGGGAAGATCCAGTACTCATCGGGATGGTTAGCGTAAAATAGTTCATTTAATATGCATAGAGTGATCTACGCCCTACAAGAGGTTGAATAACCAGCGATACCTAAAGCCATTTAGTGACTCTTCGGAGTGAAACTAACTGGAGGTTGATCAAAAGGAGTTGAACATGAGGCAACGTAGGTGGCTGGAGTTTCTGAAAGATTATGATTTCGAATTGAGTTACCATCCGGGGAAGGCCAATGTGGTAGCAGATGCTTTGAGTAGGAAGTCCTTACATCTATCAGCGCTTATGGTGAAAGAAATGGAACTATTAGAACAATTCAGAGACATTAGCTTGGTTTGTGAAGTAACGACAAGTAGTGTAAAGTTGGGAATGCTGAAACTGACGAATCAAGTGCTAGAAGAGATAAGAGAGGGACAGAGAACAGATTTGAAACTTGTAGATAGCTTGACGTTGATCAACCAAGGGAAGGAAGTGGACTTTAGAATTGATGAGCATGGAATCATTAGGTTTAGGGATAGAGTTTGTGTACCAGATGTGCCAGAGTTAAAGCGGAGTATTTTAGAGGAGGAACACCGGAGTGGGTTGAGCATACATCCGGGAGCCACTAAAATGTACCAAGGCCTTAAGAATTTGTTTTGGTGGGAAGGTTTGAAGAAAAAAATAGCTGAGTTTGTGTACACTTGTTTAGTATGCCAGAAGTCGAGGATAGAGCACCAAAATCCATCAGGTTTGATGCAACCGTTAAGCATTCCAGAATGGAAGTGGGACAACATTTCTATGGATTTTGTAGTTGGATTACCAAATACCGCAAAAGGGAATGATTCCATTAGGGTAATTATGGATAGATTGACTAAGTCAGCTCATTTCTTGCCTATAAGAATCAATTATCCGTTACAAAGACTAGGTGAGATTTATGTTGAGCAGATTGTTAAGTTACATGGCGTTCCCTCGAGTATTGTTTCAGATAGAGATCCAAGGTTCACCTCAAGATTTTGGGAGAGTTTACAAGGTGCATTAGGAATAAAATTGAGGCTGAGTTCTGCTTATCATCCGCAGACCGATGGGCAAACCGAGAGGACAATCCAATCCTTGGAGGACCTGTTGAGGGCTTGTGTCCTAGAACAGGAAGGAAGTTGGGAATCTTATCTGTCGTTGATCGAATTCACCTATAATAATAGCTTCCATTCTTGTATTGTAATGGCGCCTTTCGAAGCATCGTATGGTAGAAGATGCCGAACACCCTTGTGTTGGTATGAGTCCGGTGAAAGTGTGGTGCTTGGACCGGAGATTGTCCAACAAACCACTGAGAAGGTTATGACGATCCAAGAGAAAATGAAAGCATCTCAAAGTAGGTAGAAGAGTTATCATGACAAAAGACGGAAGCCAATAGAATTTCAAGAAGGAGACCACGTATTTCTAAGAGTTACTCCAACGACGGGGGTCGGACGCGCCCTAAAATCTAAGAAACTTACGCCACGTTTCATTGGACCTTATCAGATTATTAAGAGAGTAGGAGAAGTAGCCTATCAAGTTGCTTTACCGCCGTCACTTTCAAACCTACATAGTGTATTCCATGTGTCCCAACTTCGAAGGTATATTCCTGATCTGTCACATGTGATTCAAATGGATGAAGTACAAGTGAGGGACAATTTGACCGTTGAAGTATTACCCTTGAAGATAGAAGATCGAAAGGTGAAGAACTTGAGGGGCAAAGAGATTGCCTTAGTGAAAGTGACATGGGGTGGACCTGTCGGGGGCAACATTACATGGGAACTCGAGGAAAAAATGAAGGAGTCTTACCCGGAGCTATTTTCTTCAGGTAATTTTCAAGGACGAAAATTCTTTACGTGGGGGAGAGTTGTAACACCCCAATAATTATATTCGTTTAACCAAAGAAGATGATATAATTATTATTTTTATGATGTTGGTGTTTGAGTGAAATAAAAAGATTTATTTAGGATTAAGGTGAAATTTATATGACGAGCTCTGTTGATTATGTGGTAAGGGAAAAATATTATATAATTTATTTTATATTAATTAAGAAAATAAAAATAATAATAAAGATCGAAAGGTGAAGAACTTGAGGGGCAAAGAGATTGCCTTAGTGAAAGTGACATGGGGTGGACCTGCCGGGGGCAACATTACATGGGAACTCGAGGACAAAATGAAGGAGTCTTATCCGGAGCTATTTTCTTCAGGTAATTTTCAAGGACGAAAATTCTTTAAGTGGGGGAGAGTTGTAACACACCAATAATTATATTCGTTTAACCAAAGAAGATGATATAATTATTATTTTTATGATGTTGGTGTTTGAGTGAAATAAAAAGATTTATTTAGGATTAAGGTGAAATTTATATGACGAGCTATGTTGATTATGTGGTAAGGCAAAAATCTTATATAATTTTTTTTATATTAATTAAGAAAATAAAAATAATAATAAGAATATTGTTAATGTAGCTTTCTCATTCAAAGTCATACAGCTACCTTCATTCACACCAATTTCTATTGTTTGAATGTTGAATAAATAAGAACGGATTCATATGATAAACACGTTTTTACTATGAACTAAAGGCTTCACTCCATCTCTCTATATATATGTAATGTAAAGTTGGGAATGCTGAAACTGACGAATCATGTGCTAGAAGAGATAAGAGAGGGACATAAAACAGATTTAAAACTTGTAGATCGCTTGACGTTGATCAACCAAGGGAAGGAAGTGGACTTTAGAATTGATGAGCGTGGAATCATTAGGTTTAGGGATAGAGTTTGTGTACCAGATGTGCCAGAGTTAAAGCAGAGTATTTTAGAGGAGGGACACCAGAGTGGGTTGAGCATACATCCGGGAGCCACTAAAATGTACCAAGACCTTAAGAAGATGTTTTGGTGGGAAGGTATGAAGAAAGAAATAGCTGAGTTTGTGTACACTTGTTTAGTATGCCAGAAGTCGAAAATAGAGCACCAGAATCCATCAGGTTTGATGCAACCGTTAAGCATTCCAGAATGGAAGTGGGACAACATTTCTATGGATTTTGTAGTTGGACTACCAAATACCGCAAAAGGGAATGATTCCATTTGGGTAATTGTGGATAGATTGACTAAGTCAGCTCATTTCTTGCCTATAAGAATCAATTATCCGTTACAAAGACTAGCTGAGATTTATGTTGAGCAGATTGTTAAGTTACATGGCGTTCCCTCGAGTATTGTTTCAGATAGAGATCCAAGGTTCACCTCAAGATTTTGGGAGAGTTTACAAGGTGCATTAGGAACAAAATTGAGGCTGAGTTTTGCTTATCATCCGCAGACCGATGGGCAAACCGAGAGGACAATCTAATCCTTGGAGGACCTGTTGAGGGCTTGGGTCCTAGAACAGGGAGGAAGTTGGGAATCTTATCTGCCGTTGATTGAATTCACCTATAATAACAGCTTCCATTCTAGTATTGGAATGGCGCCTTTCGAAGCATTGTATGGTAGAAGATGCCGAACACCCTTGTGTTGGTATGAGTCCGGTGAAAGTGTGGTGCTTGGACCGGAGATTGTCCAACAAACCACTGAGAAGGTTAGGACGATCCAAGAGAAAATGAAAGCATCTCAAAGTAGGCAGAAGAGTTATCATGACAAAAGACGGAAGCCAATAGAATTTCAAGAAGGAGACCACATATTTCTAAGAGTTACTCCAACGACGGGGGTCAGACGTGCCCTAAAATCTAAGAAACTTATGCCATGTTTCATTGGACCTTATCAAATTATTAAGAGAGTAGGAGAAGTAGCCTATCAAGTTGCTTTACCGCCGTCACTTTCAAACCTACATAGTGTATTCCATGTGTCCCAACTTCCAAGGTATATTCCTGATCTGTCACATGTGATTCAAATGGATGAAGTACAAGTGAGGGACAATTTGACTGTTGAAGTATTACCCTTGAAGATAGAAGATCGAAAGGTGAAGAACTTGAGGGGCAAAGAGATTGCCTTAGTGAAAGTGACATGGGGTGGACCTGCCAGGGGCAACATTACATGGGAACTCGAGGACAAAATGAAGGAGTCTTACCCGGAGCTATTTTCTTCAGGTAATTTTCGAGGACGAAAATTCTTTAAGTGGGGGAGAGTTGTAACACCCTAATAATTATATTCGTTTAACCAAAGAATATGATATAATTATTATTTTTATGATGTTGGTGTTTAAGTGAAATAAAAAGATTTATTTAGGATTAAGGTGAAATTTATATGACGAGCTATGTTGATTATGTAGTAAGGGAAAAATCTTATATAATTTTTTTTTATATTAATTAAGAAAATAAAAATAAAAATAAGAATATTGTTAATGTAGCTTTCTCATTCAAAGTCATACAACTACCATGCTTGATCCTAAGATCAATGCACTCCTCCAATCCCATAATGCAGGCCTCATATTCAGCCATATTATTTGTGCATTTGAAAGTTAGCCTTGCTGTAAAAGGAATGTGTGTGCCCTGAGGAGTAATAATCACTGCCCCAATACCATTTCCATATTGATTTACAGCGCCATCAAACACCATACTCCATATGGAACCAGGCTTTGGCCCTTCATCGAGCGTAGGCTCATCGCAATCTTTCATTTTCAAATACAGAATCTCCTCTTCTGGGAAGTCATATTGAACTGACTGATAATCCTCAATCGGATGATGTGCCAAGTGATCAGCCAAGATACTACCTTTAATAACCTTCTGAGCTCGATACTCAATATCATACTCAGATAACAACATCTGCCAACGGGCAATCCTCCCTGTTAAAGCAGGTTTCTCGAAGATATACTTGATTGGATCCATTCTGGATGTCAACCACGTCGTATGATTTAACATATACTGGCGTAGGCGCTTAGCAGCCTAGGCCAAAGCACAACATGTTTTCTCAAGCATTGAATATCGAGACTCACAATCGGTGAACTTCTTGCTCAAGTAGTAAATAGCATATTCTTTCTTCCCTGATTCGTCTTGCTGACCAAGGACACAACCCATTGAGTCTTGAAGAACAGTCAGATACATAATCAATGGTCTTCCTTCCACGGGCGGAGACAGGATCGGAGGCTTAGACAAATACTCTTTAATACTGTCGAAAGCTTTCTGGCAATCCTCGGTCCAATCATGGGACTGATCTTTCCGGAGGAGCTTGAATATCGGCACACATGTGGCAGTCATGTGGGATATGAATCTGGAAATATAATTCAAGCGGCCAAGAAATCCTCGGACTTGCTTCTCAGTTCTGGGCGCATGCATCTCTTGTATTGCTTTGACCTTTGCAGGATCAACCTCAATACCTCTTTCACTGACGATAAAGCCCAATAACTTGCCGGAACGGACTCCAAATGTACACTTGTTGGGATTTAGACGGAGCTTATACTTTCTCAAATGCTGAAAAAGCTTCAACAAGTGCTCTACATGTTCAACTTCCGTTCTTGACTTAGCGATCATATCGTCAACATATACCTCGATCTCCTTGTGCATCATATCATGGAACAAGGTGGTCATAGCTCGTTGATACGTGGCTCCGGCGTTCTTCAAACCGAAGGGCATCACTCGATAATAGAATGTTCCCCAAGGTGTGATGAATATTGTCTTCTCCATATCCTCAGGTGCCATCTTAATCTGATTATATCCGGAAAATCCATCCATAAATGAGAAGACATTGAATTTAGCTGTATTGTCTACCAACATATTAATATGTGGTAGAGGAAAATCATCTTTCGGACTAGCTTTATTCAAGTCTCTATAGTCCACACACATCCGGACTTTTCCGTCTTTCTTAGGCACGGACACAATATTGGCCACCCATTGAGGATATGTAGAAGTCACCAGAAACCCCGCATCAATTTGCTTATGAACTTCCTCTTTGATCTTCACTGCCATATCAGGATGAGTTCTTCTGAGCTTCTGCTTCACAAATACGCACTCAGGTTTCAAAGGTAGGAAATGTTGCACAATATCTGTATCTAGACCAGACATGTCTTCATATGACCAGGCAAAGACATCAACATATTCTCGTAGCAATTTAATCAACCCCTTCTTAATAGATTCTTCCAAGAGTGCCCCAATCTTCACTTCTCGCACACAATCCTCAGACCCCAAGTTGACTGTTTCCAAATTCTCAAGATGTGGCTGAATGATCTTCTCTTCATGCTCAAGTAGACGGGTAATCTCGTCAGGAATCTCTTCCACATCATCTTCTTTCGCTTCAAATACAGGGAATTCAAAGTTGGGAGATGGTGTTGGGTCATTATGTTCAATGAGTTTGATCAACCTGCATAATGATTTTGGATATAAAGAGCTTTAGAATTCAAACAAGGCAAATCATTATGCAGATGAAAAGATTGATTTTTATTCTATTTTTAGGGGTTTTATGTGATCACCAATTTCATGCAAAAAAAGCGAAAAGGGAAAATAATTGGAAAAACAAACATTTAACATGAATCTATTGAATGAAAATATCAATGTATTTATGCGCCAACAATGTCCTCACTCCTCCTTTTGGCATGGGAGAAGGGTTTTTAAACACAATGATCATTACTTTGACTTATGGATAACTGTTGGAATATCCACAGCGACCCAATTATTGCAGATCCCCCCAGGGATGACGAAGTTGCTAGAATCCTCTTCGTCCTCTTCCAAGATGGCAGCGGCCTCCTTGTCTTGACTGGTGTGGATGAAACCTCCACTCTTGAACATCCCTTGTGTATTAGAAACCCCAGATGAATAACCTATGCCAGCTCGGGACTTGTTGTCTTCTAGCTCAATCATTTTCCCTAATCCAGCGGTTGCACCACGCTCAATGGCCAACTTTGCATCTTTGTAGGAAGCAAATGAAGGAGTTCTTTTCTCAATAGGTTCAGCAATGGATAAAGCTTGGAAAAGAGTTCCAACTTCATCCTCAGCATCTATATATGAGAAGGAAGACAAATGGCTAACCAGGAGAGCCTTTTCTCCCCCTACCACCACCAGCTTCTTATTCTTCACAAATTTCAATTTCTAGTGTATGGTGGATGTCACGGCGCCTGCCTCGTGAATCCATGGTCTGCCTAGGAGACAGTTATACGATGGGTGAATGTCCATAACCTGGAAGGTAATCTGGAAATCACTTGGTCCGATTTTGACTGGGAGATCAACCTCACCAATCACAGTTTTGCGAGACCCATCGAAAGCCTTCACAACTACTCCACTCTGCCTCATGGGAGGCCCTTGATATGACAGCTTCGTAAGAGTGGTTTTTGGCAATACATTCAATGATGACCCAGTGTCCACCAGCACATTGGACATGGTATCTTCCTTGCAACCCATAGATATATGCAATGCCAAGTTGTGGTCTCTTCCCTCTTTGGGGAGATCAGAGTCACAAAAACTCAAGTTGTTACAAGCAGTAATGTTTGCAACAATGCTATCAAATTTTTCTTTTGTGACATCGTGATCCACATATGCCACATCCAACACCTTCTGTAGAGCCTCTCGGTGTGGTTCCGAATTCAAAAGCAATGATAACACAGATATTTTGGATGGCGTTTGTAGAAGCTGGTCTACAACGTTGTACTCGCTCCTTTTGATGAGCTTCAGCATCTCATCACAGTCTTCTTTCATATTGCCGCTCGGGCCAACAGAAGTAGGTGTTCTCAATGTAGAGGAGGGCTTAACAACAAGTGCCGGATTCGGAGTGCTCATAGCATTCCCAATCGGGCGCTCAACAAAATCAGCATTAGCTTGAGGCTTTGACGGTGCTGAGAATACATGACCGCTACGGGTCAAACCGCTAACATCAACAATGTTAACAACAAATGAGGATGGCAAGGACACCTTTTTCCCATTTTCCACTGCTACAACATTGTAGCGATAGGGGACCGCCTTCTCAGAAGAGTATGGTACTGGGCCGGCTGGCTTAATGGTTAATGCGGGAGAAACCTTCTGCTTGTTGCCATCATACTTGATGATAACAGGCTCGGGGATCCGGAATACTGGAGAAATTACGTTGACCTCATCAGCATCTTCGTCAACATTTCTGTTTTGAAGGATCTCAATAACTCCTTCATCCAGCATTTCTTGAACATCTTTGCGCACCTGGCGACAACCTCTTTGATTAACATAACAGATTCGGCATCTATCATGGTCATGCTCATAATGACTATAATCACATAGCAAACGATGCATCTCGACCAGAGATTGTCGAATATGACTGACATATTTGACTTTGTACTTGCCAGGGCAACCCATGTTGACAGATTTCCCATGCTCGGGCAATGGGTTCTTCTTCACGTTAGGACTTACATCCTCGAAACACAGAATGCCACACCTCACAAGGTCTTGAACTTTGGTCTTCAAAGGGTAACAATTCTCCACGTCGTGGCCGGGAGCACCAGAATGGTAAACACAGTGTAATTCGGGCTTATACCACCACTGGGGATTAGTAGGTATAGTCGGTGGGTCCCGCGGAGTAATCAACTTCCTCTCTATCAAAGAGGGATATAACTCTGCATACGTCATCGGAATAGGATCGAAGGTGACCCTTTTCCTCTCGTAACTTGTGCTGGTTTGATTACGGTTTCGAGGATGGTAGGCCTGCTGTTGCGGACGGTGCTGTTGTTGTTGATATTGCGGATGTGGTTGTTGTTGATTGTTGTTATGTTGCTGGTACTGCTGATTATCTCTGAAGACAGGTGCTATATGAGCCACCTGGTGCTGGTTACCAGCGGGACGCACGGTCTTCCTCCTCACAGAGGGTCTTCTTGGTTTCACATGGGAGGTCACAGCATGTGCCTCTCCATCTTTCTTTTTCGCAAACGCCCCATAACGTTTGGCAGAAGAGCCTTCTTCTCTTGTCAGGCACCCTTCCCTAACCCCTTCTTCTAGACGCATACCCATATTCACCATCTCGGTGAAGTCAGAAGGAGCGTTAGCAATCATCCGCTCATAATAAAAAGAACTCAAGGTCTTCAAAAAGATCTTAGTCATCTCTTTCTCTTCTAGCGGGGGCACGATCTGTGCTGCTACCTCTCGCCACCTCTAGGCGTATTCTTTGAATGTTTCCTTGTCCTTCTGGGACATGGCCCTTAATTGATCCCTATCGGGAGCCATATCCACATTGTACTTGTATTGCTTGACGAAGGCCTCGCCAAGATCGTTGAAGGATCAGATGTTCACACTGTCTAAACCCATGTACCAACGCAGAGCAGCACCGGACAAACTGTCCTGAAAGTAGTGGATGAGCAGTTGGTCATTGTTGGTCTGAGTCGACATTTTCCTGGCATACATGACCAGGTGGCTGAGAGGGCAAGTATTTCCCTTGTATTTCTCAAAGTCAGGGACCTTGAATTTCACAGGGATCTTCATATTAGGAACCAAGCAGAGTTCGGCAGCAAACTTGCCGAAAAGATCCTTTCCTTTGAGAGTTTTCAATTCCTTGCGAAGCTCAAGAAATTGATCGTTCATAGCGTCCATCTTCTCATAGACATCTGGGCTCTCAAACGGCTCAGAATGATAGATGGTGTCGTCTACTCTGGGCAGAGTATGCACGACAGGAGGAGGAACAACAAGGACCGGGCTAGATGCCGGCATAGAATCAAAGGTGGGAGCAGGACCCTCGGGCATGAAATTGGGAGGCATCCCCACGGGAATCCGGCTGGCATGGCCGTTGGAGCAAAGTGTGCACTGGCTGCGGGCACCGTCGAGGAGACAATCTAAGAGATGACTGTCCTCTGGGGAGGAGTTGAAGGTGTCGGAGAAGACTGGCTCTAGGCAGCCATGAATGACTCCATCAAGGCACTTAATCTGGCCACTTCCTCTTTCAGCTTGCGGTTCTCTTGTTCCAAATGATCCATCAGTCTTGAAATGTTGGCTCTGGTGTAGTACCGGTAAGTCAGCTTGTCTTCAAAATAAATGAAGAACACAAAGTTAGACCACAGGACAAGAAGCCGAGAACAAAACCTACTTATGCACATGATTTGTTTTTTCTTTTTATTTCAAAGGAACTTTAGGGTTCTATTTGTAAAGTTTGGAAGTATTAAACATTTATCACATATGGAAATATCTCATCAAATAATATCTGAAAACATTTTTTACACTAAAGAAGTACAGCTTTGGTAACCAAATATAATACAAGAGAGAAGGGAAATAAACATCTTATGGATCTCTAGAAGCAATCGTCCAAAGCTCTGGACACAGGAAGATAAGATGCACGAAGCCTATTCACCTCTCTCTCGTAGGCTGCCTCCATATCTGCCTTCTCCTTGGCGAGTCGATCGTACTTCCTTTTCCAAAACTTGGAAGACTGAGGAAGTAGAGAAGTCCATGCATCATCAGGATCACCAATAACCTGATGTTCGAGGAACTCTATCAAAACATCCTTCTCCTTGATTTGCTGAAGCAACTATTCTCTTTCACGGATCCAAGCACGTGATCGGTCTTCGTCTCTCAACTCCTCTACTCCTTGGTCAGGGAGGGTTGAAGTCCCGGCCATTACCAAAGGTGTAGATCTTGGATACTCGTAAGGCATGAGATACACAGACGCTCTCTTCCTAACCCAAGCAGTGTAAGGCTCCATAGCAACATAATTCTTAGGACCCAACTCTTTCCTTCCTTTCCTATGAATCTTGCGCCAAGCGCGGACCATTCTGCCCTTCAAGTTTTAGGGATCTTTACCCTCCTAAAAGAACACACCCTCTAACAGAATGTTATCAGGTTTATCCTTTAGGGGGAACCCAAGCTGACGACGTGCCAAAATGGGGTTGTAGTTAATCCCACCACATGTACCAAGAAGAGGTACATTGGAGAATTCACCACAAGAGTCAATAATCTGCACACCATCATACACACGGTTGTACCAAGAGATATCATCATTAGTGAGAGACATGAGTCTCGTGGACCACCGTAGACATCCTTTGTTCTCCTTGAAGGCGACCGTCTGCGGTAAGTGAGAAATAAACCACTTATACAACAGAGGTAAACAGCACACAATGACACCACCACCCTTTGCATTCCTCATATGCAAAGAAAAATAAGTGTCACCCAACAGAGTCGGAATGGGATTAAGAGTAGAGAAGATCCTAATGGCATTCATATCCACAAACTTGTCGATGTTGGGGAACAATACTAACCCATAGATGAGAAGTACAAATATGGCCTCAAAGGCGTCCTCACTCATGGCCTTCCCATACATAATAGCTTGAGCAATGAGGAACTCAAAAGGGAGACCTTGAATTCCATCTTTGGTAGTCATATGAGCACCGACCAGAGATTCATCTATGTGCAACATGTCTGCTATCTCTTGAGAAGTAGAAACATTCTCCAAGCCACTGAACGACAACTGGTCTAGAATAGGTATACCCACAAGGTAGGCATACTCCTCAAGTGTGGGCAAAAGCTGAAAATCCGGAAATGTGAAGCAACGGTACAAGGGATCATAAAATTGCACCAATACACTCATCAATCCTTCGTCCACCTGAGTAGTCAGAAGAGGAAGAAGCTTCCCAAAACGAGCCTTGAAACCCAAGGGATCTAGCACATAGGATGTCAGATTCCTTAACTCTTTCAAATCTGGTTGTCTGAAACTGTACTTCTTTGTATTCCTTCTTTGTCTTTCCATGTCTGAAAATTTGCAAATAGACCTCTTAAGTTCCTTGAAAATTTTCTTCATTATTGATGATATGGATGCAAATGAGTGCATGAATGCATGAATGCAACAATCACACTCAAGGATCAAGCAAAGCACACCAAACAAAGGTCATGGGATGGATCATATCATCCTTAATATCAATCATCCATTTTGGTGGATTATGGTTTACACCTTATCAACATCCAAGTTCCATTGATATTAAGGATACATGAACGGATCAACCACGAATCAAGGGTTTGTTGCGAGTCACGAGCACGGAGTCTCGGTTAAGAACCACCCAAAGGGAGTGTACTAGGGTTTAAACCTGCCAAACATGTTCTACAAGAGGTTACCGTAGTCATCATCCCATCTTTCGGATATTATCGGAGAAGCGACTACTCGTATTCCGAAAATATTCTCAAGAGAGACTCTTATGAGTGTAGTATCGCGTAACAATCGTATCAAATCTTACACTTGAACGATTTTCGCACTACATCCTAAGAATAGGCCAAGATGGGCTTGGTAAACTAAGGTCCTTGGCTTCTAAGGTCTATATTGGAAAGAGTAATGTCTAACCACAACTACTTGTGTGACATTATTGATCCCAACATGACCTCCACCAAGTGAATGGACTTGCAAGTCAACTTGCTAAGGAATAACTCCACACAAGTCAACAAGACTATGCCATTCTCCTATCCTAAGTGCACTCGAGTCCGGGTATAGAACTCATCTCACAAAGATCACCAAGCACACAAGGAATTAATATTCAAGCAACTCAATCATTACATACAATACAGTAATCCCAAATTGCACAAAAAATATGTCACAAAACAATACAACATAA
The DNA here is from genome assembly GCF_024323335.1 of Lathyrus oleraceus. Lineage (NCBI taxonomy): Eukaryota > Viridiplantae > Streptophyta > Magnoliopsida > Fabales > Fabaceae > Lathyrus > Lathyrus oleraceus. The sequence goes on along the minus strand of NC_066579.1, from coordinate 94,604,220 downwards.
TACAACAAGTATGAAAAGTAGGTAAAACCCACTAGGGCAAACACATGAAATCCCCAACAGAGTCGCCACTTTTCTGTAGTGGGGTATTCGTTACCATTAGAGATATTGACTAAATCCAAGGTAAATCATACAAGTCGAGTCGCCACCGCACTTCTATTTATCCAAAGGAGTGGTTAGAAAGCGAACAAAAACCTAAAAGTTTTATCGAATCAAAAACTAGTAAAAGAGAGTCAGAGATCTGGGTAAGGGGGTTGGTTATGCAATGGGAAGGTGTTAGGCACCCAAAACATCCTAGGTACTCCTAGGGAGCCCTTTTCATACTTGTTGTAAGGTTGTTGTTTTGTGAAAATTTGTTTGTGCAAACATGATTGAAGAGATGAGAAGAGAATATACAAGTTATTTACATTTTGTGTTTGGATGGATAAACCCGTTGCCTACGTACCATCTTAAAAAAGATTAGGATCAAAATCTCGTAGTTCGGGGTAAAAATCTCAAAATGAGTTGGTGAATTGATTGGTCCAAAAGCCTTAAGGTCTTTTGTTATCAAAGGGAGAAAACTCAACCTAAAACCACAAATCCACCATGTGAGGATAGCTTCAACATGCTAGTGAGGGGTTAACCCTATAATAAGCATGGAAGACTCATTGTCCATCACTAAGGATATAGGTGAGTATTACATCTACCACAAAGATAAGGTTGTTGTTTTGTGAAAATTTGTTTGTGCAAACATGATTGAAGAGATGAGAAGAGAATATACAAGTTATTTACATTTTATGTTTGGATGGATAAACCCATTGCCTACGTACCATCTTAAAAAAGATTAGGATCAAAACCTCGTAGTTCGGGGTAAAAATCTCAAAATGAGTTGGTGAATTGATTGGTCCAAAAGCCTTAAGGTCTTTTGTTATCAAAGGGAGAAAACTCAACCTAAAACCACAAATCCACCATGTGAGGATAGCTTCAACATGCTAGTGAGGGGTTAACCCTATAATAAGCATGGAAGACTCATTGTCCATCACTAAGTATATAGGTGAGTATTACATCTACCACAAAGATAACTCAAACCTAATAGCTAAAGGTTATGAAAAAGTTTAGAAAGTGGCCATTGAAACCACAAAAAGACATTTGAATGGGTTATATTTACCAATTAGAAGTATGTACAAAATAATCAAAGTTGACTTAAAGATTCAATTCAAAATAAGTATTATGAAAAGAAAGTTTCAAAATCAAAAGCATAAGGCTTAGGTTTCTAATGTTGAAAACAAGTGTTAGATGTTTGCACAAAAGTTTTGGCTTGGGTTAGAGTGGAGAGAAGAAGAAGAATGGCTAAAGTCCTAATCATACAAGAGGTGAGGGATAAAGAATAAGACCACAATGGAGTTCCTCTCTTGAGATCATATGGATGATCCAGGTAGCTCCCATCCTTTGGAATAAGCAATCACATAAGCATAAACTCAAGCAATCAACAATCAAATGAACTCTTGGAAAGCTCCTCAATGTATCTTGGGTCCCTCTCTCTTAGAATCTCATGGCAATGGTTCCTCAAATTTGAATCAAGATGGAGTCCCTAGCACAAGAACACACACATCAAAGAGTTTTATGAAGCAAATCAAGAATGGACAAGAGTGAGTTTAGAGGCTTGGTCCTTTTAATCCATCTTCAACATTAAGGTCCTTTTACTCCAATTTTTGCATAGGGAATGTCCTAGAAACTAAGTCCATTTGTCCATTTTTTGCATTTGGTTCTCAACAATTAAAACAAAACACAACCACAATAGTATATACACAATTATGTGCTCAAGTGAGCAAAAGGCAAATGGCATTAACATAAACATGTGCTCAAGTGAGCAAAGGGAAAAGCAAATGGATAATATGTACAAGAATAGTAAATTGCCTAAAAGTAAAGAGCAAAAAGTAAATGTTAATGGTTAATGGTTAGTGTTAGTAGTTAGTGTGCCATAAGGCAAATTTAGCGCTATGTTAAGCAATCGTAATTGGACTTATGTAGAAGTCACAACTATCTGAGGCCGATCAATAATAATGTAGGCAACAACACAAGTTAGAAGTCTTGATTAGTGAACCAAGTTCCAACAACTTGCCATGCCAAAGAGAATTGATCTTGTATTGGTTTAAGTCTTTTGCATGTTTAGGAAACAACCTATCCTTAATGCAAAGCCATTCATTTGATCAATTGATCAAGATGAATTAGATTTGAATCAAGGAAGATTAAGCCTCCCTAATCAATGCTAACTTATCAACCTTTAACTCATTGATCAAAAAGAAAGAAGAAGAAGATGAATAATGGATTATGAAATGGAAATATTAAAATGCATAAGGTGAAATAAAAATGTACCAATCCATGTGTATTGACCAAATGACATTGAAAGTCAAAGTTAAATAATGAGAAATCAGAAATGAGATGAAGATTGGAGGTCAAACAAATAGCAAAATATTTTTGGCATTTTTAATATTAAAATAAACTTGAATTAAAAATAAAAGAAAGGTCAAACTTCAAAATCACTTCAAATCAACCTTGAAAGGTCCAAGTGATTTATCCCAAGTTCAACAAGGTCAAACAAAGTTCGACAAAAAATTTCAGCATTTTTAAAAGTCAGAAACTATTTTTAATCAATTAAAAATGAATAAAAATAACCTAATTGAACTAAAATCTCAAATAAATCTCAAATCAATTAAAAAATTAATGAGAATATTTTTCATAGATTCATCATCATTCAAATAGGTTAGGAAATATTTTTGTATTTTTTGAATATCAAGAACTATTTAAAATGAATTAAAAATAACCAGAAAAGAGAAAATTCACAAAAAATATCAAATGACAAAATAAAAAATATTAAAAATCAAAATTAGAAACTAGAATTTATTTGGAGAAGAATGCAATTGGTCCCATATTTTTTGGATTTAAAATGAAGAAGATATGAATTTTTGAAAATAATGGAAATAAAAGAAAATAAATCAGAAAATAAGAAATTCAGAAAAACAAGGAGCGTCTGATCAAGCCTCATTAATTGACGTGGCTGATCTGACGCTCCACATGCGCGCTTCCATGGGGTACCAAAGTCATCAGCGAAACACATGGTATTATTAAAAGTCAAAAGAAGCAAAGGCCAGGATTAGATCTGGGAAACTCAATCCAACGGTCCAAATTCAAACTGGAAAGGAGACGGTGGCCAGCGCCACCGTCTTCTCCGGCGAGCTTGTGTTTTCCGGCCAAAGTTGCAGACAACAAAAACTTAACCAAAATACACGATCTATACATCATTGGAAAGCTGGGATGATGTACATCATCTCTGTACCACTCAATTCCACTCTAGATCTCTATATTGAGAGAAACCAGAGATGGAAATTATGTGGTGTTCATGTGAACTTCATGGATTTCAACAATTGAGTACTCAAAACAATTGCCTCTATGAAGAGGACTTCAGCCAACACAATATCCAAGCAAATAGATCAATAAATGGTGGAGATCAATACGAAAAGAAAACCAGTTGAAGAACAACCTTGAATTCTGGAGATTTGAGCTTGCTTCCTTGCTTCCTTTGGCCAAACAGAAGATCAATGGAGTGTGAGAGAGAGGTCTAGGAACTTTAGATCTAGAAATTCAACCTGATTTAGTTGAATTTCAGATCTGAGAAATTGAAGAAAATTGGAATAGTTCCTTTAGGTGTGGCTCGGTTTTCAGTTCAACAGCATTTCAGGTTGATTCATGGATGAAATTTGAATGAAGTGAGGCTCTTATTTATAGATGGAAAGGCAAGGTAAGTGTGATCAAAGCCGTGTGCATGGAATTGGATATTCATTGCATGGGCTTGCATGATCACTCAAAAGGCCCAAATTCAATGCCAAATGCACTCTGAAGCATAATTGAGCTGAAATGGTCGTGGAATTGGCAATGCACAAGCTTGTACAATGAGTTTCAACATGTTATGCATAATCATGCCTAAAACTTCTCCTCTTCGAAAATGCCATTTGCCAAATCCAAACATGAGCATGTGAGTAATGGTTGGAAAGGTTTTGATGTAAGGAAAAATTGTTATGTTGGGCAAAAATCCATTTGAAGTGTGGAAATTGGTGAAATTTGAGTTTAAAGTGCAAGGTGCAAAACATGTAAAGGCAAAGTTTCTAAATTTGGCCAATGTTCAAGCCCTTCTGTTTTGATGATGCAAGCCCCAAATGAAAAAACCTCCAACATAAAAGTTGTAGATCTCTTCAAGAAAATCAAAATGGACTTAAATTTTGAATCATTTGGATTTTTTATAAAAGAGTTATGGGCACTTGAAGTTGGACTTTTTTACCTTTCAATGCATTTGGTCCAAAGTGACCTATAATGTTTTGCATTATCACATGTATTTACTTTGAGATTCTGAAATTTTGTTCAACATAACATTTGAATTAGACATATTAATATTTCCAATGCATTTGATCCCACCTCAAAATCATAAAAAATGAATGAGTTATGTCCTTGGGAAGTTGACCTAAAATTAGGGTTTAAGTCAAAATGACCTATAATGTCTTGGAATGGATGATGACTTTCCAAGCTTCAAATCAATTTTTGATGAACATGAAAGTTATTCATATTGTCCTTAATAAAATTTTTTACTTTTGGGATCATCTCCATTTGACCAACACATAAAAAGTTAGGTCTCAGTGCATTTCAAAATAGTCAGATGAATTGACTGATCAACTTCTCAAGTCTACAACTCATATCCTGATGAATTGATAATTGAGGACACTCAAATAAGGTCAAATATGCATGAAATGATGAGTTAAAGAACTCCCCTTGATTGTATTTGATCATGGGCTGAGGTTGCTTCAAGAGCAAGGCATTGTGGTGCATAGATGAATTAGGGTTTCTTTGGGGAACAAAACTCAAACCCTTTGACTTGCTTAGATCAAAATGATGAATTCAGATGATAGGGAAGCACATTTGATGGAGGAGATCTTTGGGAACCATTACCATGCTTGCTATCATTTTCATTTGGCCATACCTCTGTACCAATGATCTCCTTGAAACTCTTGACCTTGTGATTGCTCAAGCTACAAACAAAAGATGTTAGTGATATATTTTTGTGCTTTTGGTTAGTAAACAAAATAAGAAAAGCAATAATATACAATTCAAGCATGCTTGGTGATCTCAAACCACTCACAAGAGGTCCTACCCAAAGGTAAAGGGAACCAAGATGCTTATGATCCTTGAGGCTTTGCAAATGCAATGTTATAATGCCATGAGGGATCTTAGGGTCAAAATTGGGGTATTACACATTTCATATTCCCAATATCAACTACTCAAAGTGACTTTGAAGTTATTACTAAATTCATTTCTCACCATCGCTCCACCTACCCATCAATCACATTAACACTTCTTGGCTTCTCTGTTACTCTCTCTCTCAGTCTCACTCAGTCTCTCTTCTCTGTTAATAATAGGCTATGTTTGCATCCCAAATTTCAACTATTTCCCAAAATACTCTTGCTCTCGTTTATTCAAGTTAGTCGATTTATTCTCATACTCTTACTCATTTCATCACATGTATATGAAAACATTAGGGATGATTTTATTAAGTGAAGGATTATAAACTTACTTTAATTGGAAATAAGATAAGATTAGGGATGATTGATTGTATAGAAGTAGTGGAGAGATTTGACAATATTTTCTAAGGTTTTAATGAATGAATCAAATGATAGTATTTTTATGTTACATCTACTCTATTTTAAGTATTCTCTAGTGTAGAGATTTGGTTTAGAAAAAGGCAGAGTCTATAATAGCAATATCGTCCTCGAAAATTACTTGAAGGAAACAACTCCGGATACGAATCCTTCATTCTACTCTCCGATTCCCACGAAGCACTCTCGCCCGTCGTCTAAACCACAACACCTTCACCAAAACGATCTCTTTACCTCTTAACCGCTTCACTTCCCGATCTTCGATCCTCACATGCCAAGTCTCAACGGTCAAATTACCCCTTACTTCCAAATCATCCACTTGTATCACATGAGACGCATCAAAGACATACTTCCTCAACTGAGACACCTGAAACACACCATGAAGTTTCGACAACGACAGCGGTAATGCAATCCGATGCGCTACTGCTCCAACCCATTCAACAATCCCCAACGGAACAACAAAACGCGGTGTCAACTTCCGACACTTCAAAACACGTCCAACACTGGTTACAGGATTTACCCAAAAAAAACACACGGTCTCCAACTTGGAACTCAATATCCTTCCTCCTCTTATCATGATAGCTCTTCGGCCTACTCTGAGACGCCTTCATCTTCTCCTGAATCATCTTAACTTTCCCGTAGTCTCTTGCACTACCCCGGTCCTAACAAAGCACTTTCTCCCGATTCAAACTAATACAACGGCGTCCTACACCTCCTTCCATACAAGGCCTTAAACGGTGCCATCCCGATACTAGAATGAAAACTGTTATTGTAAGTAAACTCAATTAACGGTAAACATTCAACCCAACGCTGCTTGCAAACTCTCCCAAGACTTAGAAGTAACCCTCGGATCTGATCTGACACAATGCTAGATGGGACACCATGCAATTTGACAATCTTCTCAATGTAAATCTCCGCCAACTTAGCCACAGTCATACTGGTTTTAATAGGAATAAAATGTGCCGACTTCGTCAATCGATCAACAATCACCCAAATCGAAACATATCCTTTCACAGTCTTAGGCAACGCTCCAACAAAATCCATAGATATACTATCCCACTTCCACTCCGGCACAAACAAAGGTTGCATCATAACATTGCATTTGCAAAGCCTCAAGGATCATAAGCATCTTGGTTCCCTTTACCTTTGGGTAGGACCTCTTGTGAGTGGTTTGAGATCACCAAGCATGCTTGAATTGTATATTATTGCTTTTCTTATTTTGTTTACTAACCAAAAGCACAAAAATATGTCACTAACATCTTTTGTTTGTAGCTTGAGCTATCACAGGGTCAAGAGTTTCAAGGAGATCATTGGTACAGAGGTATGTCCAAATGAAGATGATAACAAGCATGGTAATGGTTCCCAAAGCTCTCCTCCATCAAATGTGCTTCCCTATCATCTGAATTCATCATTTTGATCAAAGCAAGTCAAAGGGTTTATCCCACTTCCACTCCGGCACAAACAAAGGTTGCATCAAACCTAACACCGAATGTGTAACTTATGGGTTTGTCAGGTCTGCCATACTTTACTACCTTTAACCTATGCAAGAGGGTCACAGTTACGGTACCTCTTTCTCCTAAATCAATTAAAACTCCCTATTGGTCCTAGTGAAGTCTATGGTTGATTTTAGGGTTTAAGCTCGTTAGAGAAGTGTAATGTTCGTCACAAGGACGGGTTAGGAACCTGTGATTAACTAAGGTTAAACCTAGGGTAAGCCATTAAGTTATGGTTAGTAATCATAATGCCCTACGCCTTGAATCCCTTCTCCAGAATGAATCCCTTCTAACATGAATCCCTTCTAGAATGAATCCCTTCTAACATGAATCCCTTCTAACATGAATCTCCGCCAACTTAGCCACAGTCATACCGGTTTTAATAGGAATAAAATGTGCCGACTTCGTCAACCGATCAACAATCACCTAAATCGAAACATATCCTTTCACAGTCTTAGGCAACGCTCCAACAAAATCCATAGATATACTATCCCACTTCCACTCCGGCACAAACAAAGGTTGCATCAAACCTAACACCGAATGTGTAACTTACGGGTTTGTCAGGTCTGCCATACTTTACTACCTTTAACCTATGCAAGAGGGTCACAGTTACGGTACCTCTTTCTCCTAAATCAATTAAAACTCCCCATTGGTCCTAGTGAAGTCTATGGTTGATTTTAGGGTTTAAGCTCGTTAAAGAAGTGTAATGTTCGTCACAAGGACGGGTTAGGAACCTGTGATTAACTAAGGTTAAACCTAGGGTAAGCCATTAAGTTATGGTTAGTAATCATAATACCCTACGCCTTGAATCCCTTCTCCAGAATGAATCCCTTCTAACATGAATCCCTTCTAGAATGAATCCCTTCTAGAACCAGAATCCCTTCTAAGGAGAATCCCTTCTATAATGAATCCTTTCTAAGAAGGGATCATCGGCATTCAAAGCAAACACCTTTCCTGCCGCCTTCTTCGGCTTGGTACACTTGGTGCTAATATGACCCTTCTCACCACAATTGAAATAAGTAATCTCACTCTTGCATTCATAAGACTTGTGACCCGCCATCAAACTCTCGGATCTCCTGAACACACATGTATTGGTAGATATCTGGTCGAAGTCCGCTCTCAAACTTCACGCATTTAGAAACCATAGCATCTTCCGCATTAATGTATGGGCAAAACCTGGAGAGCTCCTCGAACTTAGCCGCGTACTCCGCCACAGACAAGTTCTCTTGCTTCAAATTCAAGAATTCTACCTCTTTCCTTGTCCTCAAATCTTCCGGAAAATACTTCCTCAGAAACTCAGCCTTGAACCTAGCCCAAGTCACAGCCTCACCGCCCAACTCAAGTCTTCCCTTGGTGTTAGTCCACCAATACTCAGCCTCATCTGCAAGCATATGCGTAGCCAACCGCACCTTCTGCTCATCATCAGTAACCATAGTACGGAAGATCCTCTCCATGCCTTGCACCCAAGACTGTGCTCCCTCCGGATCAAACCTTCCCTTGAACGTAGGTGGATTGTTCCTCAAGAACCTATCAAGCCTCCGCTCCTCGGCCTCTCCCTCATTACGACGTCCAGTCGCCGCCTACTTGTTGGACTGAGCCAACGCCTGAGCCATCGCCTCTAGAGCCTGAGCAATCGCAGCAAACATCCAATAGGTAAGAACAACAGCTCAACCAACTCGAAGGTAAACCTTTCAATATGAATCCCTTCTAAGGAGAATCCCTTCTATAATCATTCTAGAAGGGATTCTGGTTAGAATGAATCCCTTCTAACCAGAATCCCTTCTCTAGAATGAATCCCTTCTAACATGAATCCCTTCTATAATGAATCCCTTCTAACATGAATCCCTTCTAGAACCAGAATCCATTCTAACATGAATCCCTTCTAGAACCAGAATCCCTTCTAACATGAATCCCTTCTAAGAATTCTAGAAGGGATTTATGTTAGAATCCCTTCTAACATGAATCCCTTGAATGGATTCATTCTAGAAGGGATTCATGTTAGAAGGGATTCTCCTTAGAAGGGATTAACGTTAGAAGGGATTCATGTTAGGAGGGGTCCTTAGAAGGGATTCATTCTAGAAGGGATTCATGTTAGAAGGGATTCATTCTAGAATGAATCCCTTCTAACCATAAGTTTCCATACGTTTGCTTTTCTGTCTTGGATTCTCCTTAAACTAGAAGGGATTCTCCTTAGAAGGGATTCATTCTAGAAGGGATTCTCAACATGAATCCCTTCTAACGAGAATCCCTTCTAGAATGAATCCCTTCTAACATGAATCCTTTCTAGAATGAATCCCTTCTAACCATAAGTTTTTTGTCCATAAGTTTGTTGTCCTGTCTTGGATTATCGGATCGCTTCTTCCTTGTTTTATTTTAGTCTGTTTTAGTTTCCTTAGAAGGGATTCATGTTAGACCGATTCATCATGATGATGCACCGATTCTACAAGCCCAATTTTGCCCATTGTACTTGTTCTGGGCTGATTGCATCGATACAAACTAGTCTTGCACCGTTTCATAATTAATTTATTTATGAGTTGTCTAAATTACTAATCATATGAATAAATTAAAAACCCTATGCTTTGGTCTTATGGTTGCCATGACTTTACTTAAAGAAACCCACCTGTAAAGTGCAACAGCTTCAAGCTAAGATTATTGTGTTTTCCAGCTCCTTGAATCCAAGCCTTCACCTCTTCCTAGTTTTCTATGCAGCCAAGCTATTTTTCAATCACCAACTTGTCTGATAATTTATTGCATCTCTTAACTTCAAACAAACTTGTTATCTAATAATTTTCACACAATAATCATTCCAAATCTGTCTAGTTCTTCAAATCCCTTCAAGCTTCACCAATAATTCTTATCTTCAAACTATCTTGCTTCTTTATTACACTCAAGGATTCCATTCCTAGTTGTCAGCCCATAATCTTGGTTCCTTAACCCCCCACAAGTTCCATAATTTAGAGAATCCAACACATGCATGAATTGATTTTGAAGAATATAGAAGTTGAAATTGAAAGAGGGCTTCAGCCCCATGGCTTGAGAATGGACTTTAGAAGCTATAATTTGTTCTTGAGTGCTCTTAAGAGATAATTGAATCTTAATAGAAATCAACATGAATTGGGTTTGCATCCAAGAGTAGAGTTTTCAATTTGATGAGGAACGGTTTGAGGGAAATAGAGCGTTGGTGAGGGTGAGGTCTTCGTGAGAGAGAAAAGAATGGTAGTGGAAGAATACTGATTTCTTTGTTAAGTCATAGAGTATATGGCCCACCACTACTAGAGACTTTATCTTCTTGGTTAATAACCTCAGTACCCTTCTATTACTTGTTTCCATCTAAAGTATAAATTCCTAATTACCAAAGTAACTCTAATAATTATTACTACTAATAATTAAAATGGGATGTTACAATCTACCCCCCTTAAAAGAATTTTGTCCTCGAAATTCTTATATTTACTCATCAACTCAGGGTAAACTGTTCACGTTCTTACTTTTAGTTACCAGACTTCTTCTCATACTCGACTACGGAAATCATCTTACGAAGTTGTTGGTTATTATGTTTTAATCAAAAATAATCGTTAACACATTCCCCGTGATTATTGTTCAAACCCATACTGCATTTCGCCTGTCTAATCCCATATTCGCCAATATACCTTGCTCACGCCATACGGTTCTTAACAAGTTCTAGTTCTCATTATAGGTGAATAACAAGACAACATCCACCCGGATCTCATTGTTTGAAATACAAGTCAACCTTCTATTTCTCTTACTTCCTACCCAAATGCAAACTCTCTGAGTTGCTATACTCAAATCTTGAGAAACAAGAAGCTATTGCATTAATGCAAGAACCTATGGACCTCCGCATGTGCCTCACCAGGTTGTGCTCCAAGAAGGTTAATCAGCACACTTTGACCCTCATATTTAGTTAATGCGTCGTGGTCAAGCAGACGGCCGGTGATGGGGATATGCAACAGACACGACACATCATCTAGTGTCACTGTGACCTCCCCGACAGGCAAATGGAAGATGGAGGTATCCGCGTGCCACCTCTCAGCAAATGCGGATATCAGACAAGGGTCTAGATGTTCATACCCTGTCTTGGCGAGGTCCGCCAACCCGGTCGCTTGCACACGATCCCTAAACCACTGCTCATCCGGCACCAATGCAGCCAACTCCCTCATCTTTTTCCTGTGGCTGACATGGACAAGTTGCAAACGATGCTGCAAAAAGAAGAACAAAAATATATACAAATAACATTAAATAAATACCAATTGCATAATTAAGTAACTTAAATAGCATTGCGAAAAATATTTATATCGTAACAATTAAATAATAAACTTACGTAGCCTTTGTATACATATCTCGCAATATGGGCTTTGTACGATGCGAGAACGCTGGTGTCCTTCGGCCCTCCAGGAAATTCAGCCGGGTCTTCTGGCGGGAAGACACATAATGTCTAAGATGGACCTTCCAACTTCAACTTCTTACTCTTCTTCTTAAGCTCCCCAACAAGAGCACGGGCACGAGCCGCCTCAACATTCCCCTCCGGGACATCCCCCTCCGGAATATCCCCTAAATTTTAAACTTGAATGGTAAGTATAATATATTTAATAGTATTATAACTATATTAATAATTTATATCTTTTTTTTGTCAAGTAGTCTAGTGGCTAGAAAATCCACCTTAAAGGTGGATAAGTGGAGTATCCCGGGTTAGAACCCTAAATAAATATTCAAATTTTCGATTATTTTAGCATGTTATTAGCATTTTCTCTCTCGTCCTGGGTATTGAAAAAAATAAAAAAATTTATCTATGATTTTTTTAAAAAAATTTAACTAACATATATAGGAGTACTCCATATATAGTTAACAAACTATGTTAGGTTCGTGTATGATCATGTTTATATGTTAGGTTCGTGTATGATCATTTTCACATCCTGGAATCGGACACGCGTTGGGATAGTTATTGCACCTTCCAGTTATGTATACATTACTTCCTCTGTCAATGTTGTTACACAATGATCCGAAACAAAGAATTGTGAAAAGGAAAAGGAATTGTGAAAAGGAAAAGGAATTGTGAAGGTGAGAATAAGTTGTGAAGGAATTTGGGTCACATAGAACTATGTGGGTAGAGCCATGTGGTTTGGTGCTATAGAACTAGGTGGAGCACACAAAATTCTAGTTTAAACATAGAACTAGGTGTGACGAAATTAGTTAGTTTAGCGCGTTTATGAGCATTCGTAACCGTGACCTTTGATTGGATTTTAAAGTAGATTGAAGGTGTGAAGACACAAGAATGATATACATATTGCCCTCTCTCTATCTCTCTCTCTCTCTTATGTATAGATATTATTTTTCAAGGAGCTGTTAAATTTTCTTCCAATGTCGATTAAATCATCTAATAGTCTTTCCTTAGTGTCCTTTTCATAATGCTCTCTCTCTCTCTCTCTCTCTCTTAGTGTCGATATATTGTTTTTCAATGAGCTGTTAAATTTTTTTCCAATGTCGATTAAGTCATCTAATAGCCTTTCCTTAGTGTCCTTTTCATATTGCTATCTCTCTCTCACACACACACACACACTCTTATATATATATATATATATATATATATATATATATATATATATATATATATATATATATAATATATATATATATATATATATATATATATATATATATATATATATATATATTATTTTTCAAGGAGCTGATAAGTTTTCTTCAAATGTCAATTAAAACATCTAATAGCTCTTTCTTTGTGATCTTTTCATATTCTCTTATATATATTGCTCTCTCTCTCTCTCTCTCTCTCTCTCTCTCTCTCTCTCTCTCTCTCTCTCTCTCTCTCTCTCTCTCTCTCTCTCTCTCTCTCTCTCTCTCTCTCTCTCTCTTATATATAGATATTATTTTTCAAGGAGCTGTTAAATTTTCTTCCAATGTCGATTAAATCATCTAATAGCCTTTCCTTAGTGTCCTTTTCATATTGCTCTCTCTCTCTCTCTCTCTCTCTCTCTCTCTCTCTCTATATATATATATATATTGTTTTTCAAGGAGTTGTTAAATTTTTTTCCAATGTCGATTAAATCATCTAATAGTCTTTCCTTAGTATCCTTTTCATATTGCTCTCTCTTCTCTCTCACACACACACTCTCTCTCTCTTTTTCTCTCTGTGTTATATATATATATATATATATATATATATATATATATATATATATATATATATATATATATATATATATATATATATAATATATTATATATATATATATATATATTGTTTTTCAAGGAGCTTTTAAATTTTCTTCAAATGTCAATTAAATCATCTAATAGCCTTTTCTTAGTGTTCTTTTCATATTGCTCTCTCTCTCTCTCTCTCTCTCTCTCTATATATATATATATATATATATATATATATATATATATATATATATATATATATATATATATATATATATATATATATATATATATATATATATATATATATATATATATATATATATATATATATATATATATATATATATATATATATATATATATATATATATATTGTTTTTCAAGGAGCTGTTAAATTTTCTTCCAATGTCGATTAAATCATCTAATAGCCTTTCCTTAGTGTCCTTGGTCAAGGTTGATTTGACTTTGTCAAGTTAATAAAATAGTGCATTAAATTCAAATATGTTTTCCCCAAATCCTAAAATCTCATCAAAACACCAAATAAATTGACATGAGATTTATCATAGGTCAAACAAGGTCAAAGGACATTGGAGAAAAAATTTCATAATATTTGGACAAAGATAATATAATTACAAAGATAATATAAAAGTATGATATAATTACAAAGTATTTAGTGATCTCTCCCAAAATAAACCCAATGTATGAGGGGTAAGAAGGATGCCAAGATATGATCCCAATGCCAATGCTCATGATGAAATTGCATGAGGGATCTTAGGGTCAAAATTGGGATCTTACAGCTGCCCCTATTTAAGGACATTCTAAATGAGGAGGTGAAGGTTAAAATCTTCGGCTCGACTCAGTAGAATGGGCTTAAATAACAACATAGAGAAACAAATTTTGGTCCCTAAGAGACCTCATGATGCGTATGATATGAATGCAAAAGCTAAAGCTCCGTGGGGGAATATTGCCATAAAGAATTAAGAAATCATATAGATCGAAAATCCGCAGGAACATAATACATTCCATAAGGAAAACTCGTTGGGGAGACATAGACTTTGAGGGGATAAAAGAGGCTTATGCGTAGGCCAGGCTACGACTTAAAACTACTGGGGGACTAGAGGGATTCCACATACAATGGAAAGACTCAGTTGGGGAAATAACAACATCTATAGGGAATACGAGTAAGTCAGAATAAAACTGAAGTACTCGACTCATGCTGGAGAAAGGAAAACGATTTCACTAAGGAAATACGCACTCGACTCAACTAGGGAAGAAATAAGCTTCAACACAGGAGGAGCAGAAATCTATTATCTACTACCTATTACTGAGTAAGGAGATAATAAAGATCTGACAGGGAGAACATCCGTCATCGGTTAGGATAAACATATCAAGGATGACTCGCTGAGAAAATGTCAGGTGGGAATATTCATTACCGGCTACTGGGTAAGAATAGCCTTGCTGGGGAAAACTGCACAAAATAGGATTTACAACTACCAGTTACTGGGCAGAAGACCAAGGGTGAGAGTATCCATCATCGGTTAGGATGAACATATCAAGGATATACCAACTGAACAAAAAAGGGTAATTACATCTATCGAAAACTGGATAGAAAACCGTCAGAGAGAGAATCTGTCACCGGTTAGGATGAACATATCAAGGATCAACTCTGCGAGGGGACAAAGTAGGATTTACAATTACCGATTACTGGGTAGAAGACCAAATCAAAGAGAAAATTCGTCACCGGTTAAGATGAACATATCAAGGATATACTCTGAAAAGGGGAGCAAAAATAAGGATTACATCTATCAGTTACTGGATAGAATACCAATCAAAGAGAAGATCCGTCACCGGTTAAGGTGAACATACCAAGGATAGACTCTGTTGAGGAGATAAAATAGGAATTACATCGATCAGTTACTGGATAGAAAACCACAGAAGAGAAAATCCGTCACCGGTTAAAGTGAACATATCAAGGATTAACTCTGCTCAGGGGAACAATAGGATTTACAACTACCGGTTACTGGGTAAAAAACCACAAGGAGAAGAAAACCCTTCATCGGTTAAGATAAACATATCAAGGATTAACTCTCTGAGGAACAAAAATAGGGATTACAACTACCTTTTTATTGGGTAGAATACCAAAGAAGAGAATATCCGTCACTGGTTAAAGTGAACATATCAAGGATAGACTCTGCGGGGGGAAAAGAAAGATATCTGACACCGGTTAGGATAAACATATCAAGGATATACTTTCAGGGGACTCTATTGAGGAGACCCAAACATCTATCTAGGCAAGAGCTAGAAAGAAACGGTCAATCAAGACTCGACCCAATGAGGACATAACTCAAGGGGAGTAATTTCACCCAGAAAATCTACTGGAGAGGAAATTGAAATAATAATCATCCACGAGGAAACAAACTCAGTGGGGAAATAGAGAAAGGTTAAAGTCTTTCTGTTTAAGGGGCTGACACTCTACTCTTGAAGGAGGACAGACACCAGATTTGGTATGGGGATAAAGTACCGCCATAACAGAGAATGAGAATCTCAAACAAATCAAATATGAAGATGCAAGATATGCAAATTATGAAATTGTATGAATGTGTATGTATATGTATATATGATGGTTATGCTGACAAAACGATCACGGAGGATACAGAGGTGTCGCAAAGAAATTGAACCACCGGTACAATCCTCGGTCAATCCACAAAATATGGAGACAACTGTCGGAGAACAGAGAGATCAACATCCCAAAGGGGCTCAACCCTAGCTGGGGAAAGAGGAGATCTGCTGAGAATAGAACATCCAAATTTGTGGGGAATTTTAGGTCAACACCATAAAAATGGGAGACAACCCTACAGAGAAAACAATCAACAAAAGCTGCTCAAAAACCAGGAGGAAACTCTGACTGGGAGCAAATGCAGTCTACTGGGGAAGATCAACCAATCACTGAAGATCAACCCTGCTGAGGAGATATGAACCTTGTTGGAGATAAACAAACTCCGTTGGGGAAGGCCGAAACTCCGCTGGGGATGAAGAAAGAAACTCCACTGGGGATGTATAAACTCCACTGGGGATGTACAAACAATCTAGCGACCTTACTGGGGAAAACAATATGCCACAAAGTATCTGAATCGACCAACTCGGCCGGGGATAAAGAAGTTCCACCGGGGAAGGAACACTCCACTGGGGAACAGAATCTATCAGCTAGGGATAACAACAACCCAGTCAGGAAATGAATCAACACTAATGTCTAAGGATACCCGAAGAGTTACTGCTTGGGGAACCTCAGATGCTTCGCACTTAAGGACTTACTATCCATCGACATGTTGTTGATATTACTGTTACTTGCTTTGGAAAAGTTCTTGCTTTTATATTTTTCAAAGAAAACTTGATTTTGATTTAAAAAATTTAATTTCAAAATGATCATAATAAAATTTAAAACTATTGTCTGAAGTAAATAAGAGTAGAAACAATTGGATAAAGGCTCCATAGATTTTACAAAGTTAAAAATGATAATTTACATGGAAAAGGGGTACATTGAATACAAATGATCCTTAATCCTTCTACCAACTCTTGATATCCACTGTGCTCTTGACCGCTGTTGGGATGATGAGCTGGTGTCAACCATTGTGCTCAAACAAGTCTTCAAAAATCACTGAAGATTAGCAGAATGCAGTTACTTGCCATAATCCCTAAACTTTTGCATAAGTTGCCCCAAGATGGGGTAATCAACTTATCGGGAAACTTCTTTCTGTTTTATGTCTCTAATTTATGCCTGGACTGCCCTTTCGGGTTTTCAATCCACCGAGACGCTCATTTTTTCCTAAGCCGCCCTTTCGGGTTTTCAACTTAGCGAGCTGTTCTTTTATTTTTTAGGCGAAGTATTTCTTGACTGCATCTGCATTCACAGGATGAGTGAACTCTTCACCATCCATAGTTGTAAAAATCAGGGCACCGCCTGAAAAAGCTCTCTTAACAACATACGGGCCTTCATAATTGGGAGTCCATTTTCCTCTGGAATCTAGCTTGAATGTCAAAATCTTCTTGAGCACAAGGTCTCCTTCTCTGAACACCCGAGGTTTGACCTTCTTATCAAAAGCTTTCTTCATTCGCTGATGATATAACTGACCATGACACATGGCAATCAATCTCTTCTCTTCAATTAAATTCAACTGGTCAAACCTGGTCTGACACCATTCAGCTTCAGTCAACTTGGCTTCCATGAGCACACGCAACGAAGGAATCTCAACCTCTACGGGGAGCATTGCTTCCATACCATACACAAGAGAGAAAGGGGTTGCCCCTGTTGAAGTGCGGACGGATGTACGATACCCATGCAAACCAAATGGGAGTATCTCATGCCAATCCTTATATGTGACAACCATCTTCTGGATAATCTTCTTGATATTCTTGTTTGCAGCTTCAACAACCCCATTCATCTTGGGTCTATAGGGAGAAGAATTATGATGTGCAATCTTGAAGTCTTTGCAAAGAGCTTCCACCATATTATTATTCAAGTTCGATCCATTATCAGTAATGATCTTACTTGGCACACCATAACGGCATATAATCTGATTCTTGATAAACCTTACAACAACTTGCTTGGTTACATTTGCATACGGTGCCACTTCAACCCATTTTATGAAGTAGTCAATTGCCACTAAAATGAAACGATGTCCATTCGAAGCTATGGGTTCAATTATACTAATCATATCAATTCCCCACATGGAGAAAGGCCATGGGGAAGAGATAACATTCAATAGTGTCGGAGGAACATGAATCTTATAAGCATAAATTTGACACTTATGGCACTTCTTCACAAACTTGCAACAGTCAGATTTCATTGTCAGCCAATAGTAACCTGCTCGCAACATCTTCTTTGCCATTACATGTCCATTGGAATGAGTTCCAAAGGAACCTTCATGCACTTCGGTCATCAACAAGTCTGCTTCGTGTCTATCCACGCATTTGAGCAAAACCATGTCGAAGTTTCTCTTGTACAGTATATCACCATTCAAGTAGAAATTACCATCTAATCTTCTCAAAGTCTTCTTATCTTTCAAAGGTGCCCCAGGCGGGTAATTTTGACTTTGGAGGAAACAGTTGACGTCGTAATACCACGGCTTCTCGTATTTGATCTCTTCAACATCAACCATATGAGCTGGCCTATCAAGACGCATCACATACAAATTGGGAACTTCATTCCAATACTTCACTACAATCATTAATGTCAATGTTGTAAGAGCGTATGCCATCCGATTTTCATCTCGAGGGATATGATGAAACTCAACCTTTGTAAAAAAAGTTGAAATCCTCCTCGCATAATCTCTATATGGTATCAAACTGGGTTGATTCGTCTCTCATTCTCCTTTGATTTGATTCACAACCAAATCCGAATCACCAAAGACATCCAAATACTTGATTCTAAGATTCATGGCCTCTTCGAGCCCCATAATGCAAGCTTCATATTCTGCCATGTTGTTTGTACATTTGAAAGTCAATCTAGCTGTAAATGGTAGATGTGTGCCTTGAGGAGTACAAAATCAACGGGAACCAGGTTCTGGCCCTTCTTCAAGCAATGGTTCATCACAATCTTTCATTTTCAAGTACAAAATCTCTTCATCAGGGAAGTCATACTGCACTGACTGATAATCTTCAATTGGTTGGTGAGCCAAATGGTCAGCCAAGATACTACCTTTGATCGCTTTTTGAGATCGGTATTCTATATCATATTTTGATAACAACATCTGCCAACAGGCTATTCTCCCAGTTAAAGCAGGCTTCTTAAATATATACTTGATTGGATCCATTTTGGATATCAACCAAGTGGTATGATTCAACATATACTGACGCAGACGCTTAACGGCCCAAGCCAATGCGCAACAAGTCTTCTCAAGCATAAAATACTTAGTCTCACAATCGGTGAACTTCTTACCGAGGTAGTAAATTGCAAATTCTTTCTTCCTAGTTTCATCTTGCTGACCAAGAACACAACCCATACTATCTTCGAGCACAGTCAAATACATGATCAACGGTCTTCCTTCGACAGGTGGAGACAAAATTGGAGGTTCAAGCAAATATTCCTTGATACTATCAAATGCTTTCTGGCAATCTTTGGTCCAATCACAAGATTGATCTTTCCAAAGAAGCTTGAAAATAGGCGCACATGTGGCAGTCATGTGGGAAATGAATCTGGAAATATAATTCAAGCGGCCGAGAAAACCTCTGACTTGCTTCTCAGTTTTGGGCGCAGGCATCTCTTGTATTGCTTTGACCTTGGAAGGATCAACTTCAATACCCTTCTCACTGACAATAAAGCCCAACAACTTACCAGAACGAACACCAAAAGTACATTTATTGGGATTCAAGCGGAGTTTATACTTTCTCAAACGCTGGAATAGCTTCACAAATGCTCAACATGTTCCTCTTCATCAATTGATTTAGCAATGATATCATCGACATAAACTTCAAACTCTTTATGCATCATATCATGAAAAAGAGTAGTCATTTCTCTCTGGTAAGTTGCACCAGCATTCTTTAGACCGAAAGGCATCACTCTATAATAGAATGTTCCCCAGGGCGTAATGAATATGGTCTTCTCCATATCTTCGGGTGCCATCTTGATCTGATTATATCCGGAAAATCCACCCATAAACGAAAAGACTTTGAATTTAGCAGTATTGTCTACCAACATATCAATGTGTGGTAGAGGGAAATCATCTTTAAGACTAGCTTTATTCAAATCTCGATAGTCAACACACATGCAGACTTTTCCATCTTTCTTTGGCACAAGCACAATATTGGCCACCCATTGCGGATACTCAGCGGTCACAAGGAAACCGACATCAATCTGCTTCTGAACTTCCTATTTGATCTTCACAGCCATATTAGGATGCGTTCTTCTCAACTTCTGCTTGACTGGCGGGCATTATGGCTTCAACGACAATCTATGCTCCAAAATCTCAAAATCTAACCCAGGCATGTCTTGATAGGACCAAGCGAACACATATGAATACTCTCGGAGAAGATCAATCAACCCCTTCTTAGCATCTGGACACAGTCGAGACCCAATCTTGACTTCCTTCACATCATCTTCAGAACCCAAGTTGACTAGCTCAATCTGTTCTTCAAACGGCTGAATAATCTTTTTATCTTGCTCAAGAAGATGAGACAATTCCTCAGTCACTTCTACATCACTTTCCTCCTCGGCCTCGAATACAGGGAATTCAAAATTTAGAGAAGGAGAAGGATCATCTTATTCAATGGGTTTAGGAACCAACCTACATAATGATTTGATATTTTGATTTTAGAGAAGTGAATTTGTGACCAAATATTATGCAGATGGACAATTAGAGAATAAACAAAAAGTAAAAATAAACATCAAAGATGTGGATGAATAGAATTAATTTTATTGATGATCAATTTAAAAATGCCCCAACAATGTTCACTTCTCCCTTAGGCATAGGAGAAGGATTTTAAAAATATAAAAGCAATTACTTAGATCAATGCAAAATAACAGGAATATCAACGGCAGTCCAATTGTTGCATGTCCATCCATGCGTTACAAAGTTGTTGCAGTCTTCCTCTTCACTATCCTTTAGCACAACAGTTGAGTGTTGTTCATTGCCATGAATGAACCCTCCGCTACGGAAGCTGAGTTGTATCTCTTCAGATCTAACAGTTGACGAGCCCTTTTGGAACCCCAAATCAGTTCTTCCTTTATTGTCGGAGACCTCTACCACACGCCCCCACTGATCAATAGGACCTTCTTCAACAATCTTCTGAGCATCTCTCAGAGAGGACATAGGTGCCCCAACTCTCTTCTCAGCAGCAATAGATAAGGCTTGGAACAGAGTTCCAACCTCATCCTCAACTTCTACATACGAGAAAGATGACAGATGGCTAACCAATAGCGCCTTCTCTCCTCCAACAATTACCAGCTTGCCATTCTTGACAAATTTGAGCTTCTGGTGCAGAGTGGAGGTAACAACCCCTGCCTCGTGAATCCATGGCCTTCCCAATAAACAATTGTACGCTGGTGGATATCCATTACTTGAAAAGTAATATGAAAATCACTCGGACCTATCTTGACTGGAAGGTCCACTTCACCAATGACTGTTTTGCGCGAGCCATTGAAGGCTTTGACAATTACCCCACTATATCTCATGGGAGCTCCTTGGTACGATAACTTTGACAATGTTGACTCCGGAAGCACATTGAGTGACGAACCGGTGTCGACTAGCACATTTGACAAAGCATCTTCTTTACAATTCATCGAAATATGCAAAGGCAAATTATGATTTCTGCCCTTCTCAGGGAGTTCTTCGTCGCAAAAGCTCAAATTATTGCATGAAGTGATGTTAGCCACTGTCATACGGTGAACTGACTTTGTGTGTCTTTGCTTTGGAAAGCAAATGTCGCGGATAGCAAGAGTCGCCACCGACTTTTCTTTTATCCAATAAGGAAAGGTGGAAAAGAACAGGAAAGACCTTAATTAGATTTTGGGTTCGGGAGGTACATTATACAAAGGGAAGGTGTTAGCACCCTTTGTATCCATGGTTATCCATGGGCTCTTAATTGCTTGATCACTTATGTTTTTCTTGTCTGAAAAAGTGTGTGAGAGCTGTTTAGAAAATGTTTTGAAAAGAGAGTTTAACTTTGTAATGATTCTTGTATGAATGTATACAAAGTATTTATCTCGTTTAGAAAACTGTTTAGAAAACTGTTTAGAAAAATATAACTTGGCAATGATTCTAGTACGAATGTATTCCAAGTGGTGATTTTCTAGTAGATGTTTTGCAAAGTGTGAGGTGTGAAAAGTATTTTGAGTGGTGATTCAGCATTTAAGAGTTATACCTACCCAAGGTCTTTATGGGTATTTCCTATCCTTATGAGGGTAAAACTGTCCTTACTATTGAGAAATAAGTAGTTTTATCCTTTGGATGTAAAGGGACATCGTAGGGTCATCGATTGGTCATTGAAGGCAACATTTGTAAGGATACCTTAGCATTCGAAGGGACAATCATCATTTAACCGTAGGCTACAACGAAGGGTCATCGAGGGACAAAATCCTATATTCGCAGGCAACATCCGAGGGACTATGATTTATCTTATAGGGACCTGATGATTTAATCGAACGATCTTTGCTAAGCGTATCCCCACATTCGCGGGACATGACCGTAATACCGTAAGGCAACAAAGAGAGGTCCAAGATCACATATTCCAAGGCAATATTTTATAATCAATTAGGTAATTAGGATGAATCTCCACATTAAAATCAATTAGGTAATTAGGATGAATCTCCACAAGGGTATCCCACAAATAAAGTGGAATACCTAGCAAGCTACTTTTCGGGAATACGTGAGCCCTTACAAAATTCAGCAAACAAGTCAGAATACCAAATTAGGGTGCAATCGGGAATTGCACCAAACAAAAGGAACATAGCGGTAGGAATGTCAGGAAAAATAACACATGGTTAGAATAAAACAGATCCGATAAGCATAGAACAGAACAGAAAAATCGGCGACTGTCACGTTCGCTCCTGCCTCGCCTAGCGAAGGCTTAGCGAATGCTCGCTACATGCTCGCTTAGCGATGTGCTAGCGAGCGGCTACGTGTTCTGATTTTAATAACAGTACAATTCCAGAAAGCTCCACACCCTATGGCATCCATCACAGAAATTACATGGTTAAACGTTCAAGATATTCATACATACTTAAATTCACATGCAAAACTTAAGATATTTTTATAAATTCAATCATAATGCTATATGCAAATTAAGAACATAAAGCGGTAATAGTAATTCAAACCTGTTTGCAATTGAATTGCAACCTTGAATTGGCAAGTCACTCTTAGGGTTGGCGCCGGATTGAGTTGGGCGGAGATAACCTTGGTGCAGATGAGTTTCCTTCAGGGTTTCCTTTAGGGTTGCTCTGAATTCTCCGGGTTAGCCTCCAGGGTTTGCTGTGTTGCTTCTGTTAGGGTTTCCTTGCTAGGGTTTCTGTCCGTCTGCCTCTGTCCTTTTTCTGAATGAAGCTCTGCTATTTATAATAATTTTGTGACCTGATGGGCTCAGAATGAAGCCCAAAAATTCTGGTATTCGCATGCCTCGCTAGGCGAGTGATGCGGCGAAGGATTCGCTAGGCGAATGATTTTGCTCGCCTAGCGAGCAAGCCATTTTAAGTCATTTTCTGGGTTTGGGCCACCTGTGTGCTAGGTCTTTGTTCCTTTAAGATCCATGCCTTGAAAAATGAGTTGGAGTGCCTTGAAAAATGTCTTGCAAGATTAACGGGCAAATTTTGGGGTATGACAGCTGCCCCTGTTCAATATTCTTGAACCGAGAGAGTTAGAATGGTATGTACGCCATTCGTGGTCTGGAGGTGGAAGATTATTGAACACTTAGAATGCACTAAAAATTTGCACTTGTTGATTAGTCTTGACGGAGATGGGCTTAAAGATGCCATCCAGGAAGTTTGATGATGAGAGCTTCAGAGGGCGTCGTACATCAGACCAATTCGAAGACATGGGTGCCACACCAGGTCGTACGCTAGACCGTATGGTGAGCCATCCATTAGGTGATATTAGGGTAAGCTGAACCTGATGAGATAAGGATCCGAATGGATCATACCCTGCTGGGGATAAAGGATCAGAATGGACCATTCGCTAGCTCGTATCTGAATAGCAGAATGAGTTGTCCCTTAGGCGGGTGACTTCACTGGGGATGAAAGATCAGAATGGATCGTACGCTAGATCGTATCTGAGTTGCAAAATGAGTCGTCCGTTAGGCCGTATCTGACGAAATAAGAATCGGAATGGATCGTACGCTAGACCGTATCCGAGTTGCAGAATGAGCCGTACGTTAGGCTGTATCTGACGAAGTAAGAATCAGAATGGATCGTACGCTAGATCGTATCTGAGTTGCAGAATGAGCCGTACGTTAGGCTGTATCTGACGAAGAAAGTAGTCGTGCGCTAGACTACACCTCAGAATGTACCGTATGCTAGGTAGTATTTAAGGATTTGAAGATCAGAATGGATCGTACGTTAGATCGTATCTGAGTTGCAGAATGAGCCGTACGTTAGGCTGTATCTGAAAAAGAAAGTGGTCGTACGCTAGACTACACCTCGGAATGTACCGTACGCTAGGTAGTATCTGAGGATTTGAAGATCCAAATGGGTCGTACGCTAGACCGTATTGGAGTAATTTAAGGAATCATATGTTGAGCTGAATCAGAATGAACCGTACGTTAGGCTATATCTGATAACATTTGTATATGTTGTATTTGCAATAAATGTCTGGGATGGGCTTAAAGATGCCATCATTAGGAGGATATCAGAATGCTTGTCAGAATGAATATTCACATGGATTATATCTGAAAGATGTATCTGAATCTCGAATGTAACCGCTGAGGGTGTCTGTCTGAATGAACCTTTATTTTGACTGTATCCGAAGGATAATTAACCTGAAAAATAAAGTTAGCTTTATGCCATGTCATGATGCATGAGATGTTTTATGCTTTCGAAAATAAATGCGAACATTGTATGCATGCGTATGATGTGAAATGATGTAATGAATGAATTATGCGTCTGAAAATTTTGCCAGGGGAAAATAAATCCCAATATTCTGGTTGGAGATATTTGTATTGATGGCCCTTTCTTAGCTGGGGATACTTGATTTTGGTCTGATGGTAGAAATATTCAGCAGAGCCTGGCTAGGGATGGAAGAGATGATCAGTCTGTTTAGCGATGCCAATTTCTTCTGGGGAGTAACTGGTTTTTGCTGGGGAATAGGATTAGCAACCGGATTCATCGGAAAGTATGGTTAGACCTTATCCACGATCCTAAAGTCTTTTAGTAACTGTTGTTGCTATTTTATGCATGTATTTTCGGTAAACATCAATCATGTTCAAATGCATATATTAATTCAAACTAAATCAATGGACGTTTACGCAAACAAAACAAAGGAAGTAAAACAAAAGCATTTCTTTGGAAGTAAAATTGTATCGATTTTGAAAGAGGGCCTATAAACAGGCAATTTGTATACAGGGAGACAGAAATCCTAGTAAGAGGAAATTGTCAAGAAAACAAAGAGAAAGCTATGCAGAAAAAGTCCCATCGATATTAGCTCCACTACTGTCATTATGTCTTCAAGCATCTCATCTCCTGCTGTCGGATGGAAGTGATTGGCTTGTTCAGTCCCTTTGACTTGGATGAAGCTGACTGAGAACGGGATATAGTCGTACGCTTTAATCCCTAATTTTTGCCTGGACCGCCTTTTCAGGTTTTCAGTCCACCAGGATACCCTTTTTTGCCCAAGCCGCCTTTTCAGGTTTTCGACTTGCCGGGTGTACGTTTTTATATGTTTATCCCTAATTTTTGCCCGAACCCTTTTGGTTCGCCGGGATGCCCTTACTTTTTCCTAGATACGTCGACCTAGCGGGTCTCTTTTATGCGTAGTATCTTTTAACTATGTATGCGTTCACGAGATGTGGGAAGTCTTCGCCATCCATTGTAGCAAGCATCATGGCTCCACCAGAGAATACCTTCTTAACTACAAATGGCCCTTCGTACGTGGGAGTCCATTTGCCTCTGGGATCACTTTGTGGTAGAATGATACGCTTTATTACCAAGTCTCCAATTTGATATACCTGTCTCTTGATTTTTTTATTAAATGCCAGGGTCATGCGCTTCTGATATACCTGCCCATGACAAACAGCCGCAAGTCTCTTCTCATCAATCAAATTTATCTGATCGAGTCGAGTCTGAATCCATTCATCCTCGTCTGAACCTGCCTCTTTCATAATTCTTAGAGAGGGAATCTGAACTTCCACTGGCAAAACAGCTTCCATTCCGTAGACTAAAGAGAAAGGAGTTGCCCCTGTCGAAGTTCGTACTGAAGTGCGATAACCATGAAGAGCAAAGGGTAACATCTCATGCCAGTCTTTGTATGTCACTGTCATCTTTTGTATAATCTTCTTAATATTCTTATTAGCAGCCTCCACGGCGCCGTTC
The DNA here is from genome assembly GCF_024323335.1 of Lathyrus oleraceus. Classification (NCBI taxonomy): domain Eukaryota; kingdom Viridiplantae; phylum Streptophyta; class Magnoliopsida; order Fabales; family Fabaceae; genus Lathyrus; species Lathyrus oleraceus. The sequence continues at coordinate 94,577,863 of NC_066579.1, read as the reverse complement.
ATCTTTGGCTGGTACGGAGAAGAGTTATGGTGTTTTATTTTGAACTGCGTGCAGAGTTCAGCAATCATCTTGTTGTTCTTCAGGAGAGAGCAGGTTTCTCAGATGTATATTTGATAAGATCCATCTTAGAAATCAATAAAGTGGTATGATTCAACATATACTGTCTTAGTCGGCGAGCAGCCTAAGCCAAAGCATAGCAAGCTTTCTCGAGCTGTGAGTATCTTGTTTCACAGTCGGTACCTTTTGCTAAGGTAGTATATTGCAATGCTCTTTTCGACCAGACTCGTCATGTTGCCCCAACACACACCCTATTGAATTTTCTAACACGGTCAAATACATGATTAGAGGTCTTCCTTCAACTGGTGGCATCAGATTTATAGGTTCTTGGAGATACTTCTTGATTTTGTCAAAAGCTTCTTGACATTCATCATTCCATATCATCTCTTGATTTTTCCAGCGAAAACCTCTACATAGTCACGTAACATCCGACTCAATCTTTCTTTGACACTGTTTTCCAAGCCTGCTCCTATTTTGACTTCTTTCTTGTCTACTTCAGTACCCAGATTTACAACCTCAATTGATTCCTCATGCGGTTGTATAGTCTTTTCTTCTTGTAGTAACAGTCTGGCAAGTTCTCCAGGGACTTCACAATCTTCCTCACCTCCATCCTCGGCTTGGTAGATCGGATTTTCAAAGTCATAATGAATAGTAGCAGAATTATTATCCACAGGATCCAGAGTGGATATGGATCGGCAAATTGTCACGTGAGTGTGTGCAAGAAAACATAGTTTGTTTAAAAGATGACAGGAAAGATAAGGAGCGCAATATTTGAATGCAAAAAGTCCATTGATTTATTGAATGTGGATATGCTTATGAAAATGACAAAACCCTTAACAAATTAGCTATTGTGCCCCGGGTATAGACACAATGCGTTAAGAAGTTCAATTGTAAAAATTAAAAAAATTTGCAACACTAAGATAGCAATAACAATTACTCCTGACTAAAGGAAATCGGGATAGTGTCTTCAGCCTTCCAATTATTGAGTTTGTCACCAATTGTTGGGAAAATCCAGCTATCCAAGTCGTAATCGCTATCAGCATCTTCTACAGCATTAACAGTCTTGTCATGATTAAGCAGAGGAGCAATGATGACATTAGGAGTCTCCGGAGGATCAGAGGTAGCCGCCTGTATCTTTCCACTTCGAATGCCGCTTTCAACATGTTCACCTGTTAATATAAGTTCAGTGAAACCCGATGAGGAACTTCCCAATAGATGGCTGTAGAACGGGCCAGTCAGTGTACCCATAAACATGTCTACTAATTCTCGATCAGTCATAGGAGGTTTGACTCTGCCAGCCAAGTCTCTCCATTTTTGAGCATATTCTTTGAAGCTTTCTTTAGATCCCATAGTCATACTTTGCAATTGTAGCCGAGTAGGCGCCAATTCAGAATTATACTGGTAGTGCTTATAGAAAGTTGTCGCTAAATCAGTCCAGGTGCGGATGTTAGAGCTCTCAAGCTGGTAGTACCACTCCAACTGTGTGCCAGACAGACTCTCTTGGAAGAAATGGATCCATAGCTTCCTATCAGTGGTATACGGCTGAATCTTTCTCACATAAGCTCTCAGATGCATCTGAGGACAAGACGCACCATCATATTTAGTGAAAGCGGGGACCTTGAATTTGCGGGGAATGACCACATCAGAGACCAGTCCTAAGCCTTCGAAATCCAGACCGGGCACCTTCTGACCCTCCATAGCTAGCATGCGTTCTTCCAGCAACTTATACTTATCATCTTTTGGAGAGTATTGTTCATTTTCATAATCTTCATCGTCGTCGTCCTGGCTGAAAGGATCAGCATTCTCATCTTCTGAATCTGTCCCCTCTTCTTGATCCTTCGGAATTCTAATCTTGACTCCTGCAGCCTGTCCTTTAAGCCTTCTTCCCGGGTTAATGTAACTCACAGGTTTCTTGTCTTTCTTCTGCTCGAGCAAGAGAGCCTTCACTTCCTCCTGCCCCTTGGATAAGTTCATGATCATCTCCTGGAATTGAGCATTTTGAGCCTGGAGATCTTTGACAGTTTGTTCGAGAGCCATTTTTCTGTTTAGAAGGAAGACCGTGAGAACATTGATCCTTTAGAATATTTGTTATGCAATGTTATGTTATGCTATGCAATGTATGAAATGTTTTCAAGGACTTTTGGAATTTAACTTTGCGTAAACTACCAAGAAGAGGGAAACTTTTATTACTAATTTCTTTAATCACTGTTCATTACAAAAATGAAATAATAAAAATACAATGAAAGCTCAAGTCTCCCAGGGACGACTTCTTTTTGGGCGAAGATATGCATTGAGTCTTCGTTCCTCATTAAGCTGGCTGGTGAGCTCTAATACTTTCTTCCTTTCTGCAACGAACTGAGTCTCAAAAGTATCCCTTTCCTCTCTCAACTGGATCCAGGATCTCTTCAATTCTTTAACATTGGTAGGCATATCTGGATAAGGAATGATCTGAGGAGTACGTCCTTCAACTTTTGGTTCGACAATCAGAGGTCTGATTGCAAGATATGGCATGACAAGTTCACGAGCTCTTGCGCGTACCCATCTGAGATAAGGCTCCATAGGGATAAAGTTTTTCTTCCCTAAAGTACTTCTTTTCACCATGCCACAAGCTCGTACAAACCTTTGACGGAGACCTTGAGAGTCGTTGTCATAGTCAAACACAGTGCCTTGAATAATTATTTCATGTGGACCATCTCTTCGAGCATAACCAAACTGGCGTAGGGCTAAAGCTGGGTTATAAGTAATACCTCCTCTTATCCCCAGGAGTGGTACGTTAGAGAATTCTCCACAACGGTCAATGATGATAACATTTTCTTTGGGTTGAGGACACCAATAGATGTCTGAATGGGAGAGCGACATTATCCTTTGAGACCATTTCAAATTTGCTCATTCTTCAAGACTGATTGAGGAAGGTGCGAAATAAACCACCTAGATAATAAAGGTATGCAACATATGAGAGTCCCTTGCCTTTTCATAGTACGAGTGTGAAGGGAATGCAAAATGTCTCCAAGCAAGGTAGGCACAGGGTTATGAGTGAGAAATATCTTAATAGCATTCATGTCTATGAATTGGTCTGGATTAGGGAATAACACCAAACCGTAGATTAGTAATGCTAGAACATCTTCGAAAGCATGGACATTCATAACTTTGAGGAATTCTCGGGCCTTATTTATCAGAAATTTGGCAAGTAAACCCTTAATTCCACTTCTTGTTACCCAATTGGTTTCAATGTCGGACTTTGTCATGTGTAAAGCTGCGGCAACTTCTTCAGACTTCGGAATCTTTTCTAAACCACTGAAAGGTGTTTGATCAAGGATAGGTATCCCAAGCAGCCTGGAGAATTCTTCTAGTGTGGGTACCAACTGATAATCTGGGAAGGTGAAGCAATGATGTTTAGGATCGAAGAACTGGAATAGGACTCTCATCATATCTTCTTTGAAACCAGTGGTAACCAAATTGAGGAGAGAACTATGTTTCCTGATGAACTGAGCATGATCGGGAAGTTCTGACACTAAATTCTTGAGTTGAGGAGAGATCGCTACAAAATTGATCTGGATGGTCTTCCTGGAAGCCATAGCCCTGTTACAGAGCAAAGCTAAATCCCTAAGTCCTTGAAATGGTTAGTACAATGCCATGATGTTATGATGTTATGATGTTATGATGTTATTTAAGCAAGTCACACAACAATCATTCCTAGGTTTTAAGGCTTGCATGAGTTCCATAGGTAAGTACCCTCCCCACTGAAGTTTGGTTGGTTCAACCTGTCCCAGAATAGTAACCGGGTTCTAGAAGGATCTCCAATCATTGACCTTCTTTTAAGTCCACTTCAGTGCAACACCAAGTGGTTGACCAAAGCTTCCCTAAAGTCCAATCTCGAGGAGTGTAGTATCGAGTCTCAACCAACTCCGGTCGGAACCGAAGTCAGTTATCTCACTACTTTCTAATGGCTAAGATGAGTCAATTAGGGTTCTAAAGGTCTGGTTAATGCTTTGATGACACCACGCAGACGCCAAATTTCTCCTCAAGTAAACATGAGGAACATCAGGACATCCAAAGTGTCACATTAACCGTAGCCATCATTTTAACCATTCCAGTATACGCCGGATAGTCGCGATGATCTATTGCTACTTACCTAAGGTACACTAGATCCGGGTGTAGGATCTTTCACTCAAGCATAGGATACCCAAGCAATCCCTTAAAAGTAAATCAGACAATTCAAATAAGTGATCTTTTTTTTTTAAGGTAACCTCTCTTTTTAAGGGTCCCCAGTGGAGTCGCCAGTTCTGTCATACGGTGAACTGACTTTGTGTGTCTTTGCTTTGGAAAGCAAATGTCGTGGATAGCAAGAGTCGCCACCGACTTTTCTTTTATCCAATAAGGAAAGGTGGAAAAGAACAGGAAAGACCTTAATTAGATTTTGGGTTCGGGAGGTACATTATACAAAGGGAAGGTGTTAGCACCCTTTGTATCCATGGTTATCCATGGGCTCTTAATTGCTTGATCACTTATGATTTTCTTGTCTGAAAAAGTGTGTGAGAGCTGTTTAGAAAATGTTTTGAAAAGAGAGTTTAACTTTGTAATGATTCTTGTATGAATGTATACAAAGTATTTATCTCGTTTAGAAAACTGTTTAGAAAAATATAACTTGGCAATGATTCTAGTACGAATGTATTCCAAGTGGTGATTTTCTAGTAGATGTTTTGCAAAGTGTGAGGTGTGAAAAGTATTTTGAGTGGTGATTCAGCATTTAAGAGTTATACCTACCCAAGGTCTTTATGGGCATTTCCTATCCTTATGAGGGTAAAATTGTCCTTACTATTGAGAAATAAGTAGTTTTATCCTTTGGATGTAAAGGGACATCGTAGGGTCATCGATTGGTCATTGAAGGCAACATTTGTAAGGATACCTTAGCATTCGAAGGGACAATCATCATTTAACCGTAGGCTACAACGAAGGGTCATCGAGGGACAAAATCCTATATTCGCAGGCAACATCCGAGGGACTATGATTTATCTTATAGGGACCTGATGATTTAATCGAACGATCTTTGCTAAGCGTATCCCCACATTCGCGGGACATGACCGTAATACCGTAAGGCAACAAAGAGAGGTCCAAGATCACATATTCCAAGGCAATATTTTATAATCAATTAGGTAATTAGGATGAATCTCCACATTAAAATCAATTAGGTAATTAGGATGAATCTCCACAAGGGTATCCCACAAATAAAGTGGAATACCTAGCAAGCTACTTTTCGGGAATACGTGAGCCCTTACAAAATTCAGCAAACAAGTCAGAATACCAAATCAGGGTGCAATCGGGAATTGCACCAAACAAAAGGAACATAGCGGTAGGAATGTCAGGCAAAATAACACATGGTTAGAATAAAACATATCCGATAAGCATAGAACAGAACAGAAAAATCGGCGACTGTCACGTTCGCTCCTGCCTCGCCTAGCGAAGGCTTAGCGAATGCTCGCTTAGCGATGTGCTAGCGAGCGGCTATGGGTTCTGATTTTAATAACAGTACAATTCCAGAAAGCTCCACACCCTATGGCATCCATCACAGAAATTACATGGTTAAACGTTCAAGATATTCATACATACTTAAATTCACATGCAAAACTTAAGATATTTTTATAAATTCAATCATAATGCCATATGCAAATTAAGAACATAAAGCGGTAATAGTAATGCAAACCTGTTTGCAATTGAATTGCAACCTTGAATTGGCAAGTCACTCTTAGGGTTGGCGCCGGATTGAGTTGGGCGGAGATAACCTTGGTGCAAATGAGTTTCCTTCAGGGTTTCCTTTAGGGTTGCTCTGAATTCTCCGGGTTAGCCTCCAGGGTTTGCTGTGTTGCTTCTGTTAGGGTTTCCTTGCTAGGGTTTCTGTCCGTCTGCCTCTGTCCTTTTTCTGAATGAAGCTCTGCTATTTATAATAATTTTTGTGACCTGATGGGCTCAGAATGAAGCCCAAAAATTCTGGTATTCGCATGCCTCGCTAGGCGAGTGGTGCGGCGAAGGATTCGCTAGGCGAATGATTTTGCTCGCCTAGCGAGCAAGCCATTTTAAGTCATTTTCTGGGTTTGGGCCACCTGTGTGCTGGGTCTTTGTTCCTTTAAGATCCATGCCTTGAAAAATGAGTTGGAGTGCCTTGAAAAATGTCTTGCAAGATTAACGGGCAAATTTTGGGGTATGACAGCCACAATATGATCAAATTGATCCACAGTAACATCTTGCTCCATATATGCCTGTTCAAGAACTCTCTGCAGTGCTTCTCTGTGCGCTTCAGAATTTAAAAGCAGAGATAACACGGAAATCTTTGAGGGAGTCTAGAGCAACTGCTCAACCACATTGAATTCACTCCTCTTGATCAGTTGGAGTACCTCATCATCATTATTGGCTTTCAAGTTGCTGGACTCACCAGACTTATTCTTTGAACAACCAATCGAATCTACATTAGGTATCTCCACCTTCTTACCAACAACTGTATCTTCTGGAACCACCGGCCCAAACACTCGACCACTACGGGTCACCTTCATAACATCAACAATGCTCACCACTGAGCTAGTCGTAGGTAACGGGACCTCTTGACCATTCTTCAACATTGTAGCATTATACTGGTACGATATAGCCTTATCAGATGCATACGGGACTGGGCCCTCTAACCGTATTACCAATGGCGATACTGATCTTTGACTATCACTCTTGCTATTGCTGCTATCATACTGAATTACTAACTGTTCTTGCTGCTTGAAAACGGGCACTATGACATTGACGTCGTCATCTACATGACGGGATTGAACAATCTGGATCATGCCTTCATCCATCAGACGCTGGATGTCCCTTTTCACCAAATCACACCCTTTTGGGTTCACACTACAAACAACACAACCATCGTGGTCATGTTCACAATCACTCACCAAACAGATATCTTTGTGCATCTGCACCAAAGATCTTCGGATAAACTGGACATTAAAAAACTTTGAATTCACCAGGACAACCGTCCACCATATTCACTGAGGAGTTCCCATGAGCGGGCAAAGGATTAACTTTCACATTAGGCGCACGGTCCTCAAAGGACACCATACCACTCTTCATAAGCTTTTGCACCTCATACTTCAACAGATAACAGTTTTCAATATCATGCCCAGGTGCACCCTGATGAAAAGCACGGCAAAGCTCAGGTTTATACCACCAGGGAAGTGGTTTTGGGATCTGTGGTAGGTTCCTTGGTTGAATAAAGTTTTTGAGGACCAAGGATGGGTACAGTTCTGCATACGACATGGGAATCGGGTCAAAAGAGACCTTCTTCCTCTCAAAATTCTATTGTTGATGATGATTGTTGGTATTGTTGTTGTTGTAGGTGTTCGTTCTTTGATGCAGTTGTTGTTGTTGATGTTAATGTTGTGGTTGTTACTGAATTGGTATTGTTTGCTGATTAGAAAAGACTAGAATAACGAAAGATACTTGATGATGATGATGTTGATGGGGTGGTGGATTTTTTCTTGCTTGAGGCCTCCTCTTCCTCCCACTGGAAATTGCATTGATCTCACTATCTTTCCTCTTGCTGAAACTACTGCCATACTTCTTGTTAGTTGACGCCTCATCTCTTGACAAACGTCCTTCACGGACCCCCTCTTCAAGTCTCATCCCCATGTTTACCATCTCGGTAAAATCACTGGGGGCACTAGTGATCATGCGTTCATAATAAAATGAACTTAGGGTTTTCAGGAAGATCTCCCTAAAGGAGGAGTGATCTGGGCAGCCAACTCCCTCCATCTCTGCGTATACTCTTTGAAAGTCTCCTTGTCTTTCTGAGACATAGACCTCAACTGGTCTCTATCTGGCGCCATATCCACATTATATCTGTATTGCTTCACGAAAGCCTCACCTAGGTCATTGAAAGTGCGGATGCTTGCACTGTCTAACCCTCATATACCAACGGAGGGCAGCACCAGTCAAGCTATCCTAGAAGTAGTGAACCGGCAATTGGTCATTATCTGTCTGGGTTGACATCTTGCGAGCACACATCACAAGATGATTGAGCGGACAAAAGTTCCCCTTGTATTTTTCAAAGTCAGGCACTTTGAATTTCACTGGGATTTTCACATTGGGTACCAAGCATAATTCAGCAACACTCTTCCCAAATAAATCTTTGCCTCTCAGCGTCTTTCATTTCATCCATCTTTTCATAGACGTATGGACCCTCAGACGGTTCAGAATGATAGATGGTGTCCTCTACGCGAGGCAAGGTGTGCACAACTGGAGGTGGCACAAACATGACCGGGCTAGATGTCGGCATGGAAGCAAAAGTAGGCGTGAATCCTTCTGGCACAAAATTGGGCGGCATTCCCCACGGGAATCCAGTAGGCAGGTTTGGCACGAAGTGGGCAGTGGCAGCAGGCACAGAAGAGGTAACCACTTTAGAAATAATTGTCCTCACGGGAGGAGTTACAGGCGTTGGAGAAGCTTGGCTTTGAGCGGCAAGAACTGACTCCATCATGGCAGTCAGCCGGGCGATCTCGTCTTTCAAATCTTGGTTCTCTTGCTCAAGGTGCTCCATAATTCTCAGATGATTGGCTCTGGTATTGTACCGGTGAGTCAGCTTGGCTAAAGCACAGAAGAAACACCAATCAGACACCTGGAAAAAACCTGTTTATGCAAATGATGCATGAAATGTAATGCTTGATTATTTTTATTTTCCAATGAACTTACTATATCATTTGCAAATATATAATATTTAAATGGAAATTGCAACAATTTGATATGACCAAAAAAATTCTTTTTATTTATATAAATTTGAAGGATTACACTGAGTACAATTTCAGAAACCAAAATAAAAAGATACAAGAGAAAAGGAGACTAGTCATCCTAAGGATCCCTAACAACAATGTCAGAAGATCTGGCTGAAGGCGCGTACTTCTTTCGAATGCGACGAATCTCGGTCTCAAAAGAAGCCTTCATCCGAGTCTTCTCGAGGACAAGCTGGTCAACGATCTTCTTCCAAGCAACGGAAGGCTGAGGCATGCTAGAAGATGAAACCTCTGGCTCTCTCTGTCTCTTCGTTACTCGGTCTTCAAGTAGCTCAATCAGTGCATCTTTGTCCTTAGACTCTAACTTCAACTTTTCATGCTTCTTGCTCAAAGCATGGAAACGCTCTTCCCACATATCCTTCTCTTGCTTCATCTTGATGAGCGTATCTTCCAACTCCTCTACATCTTGGTTAGGGAGAGTTAATGGCTCAACCACAACCATAGACATATGTATTTCACAATGATAAGGCATCTTCAACTCCATAGCTCTCTTCTTCACCCAAAGAGTGTAAGCTTCCAAAGCTACACAATTGCACGGACCAAGCTCGGATCTTCCTTTCATATGCACATTATGCCAAGCATGCACAATCTTCTGCTTCAAATGTTGGGGATCTTTACCCTCTTGATAGAAAATACCTTCTAACAACATGTTATTAGGTTTGTCTCTCAAGGGGAACCCAAGTTGACGACGAGCCAAAGTAGGGTTGTAGCTAATTCCTTCTTGTGTACCAATGAGAGGCACATTAGAGAATTCACCACAACAATCAATAATCTCTAAACTGCTTAAGGACAGATCATACCAAACTATATCATCATTAGTGAGAGACATAAGTCTTTGAGACCACCTTAGACATTGTTTGTTCTCCACAAAAGCAGGTGTCTGAGGCAAGTGCGAAATAAACCACTTGTAAAGAAGAGGAATGCAACAGACAATCATTCCACCACCCTTAGAATTCCTTAGATGCAAAGAGAAATACATATCACCCAACAAAGTAGGCACAGGATTCCCAATCAAGAAAAGTCTAATGGCGTTAACATCAACAAAACCGTCAATGTTAGGGAACAAAGCTAATCCATAGATGAGCAACATAAAGATAGCTTCAAAAGCGTCCACACTACCATCTTGAGCAAAAGTAGTAGCTTCCTTGATGAGGAAAACAGATGGCAACCCAAATAACCCTCCTTTCTTCACCCAATGAGCCTCTATCTCAGACTTCTTCAAGTGAAGAGCTTCAGCAATAATACTAGATCGGGGAATCTCCTCCAATCCACTAAAAGGCACTCTACTAGAAACAGGTATCCCCAAAAGATGAGAATACTCCTCCAAGGTAGGCACAAGCTGAAAATCCGGGAAAGTGAAACAATGGTAAAGAGGATCATAGAACTTCACCAAAACACTCAACAATCCTCCAACTACATCAGCAGACAAGATGGATAGAAGCTTCCCATGACGTTGTTTGAAGTCCAAGGGATCTAATACAAAAGATGCTAGCTTCCTTAACTCTTTCAAGTCGGGACATCTGAAACTGTACTTCTTAGTGTTCCTTCGTCCACAATCCATGGTCTGAAAATATTTGCAAATGATACCTCAGTACCTTGAAATTTTGTGTGATGAATGTTATGATGCGCATGAATGCATGAATGCAACAATCACAAATAAGGGATCACACACAAGGCAAACAAAGGTCAAGGGATGAATCAAGTCTTTGTCAAGATCAATCATCCATTTTGGTGGATTATGGTTTACACCTTTATCAACACCCAAGTTCCATTGATATTGACAAAACTTGATTGGATCAACCAAGAATCAAGGGTTTGTTGCAAGTCACGAGCATGGAGACTGGGTAAGAACCATCCCAAAGGAGTGAACTAAGGATAAAAACCTGTAGATCATGTTCTAAAAAGTTCCCAGAGTCTCAATTCCATCTATCGGATATTGTAGGTTAAGATGACTGACTCATCGACCCACAATATTTTCAAGAGAAACTCGTCTGAGTGTAGTATCGCGTAACAACTATTATCAAGTCTGCACCTGAACAGTTTCCATACTACATCCTAAATAGGCCAAGATGGGTTAGGTGTTCTAAGGTCCTCAGCTTCTCAGACTCAATTAGAAATAGCAATGCCTAACCACAAATACTTGTGTGACATTCCCAAATCCAAAGGAGTCTCCACTGAGCAGATGGATCTCAAGCCAACTTATTAAGGACTACTCCACACAAGTCGAACATGACTATACCATCCTCCTATCTTAATTCCACTCAAGTTCGGGTTAGAACTTATCTCACCACTCAGAGATCACTAAGCACAACAAGCAGATTATATCACACATGGATATATACAAACATCACATATATACAAATATATTCAAACAAAAAGTAGGCTAAACCCACTGGAGACTACTCCCCAGCAGAGTCGCCACTTAATTTCTGTAGCGGGAAATTCATGATCATCAAGCTATTGATAAGCTAAAGATCAATTAACAAGAGTCGCCACCGCGCTTTTATTATTTCCAAGGGAAAAGGGAAAAGCATGAACGAAACCCAATAAGTAAGAAGTTTTCAAATAAAAACTAATAAAAATCAGAGATCACAGGTAAGGGGGTTGGTTACACAGAGGGAAGGTGTTAGCACCCAAACTGTCCTAGGTACACCTAGGGAGCCCTTTTTGTGTGCATATGTATTTTTTTTGTATAAAGTGATGTTTACAAACAAATAGAATGGGGGGATGAGAAAAGAATTCATTAATTATATTTTTGTGTTTGACAAGACCTTCGGTCTTGTGCCTACGTACCAACATAAAAATGAGGGATCAAAACCTCGTAGTTCGTGATACAAATTTCAAAACGAGTGCATTGCTTTTAACAAAATTTTAAGTTTGAAAGGCACAAAGGCCTAAAAATGGTTTGAATGAGTTAGTTCTTTTTGGCTTTTTTGAAAGTTTAAGTCAAGTATAGTTAAGTTTATTCACAAGTTTGATTTAAGAAAGTAAGTTTGAAAGTGCAATGGCATAAGGCCAAAGTTTCTATCTTTTTGCAAAAGTGGTCAAAGTTTAGAACAAAAATAGTTCACACAAAGAAGGTTTTTAAAAATGGAGGGAGAGATTTTGAAATTAAAGAAATGGGGAGAAGATGAAGAGACTACCCTATGCACAAAATTTAAAAGTTTAGAGTTGAAAAGATCTGACCAAATGGGTAGCAATCCAATAGACAAGTATGTCAATAGAAACCCAGAATTCCCTTGGACTTTTAGAATCAAGCAACACACAAATGCACAATTATATTATCTTGAAGAGCAAAGGCATCAAATAAATATGGCCTCATCCAAGCTTATCCATTCCATGATCTTCTTCAGAAATAGCCCATGTAACAGATGAATTCCACAGGTTCAAAATGACAGTTTCACAATGATCATGTCGCAGATGAACTTAGAGAGATCTTGAATGATGTATCAGATGAATTCAAATTGCAAGCACTTGGTTCTTCAACAAATTGGCATTGGCCAAGTCCTTTAGCTTAGGGAGGTTGCCTAGAATCTAAGTCCATTTGTCCAAGATCAAGCCAACAAACCACTCAAAAGTTTTTTAGGTTTTTTAGTTTTATTATGTACATTAATGGTCAAAGACCACACAAACAAACAAAGTATACATAAACAAAATATATCCCACAATATGGTGCAAAATGTGTGGCCTAATCTCATCCATACTCATGTTAATCTTTCAATCAACTAGCATTAGGACTTTGAGATGTCATTGGCCAAATGAAAATGAATGAATGAAGAAGGGGAATTAGATGAAGGGGAAGGGGATGAATGAGATCACAAATTGGTCAAAGGAGGACTTTTATTAAATTAATATCATTCATTCATTTTGGAAGATGGAATGTACATTCTATCAATCCTCTAAATCCAATGATATTAACTTGACAAAGTCAAATCAACCTTGACCAAGGCCTAACAACAAACAATCAAACTCAATTAAGTCAATACAAATGGTCAACACAATTTAAATGGCATTTATTCAATTAAAAATAATAAAATAGTGCATTAAATTCAAATATGTTTTGTCCAAATCCTAAAATCTCATTAAAACACCAAATAAATGGCCATGAGATTCATCATAGGTCAAACAAGGTCAAAGGACCTTGGAGAAAAAATTTCATAATTTTTGGACATTTAAAAATATTTTTAAACAATTAAAAATAAATGCAAAATCAATTAATTCATGAAAAATATTAATAATGATCCAAAAAATAATTTTAATTCAGAGTGTGAAAGAGAAAAATATTTGGAAATTTTTGGTGAAAGCCCCATATTTTTTGGATCAATATTGAATTTAATATGAATTATTGAAGAAAATGCAATTAAAACAAAATATCAAAAATTCAAAAAAAAAGTGGACCATCAGATCTCCCTCGTTAATTGAGGTGGCAGATCTGATGATCCAAAATGCGTGTTCCATGTGTGCCTGAGTCAGCCGTGTGGTACCATTGGTAATTAAAACAACGCTCAAGATTAAAACGTGAAAGGAGGATCCTATGGTTCAGATGCAAGACACATCATCGCGGGAGCCAGAGCTCCGGTCATCTTCTTTGGTGAGCTTCACCGAATTGGTCATCATGAACCATCACCAAAAAAAGAAGCAGGGATATGATCTTAAAGAAAAAACATCACTGAGCTCGAATCTGACCTCCAATTCCCCCAATTCCAAATATATTAAGAGATATGTGGAATTGAAAAATGAGGTATATGAACTGAGTTGCTTCGATTTGACCTCAAAGCAACTTAATCTTCTTGCCTATATTGGTAGGACTTCAGACAACCAAATCATCAATGGAATTGAGCAATAAATTGAGAGAATCGAAGAGTTTAAAATTTCTGCAAATTACCTTCAATGGAGGTCTGAACACGACGGATCTTGATCTGGCTTGTGCTTAGACTCACTTCAATTGCTTGCAGGAGAGGAATGGAAAGGTTTAGAAGCAATGTATTCCTGAAGAATTGAATTCCAAAACAGTGGAGATTCAAGCTCAAATTCATATGAATTTATCAGGTTTATCCTATGAGAGTGAAGGGTTTTCAATAGGGGATCAAAGATGGCGCAATGTTGTCGTGATTTCTGAGCATAAGGGCCTCAATTTATAGATGAATCCATGTGATATTTGCACACTCTCTACACTTTCCAAATTTGGCAAATTGATGATGCAAAGTTGCATGGGCGCGCATATGCCCATGGAATGATAGCTGAAAGTCCAAATTTGAAGTTCAGATGCTTTGAAGACTGATTGGATTGCAAGGCACATGTGCATTGTTGCTTGAAGTTGGATCCATGCCAAATGATATCAGCTTGTTTAAGCCATGTGCAACCTATGCATTTCTCATCCAAAATGAATGAATTTGAGCTCTTTGGAAAGGTGAGATCAATAGGAACAAGTTTGATGTTGAACACTTTTTCATTTGGAGCTTGGAACTTTGAGAAATTTGAGGTGGAATTTTGGAAAAATTTGACATATAAATTTTTTTCTAAGTGTCAAGTCATATGTCTCAATATTCTACCTTGCTTAACTTTTTCTATGAGCTTCAAATGAGAAAAGTGTATTCGTCAAAGTTGTATCTCTCTTAAAGAACTTCAAAATGGTCACCAATTTTATGTCATTTGGATTTAAAATGATAGAGCTATGCATTTTTGGAGTTTGGCAAAATCACTTGATCAATGGTATAGGTCAAAAGTGACCTATAATGTAGCCTCATATCACATGCTCAAAAAAGTTGAATTAGCTCCCATTCCAAACATAAAAGTTAAAGTAGACACATTGAATTTGATTTTGAAACTTGGAAATCTTTCATCTCATAAAAATTGAGCAAGTTATGACCTTGGGAAGTTGACTTCCAAATTAGGGTTTAAACAAAATGACCTATAATGTTTCAACATAGAAAATGATTTTCCAAGCAAAAATAGCTCTAGTTCTCAACATGAAATTTGTTTATAATGTCATTTAGAGTAAGTTTTCTCTTGGAATAATTTTCATATGGTGAAAATTGTAGGAGATAGGGTCTAGGGAGACCCAGTTTTGATCAGATGAATTCATCTGGCCAACCACCATCAACCAACTTGCTAATTTCCAATTCTATTGACTTTCTTGGCTCATGGTAGATCATATATGCATAAGATGATGAAATTTGAAGTGTCACTTGAGAAATTTGATCGATTGGCGAGATAGCTTGTTGGAGAAGTTACTCAAGATACCCAGTCAAACTAGGGTTTCCAAGGCAAATCACCCTCAAACTCTTGAAGCAAACTTGATCAATATAACATGTAGGAATCAATGGGACTCGTATATGATGTTTATAACCATTCTTGAATCAATTATTGGTAGTTCTCTTTGTTCATGAGGGTCTTAAACCCTAGATGTGATCAATGAATCAATGAGATCATGTCCTTTCTACAAAAAGAGTTAGATGGATGCAAAGGCATATTTTTGGTATTTTGGTTAGTAAAAAGATAATATAAAAGTATGATATAATTACAAAGTGCTTGGTGATCTCTCCCAAAATAAACCCAATGCAGGAGGGGTAAGGAGGATGCCAATATATGATCCCAATGCCAATCCTCATGATGAAATTGCATGAGGGATCTTAGGGTCAAAATTGGGGTCTTACAGGACTTTATCATTTTAGGTTCTAATTAGGTTGATTAGACTTAGGTGTTGGACATATTTTGTAAATGACCAATTTTCCCTTATGGGCTTATTTTGTTATTTTAGTGATGGAATGGCATGATCTCATTAGAACTAGAATTTGACATAGAACTTTAATCATTTCCTAACAATTATAGGTTCCCTTAGGACTTGTACATAAGGTTTTTAACCAACATTTTGACCAATATGTGCATGCTTCCTTAGGAATTCCAACTCAAAATTTTCAATCAATTTTAATCAACCAATGCATGATCCCTTAGGTTAGTTTCTAACAATTACTAACTTCTAGATTAGGACTAACCTATTCCCCTAAAACCAAAATAAAATCCATGATTAAATTGATCAAAAGTAATTTTGATTGATTAAATCCTTTGAACTTGTATAATCCCACAGTCTAAATTGAGTGACCAAAAGACCCTTGGTCACTTAATAAGACTTTTCTTCCAAGTTGTGGAGCTCAAGGCCTCAAGACAAGATCTTCAATCAAGGCATCCCCAGTCATACCAAGTAGCGGATTATTCAAGCACATCAAAGGTGGCATCTTCGAAAACTTATTAAATCAAAGTTAGAAGTGTGTAGCACGAGCCTTAAGCAATAGAGAATGAGTGGGACTAGATTATTCCTACCCCCATTATGAGTATCTTTGGGTATGGGATGTAAGATCCAACGCTCATCGTATTCACCTCTTTCCATAAACTTTAGCACAATTCTAATCATATGATTGACAAGTCTCTCTCTCTCTCTCTTCACAAAGCAAAAAATAACAAAGTAAAGACTACATCAACAACTTATCAATCATGAATCAAGTTGTACGATACGAGCCTTAAGCAATAGATAAGGAGTGGGACTGGAGTATTCCTACCCCCATTCTGAGTATCTTTGGGTATGGGACGTATGACCCATCGCTCATCGTATTCACCTCTATTCATAGACTTTAGTGCAATTCGAATCGAACGATTGATAAGGTCTTCATCATCAATGCAAGAGACAACTACAAAGACTCTCCCCTCTCCACTTGAAAGTTAAGATGATGGTTACATGCCACGAGCCTTAAGTGGTAAAGAAGGAATGAGACTGAAGCTTTCTTACACTCATTCTGGATATCTTTGGATGCGAGACGTTTGGCTCGTTGCTTATCGTATCCACCTTTACTCATAGACTTTAGTGTGATTCTCATCTAGTAACTATCAAGTCTATCCATTCTCCATTCTAATCATCTCAAATTCAATCATCTCTTCTTGCCTCCAATCAATTTGCTTTCAGCCCTAGTGGGTTGAACTACAAAAGCTCTGATTTCCTTATTGCACTATAAAGATACGTAGGCAGGAGAACCCACTTTCTTCGCGATGTACCCTATTTATTAATCAATCATTCTTCATTCCTTCAATCATACCATCTCTTTGAGATCAATCATATTTCTCCTTAGACTCCTTGTTTATCCTTTTAGGACGATAATGATAGTCCACCTCATTAATCGAGAGTTGTTTGGCCCGTAGCCCAAACATTTAATTCATTCTTTTTCGGCTAAAACGCCACTTTGCTCTTCGATTAAGAGTCTATCCTTCTCTTGGATCCAAGATACTATCCTTTTGATATCGAATTGTTAATTCCCCAGCAAGTGATATATTGTTCCTTGTACTATCCAATACTACAATCCTTCCTTGAAGATGTGTTTGTCTTGTGAGTCCCCGTTGCTTAGACAAATATCTGTCTCTTTCTATTCTCGTAGTTTTGAACTACGATTGCTCTGACTTCCTCATTGCACGATGAGAATACGTAGGCACGATGATGCAAATCTTTGGCGAGCATATTTCTAATTATTCCTCCTTCGCCTTAGGGAATCACCCATATCTTTCATAATCCACTATCTATCTTCGATCATAAATCATTCACCCAGTGACATATTGTCTCTTTGACATCGAAATACACTTTCCTTGGAATTCCATGTACACCCTTTTAGGATACCTAACGAATAGTCTGCATTTCTACCTAGAGTTGTTTGGCTCTTAACCCAAACACTTAATTCCTTCTTTTTAGCTAAACACCCTATAGTGGAGGCCTGCTAGTCCACGTATCGGTTAACGTCGTTTCCCTCTATGGTAGAAATCTCATTTCTCTTATGGATTCCAATACGATTTCACCTTTTGATTTCAAACAATACTTATTTAGTCACTTGTTACCAAGTTCCCTTATTCTGTGACTTTGGTCCCTTCACTCCATTCATCTCCGTGATGCATTCATTACTCTACCTTCCTTCATTTCACGTGATATACCTATTCTTTGAGCCAAATACACTATACCTTTTTGCTCCATCTTATACCTCCTTGTGAACCAAGAGTTGTTTGGCCCTTAACCTAAACACCTAATTCATTCTTTTCCAGTTGTTCTAGTACAGTGACACAGTGTTGTAGGCCTTCACTTGTTGGTTCATACCTGTTTACTCCTGAGTCCATGTTTTCACCCTTTCGGAGTTCAAACAACATTATCCTTTGGTTCAGATCATACCTTGATCACCCTTCTTTTCATCTCCTACCATTATTTCTTTGAACTATGGAGCTCTGTGTTGATTCTAAGTGTTGGCAGCAATTTTGGTAAAACAAAGAGTGTTCACAAGATGTTATGTGTGATGTCTTAACATGAGATATCCTATGTACCTGCTGGAGTTAAAGAAGATATGCAAGCAGGATTGTTTCAGAATGCCACAAATAAAGATAAGGTTTCTGATATTGGGTGTACCTGTTGGAGCTTATATGGAAGACATATGCTGCAGAATTGTTTCAGTTGACATATTCATTGTCATGGTAACTGATATGGTTGTACCTGCTATAAAAAGAAACTGGGTTATGCAGGATTTTTCCAGATGTCAGACCCGATGTCATGACATCCTGTACACAGAATATTCAGTATGAATGTCTAGTGTTTTATGATTGCACAATTGGTGGCAATCATTGGTTGATTGAAGATATGGCTAGCTGGCGCAATCTATCAGGGATATCAACCAGATTTATTTATTTTCCAAGGAGATCTTTACAGCTGATATGAAAAGATTTAATTGGAAAATATATTTAGGGTTTTCAAGCTGTCCAATGTTTCTATAAAAAGGGACTCAGAAAACCTGTTTGAACACACAACCAATACTGAGCGAAATTTAGAGAGAGAGCTAGGGTTTGTGTCTGTAGGTCATTCAAGTCATCCATAGATGATTGAATTGGATTGATTTGTCTTCTTGATCAAAGCTTTGAAGCAAGATCAAGAGTGTGTCTTCTTGATTGAAACTGTGAAGTAAAATCAAGAATATTGTAATTGAAAAGTATTTTCTTTTCACAAGGGATTGTTGTTTAAGATCACGGGTTTGTGATTGTAAGGGAAGTGAGTGGGTTCTCATATTTAAGAGTTCTTAGGTAGAAATTGCACGGGTAGAGATTAGGTGAGAAAGACTGTAACTTGGTGAAGTGTACGAATAGTCTTTGAACTAATTCTATTATAGTGAATTTCCTTCCTGGCTTGGTAGCCCCCAGACGTAGGTGAGTTGCACCGAACTGGGTTAACAATTGCTTGTGTGATTTGCTTTTCAATTCTGTTTATTTATCCATTGTGTATTAACAGATATTAGTGTCGTGACATTACCTTCGACATCTTATATCTGATACCAAAATTTCAATTGGTATCAGAGCAGGCATCCTGCTCTAGCTCTGGGTGAGATCTAGGGAGAATACTTTCTGGTACAATGGAAAGGGATGGAGGATCTGTTCATAGGCCACCAATTTTGGATGGTTCTAACTATGACTATTGGAAACCAAGAATGGTTGCTTTTTTAAAATCCCTTGATAACAAGGCGTGGAAAGCTGTCTTGACAGGCTGGGTGCATCCTGTTGTTACTAAAGAAGGAGAAGCCACCACTGAGAAAAAACTTGAGGAACAATGGTCCAAGGAGGAGGATGACCTAGCCCTTGGGAATTCTAAAGCTTTGAATGCCATCTTCAATGGAGTGGACAAGAACATCTTCAGATTGGTAAACAATTGTGAAATAGCTAAAGATGCTTGGGACATTCTCAAGACCACTCATGAAGGCACATCCAGGGTGAAGATGTCTAGACTACAGCTACTCACCTCCAAGTTTAAAAACTTAAGGATGAAAGAAGAAGAGAATATTCATGAATTTCACATGAGTATCCTTGAAATTGCTAATGCCTCAAGAGCCCTGGGAGAAAAGATGGCAGATGAAAAACTGGTAAGAAAAATTCTCAGGTCACTCCCCAAGAGATTTGCTATGAAGGTAACTGCCATAGAAGAGTCTCAAGACATCTCCAACATGAGGGTAGATGAGTTAATTGGCTCCCTCCAAACCTTTGAGATGGGATTGATTGAGGGAACTGAAAAGAAAACCAAGAGCATTGCCTTTGTTTCCAACACAAAAGAGGAAAACAGTCAAGATGTGGATAAAGAATGGGCCAATGAAGTTGCAATGTTGGGAAGACAGTTTAACAGACTGTTAAAGAAAATGGATGTCAGATCCAAGGCAAATGTCAAGAACATCTCGTCTGACATCAGTAAATCCAACTATGCTGGAAGAAAAGCAAGAGCAGATGAGAAACCCAAAGAAGGAAAAGAGGTTTAGTGCTATGAATGTGATGGGTATGGACACATTAGGTCTGAATATGGGACCTACCTTAAGAAACAGAAGATGAGCCTTGCTGCCACATGGTCTGATGAGAGTGACACTGAAGAGGCTGCAAATCTTGTGACTGCTTTGACAGGAAGATGTGAATCTGATGAAGAGTCAAGTGATAGTGAAGTAACCTTTAAGGAATTGGCCTCTACCTACAGAGAACTGTGTCAGAAAAGTGTTGAACTGAACAAACAGTCTTTAAATCAAGAAAAGGACATAACTCAACTTGAGAATGAGAAGGTAGAATTCTTGGAAACCATCTCCAAATTGAAAACAGAAGTTGTGGTTCTAAAGGTCAAGCTAGAAGAAGATCAACAAGTTGAGAGCCAGAATATAGTCCAACTGGAGAAAGAAAAAGCAGAACATGTGGAAACTATCCTCAAGCTAAAGACTGAAGTTGTGCTCTTAAACTCAAAACTAGAAAAAACAACCAAGTATGTAAGGATGCTGAACAATGGATCTGACTCCTTAGACAAGATTCTTCAGACTGGACAAGTCACAGGAGTCAAATCTGGATTATGGTACCATAAAACCAAGGCTGAAAGTAGCTACACTGGCTGCAAACCTCAAGCTAAACCTAAATGCAACAATAGTAAGAGGAGTTCCAAGATGTCACATCATATGTCACACCATCAGAAGAAAGAATAGCAAAAATACAAACACCAAAGATGGAGATGTCATTACTGTGGGAAATTTGGACACTCAAGGGCCTTCTGCTATAAGCTGTATGGTTACCCTACCCACCTTCATCAGCAACAGCAGAAGAGAAGACAACAGTATGGCAGACACCAAAGATGGAGATGCCATTACTGTGGGAAAGTTGGACACTCTAAGTGTTCCTGTTATAAGCTGTATGGTTATCCTAGCCATGGGCATCAACAGATCCACTATCAACCCAGACCCAAATATTACAGGCCTATCAACAAGAAGCAATGGGTTCCTAAGACTAATGTCACAAGTCTAATGGCTCTCAAAGAAGAATGGTATTTTGATAGTGGATGCTCTAGACACATGACTGGGAACTCAGACTTGATAACTGATCTTCACCCCCATGACTTAAGCTATGTTACCTTTGGTGATGGAGCTAAAGGTGAAATAAAGGGGATAGGCAAGCTTGAATGTCCTGGAGCTCCTAAACTTGACAATATTCTTCTGGTCAAGGGCTTGACTTCAAATCTAATAAGCATCAGTCAGCTAGGGGATCAAGGTCTGAGTATCATCTTCACTAAAACTGAATGTCTGATTATGAACAAAGACAGTGAAGTAATTATGAAAGGAATCAGGACCAACAACAACTGCTACATGTGGAGCTCTCAAATGGATAACCCCTCTAAGATGAGTACAGCTGCAAGAAGAATCATCAAGGGAAAAGAAAAGTTTCAGGTAAGGGTGCTAATAGCTAACCCCAAGGAAGAAAAGGTCTTGATGACACAAACACCTGAACACATGACTGGTGGTATGAAGACTGAAGTCAGTAAGAGCTTTGCTGGAACTGAGACACAAGGAACTATGTCAGTTGAAAATAACAATGCTCAACCAGGGTGGATGAAATTGCTGAGAATTATTTACAATGTCACACTCGATGCTATGACATTGTATTATGACAACCTGACTGCAAAGGACCTGCATGAGGAAAAGGAGGGGCGTGTTTTCTTGGGAAAATATGGCAATTAATGAGGAGTGGAAAAGGCAACAAGAATATTGGATGCCCAATAAAAAGAAAAAGCCACATTACTAATGAACCATCTCTTAGTATTGGAAATAGCACACTCTGCCTGAACACAATCAAACTCCTCAAAGAACCTCTGCTAGGGCAAAGAAAGTTTTCTCAAAAGTTCAACAACATGTCTCAACATCCGTCAACATCTAGCTCAAAATCCTTTCATACTAGAACTTCCTCCATAGAATTTTTAGATGAAGATTTGATGGAAGTAACTCCTCTGCGTATGATACCAGGTAACGTTCCAAGCTCACCTTCCATGGCTAAAGCTAAGCAAGGTAACACTCCTGAAAAATCACCTGATAAAGAGGACATGCACTTTACTGATCGCATCATAAGAAACCTAGTTACTAGCATACTGAACGAAGAGCATGGAGTTAAGGACACTTTTACCCCTCTGTCCAGAAGGGAACCCTCACCTGAGGTAGAAAGCCAAGCTGAGAAAGATGATAACTCATCTAAAACAGAAAAGGAAGTAGCTGCTGAGGGTCTGTGTTCTCTTGGAAAAAACTTACCTAGTATGTCCCCTGATACTGCTCAGAACATTGAGGAAGAAGGGTCTGAGGAAGAAGATGACATGTTGGTCAGTCTTGTGAAAACAAGTGTAGCTAATAGACTGAGAAAGAGGAAGAGTATGGCTGAGATAATGACAGGTAGGAAAGAGAAAAGGGTTGCTGGTATAGGTCCCTCCAAATCTTGGAGTAAAGTAGAGGTCAGGAAGAAGAAAGACAATGAAAGTTCTGAATCTAATGAGGACGTTGAAGACGATGTTCCAGACATCTCCTCTGACAAAAGAAAGGCTGTAACTCAAAGAAGGGTAGCAGTTGAAAGAGAATTGGGGAAAGAGACTGTTGAAGTGAAGGAAGTAATGGAATTAATCAAGGTAGTTGGTCTTATGAAAACTGTGACTGCTCTGCCTCAATGCTATGAAGGGCTAGTCAAAGAATTCATTGTAAACATTCCTGATGAGAGTTATGGAAAAAGCAGCAGGGAGATCTGCAAAGTGATTGTTAGGGGCAAGTGTGTGAAACTTTCACCAACCATCATCAACAAGTTCCTGGGGAGAGGAACTGATGGAGGGGTGGATCTAGAGGCCACAGATAATGAGATTTGTAGGATGATTACAGCTGGCCAAGTTAAGGAATGGCCCAGTAGAAAACACCTTTCAGCTAGTAGACTAATTGTCAAGTATGCCATCTTGCATAAGATTGGTTCTGCAAATTGGGTACCTACTAATCACATTTCTACCATCTCCATTGCTCTTGGGAGGATCATTCATGCCATTGGAACTAAGATAAACTATAATTTTGGGAAGTTTTTGCTTGATCAAACCATCAGACATGACTCCACCAATGTTGTAAAGTTGCCCATTGCATTCCCATCTATCATCTGTGGGATCATCCTGAGTAAACAACCAGGAATCCTGAGTACAAGTGATATTCCAAGCAGGAGAAAAACTCCTCTGTCCATTCATTATAAGTTGTTTGAGGGAAGTCATGTCAATGATGTCATGACATCTGCCAGAAGGGAGTCTACAGCTAAAGGAAGCCTGATTGACCAACTAAAAGAGACCTGCAAAGAATTGGACAATGGTATAAGGGTGGCCAAGGCCAGAAAAGAAGCTTTAGAAGTTCTCATCTGCAGCCTGAAAAGGGAAGACACAGAAAAGGCTGATAAGGATTCAAATGCAAGACCTAAATCTCAGTCTAGTTCTGGAAGCTTGGAAGACTCTGAAGGTGTAACTGAAGATGAAGATGAAGGTGAAGGAGATACTTCTTCTTCTGGTTAATGGTTCCTGCCTGTATTGGAGGCTTGGAGGGATGCTGGAAGGGATGGTGGAAGTTGCTGCTGTTTGGAAAGCTGATGTTCCTTCTGTTTTTTGTATTTTGTGGCAGTCCTTATGATGCCTGTTTTGTAATATTTAGGGCTCTTAATGAGTTCCTTGGATTTGTTCATTATCTCAGCTGCCTGCTGTGTATAATGATGTTGTGTACTTCCTGAATTTTTGTTTTAACATGCTTAATGTTATAACATCTGTTTTAAACCTTCTCTGCTAGACTAATAGACATTTATTTCGTCTGATTGGTCACCTTTGGTCAATTTTGACTAAAAAGGGGGAGAAGTGCTTGATGTGGAAGTTGGTTGTGACTGAACAGAAGTACATCTATTATTGGAAGAGGTGCACAGGTCCTGATAAAGAGGTGCACAGGTGATGATGTTATAGCAGATGTCAGTGTGACATTCTGGCTGGTACAGGTGCTGGAGGTACAGTAGCTGTTTTTGGTGAATGCACAGTTTTAGGGGGAGAAGAAGTACCCTGGTGCATTGTGCATTTGTGTGTCTTACTAGTTGCATCCATAACTATAAATTCTGTTGATTGTTGCACAGTTTTAGGGGGAGGAGAAGTACCCTTATGCATGTGTGTATTACTAGTAGCCATAGCTAATAATTGTTTTGCTTCTGTTGCTGATTAAACTACTGTTTAGTGGTTTAATTGTTGATAGTTTGCCTTGTGAACAAAAAGGACAGATATATGTTTTAGCCAAAATTTTCCAAAGGGGGAGTTTGTTGATTCTAAGTGTTGGCAGCAATTTTGGTAAAACAAAGAGTGTTCACAAGATGTTATGTGTGATGTCTTAACATGAGATATCCTATGTACCTGCTGGAGTTAAAGAAGATATGCAAGCAGGATTGTTTCAGAATGCCACAAATAAAGACAAGGCTTCTGATATTGGGTGTACCTGTTGGAGCTTATATGGAAGACATATGCTGCAGGATTGTTTCAGTTGACATACTCATTGTCATGGTAACTGATATGGTTGTACCTGCTATAAAAAGAAACTGGATTATGCAGGATTTTTCCAGATGTCAGACCCGATGTCATGACATCCTGTACACAGAACATTCAGTATGAATGTCTGGTATTTTGTGATTGCATAATTGGTGGCAATCATTGGTTGATTGAAGATATGGCTAGCTGGCGCAATCTGTCAGGGATATCAACCAGATTTGTTTATTTTCCAAGGAGATCTTTACAGCTGATATGAAAAGATTTAATTGGAAAATATATTTAGGGTTTTCAAGTTTTCCAATGTTTCTATAAAAAGGGACTCAGAAAACCTGTTTGAACACACAACCAATACTGAGCGAAATTTAGAGAGAGAGCTAGGGTTTGTGTCTGTAGGTCATTCAAGTCATCCATAGATGATTGAATTGGACTGATTTGTCTTCTTGATCAAAGCTTTGAAGCAAGATCAAGAGTGTGTCTTCTTGATTGAAACTGTGAAGTAAAATCAAGAATATTGTAATTGAAAAGTATTTTCTTTTCACAAGGGATTGTTGTTTAAGATCACGGGTTTGTGATTGTAAGGGAAGTGAGTGGGTTCTCATATCTAAGAGTGCTTAGGTAGAAATTGCACGGGTAGAGATTAGGTGAGAAAGACTGTAACTTGGTGAAGTGTACGGATAGTCTTTGAACTAATTCTATTATAGTGAATTTCCTTCCTAGCTTGGTAGCCCCCAAACGTAGGTGAGTTGCACCAAACTGGGTTAACAATTGCTTGTGTGATTTGCTTTTCAATTTTGTTTATTTATCCATTGTGTATTAACAGATATTAGTGTCGTGACATTACCTTCGACATCTTATATCTGATACCAGAATTTCACTTTGAATTCCTCATTGCACTATGAGGATACCTAGGCATGAGGGCCTCAATCCTCACCGAGCACTTTATCTATTTCTTTCTTTTCCCTTCATTCTTTTACGAGTAATCTTTAGATATCACACCTATTCGAGCGAGAACAATCAAAATGGTTCCCATAGAGTACCATGGATGTTTGGGGTGTTAATACCTTCCCCTTGCATAATCGATTTCCTTACCCAATATATCTTTTCCCCCCAGGTTTTATCGATGTTTTCCCTTCCCTTTGGGGATAAATAAAGTTCGATGATGACTCTGTTGTATGTTCGAGCATGCGATATGTTCGGGTGTATTTTCGCTAGCTTCAGTTGGAGACTCTGTTGGGGAGACTTCGCTACTTGGAGTACTTCCTAATCGCTAAAAGGAGTCGAGCCTAGTTTAGGTTATTTTCTCACTAGTTTTAGGTGCTTACCTTTATAGGTTTACTCACTTATATTTATCACATTTCTTATTGCTTTATATTATGGATATTATCTGTTATGTTATTGTTGGGATGGGATAGACTACATGAGAGGAAAGATCTGTAATCGAGCTTAGTATACACGTAGGTTAGACTCGTGGATAGTCGTGTACGCTTGCGTTTCACGCGTTGGGTTGTCACGAGAACCACACCCAGACTAGATTCACTTGGAATTACTTTTGTCCTATGAGTATTCACTACGGCAGGGTATTTCCATTTAGAGTCGATGACTATGGGAGACCTTCTAGGGACCACCTTGGAGCATAGTCCACACCTATGAGGGGGATATGGGTTTTTATTATAGGAAGCCATAGACTCTACCTACCTTGATACTCATGTTGCATCGAACCTTTGAACTTACAACAAATGGCATGTACAGATTGTTTAGAACATAACAGAGTTTTAAATCCATGTGACATATATCACCCCATCATTACATTATCATTCATCATGACAAAAAATTTACATATGCATTTCTTTCCACGAATCCAAGAGTCCAGTTTGTTTACCAAGCACTCAAAGCGAAGCATGAATCCCGAGAGAAAGAACATTCACAATAACAAGTTCGTGGAACCACAGTTGGCTGTCTTGAGAGGACTCGGAGCATGTTTAGATTTGGGACACAAAGATGATTTCAAGGCGTCTTATGGTAACCTTTTGAGCATCTTGAACACCGAAGTCAACATCACTATTGTGCACACTCTGGTGCATTTCTACGATCCTCCGCTGAGATGCTTTACATTCCAATATTATCAGTTGGCACCTACATTGGAAGAGTATTAACACATTATGGGTATTAGGATCAAGAACCAAGTGTCTTATGTTCGCGCTAAGGAACTTCCCAAATATCAAGACCTTGTTGAAGCTCTCCACACAGGAAAGAAAGAAGTGGAATTAAACTTGAAACCTAATGGTGGAATTCATGGCTTCACCTTCAAGTTTCTAGTGTACAAAGCTATTGCCTTCGCCGAAGCTAGGAGTTGGACGACCTTCAACGCCAGTCTAGCTCTACTTATCTATGGGATCGTATTGTTTCTGAATATGGAGGAATTCGTAGATCTGGCTGCTATTCATATCTTCCTAACTCAGAATCCTATTCCTACTCTTCTTGCCGATACTTACTACTCCATCCATGTGAGGACTCATAAGAAGAAAGGAACTATCGTCTACTGTGCCCCTTTGCTGTATAGGTGGTTTATTTCTTATCTACCCAGCAAAGACCCTTTTGTTGAGAACAAAGATAACTTGAAGTGGTCCCAGCGAATCATGTCCTTGAACGCCGAAGACATTTCTTGGTATTCTCGAATATACGACGGTGTCAAGCTTATCCTCAGCTGTGGGGATTTTCCTAATGTACCTCTTCTTGGTACAAAAGGGGGGATCAATTACAATCTGAGGTTAGCACTACGACAACTGGGATACCCTATGGTGGACAAGCCTGATCTCAAGAATGTAGACAGTTTCGTCTTATACGAAGGGGTCGAAGAGCCAGAACTAGTCAAGAAGATTGTCAAGGCTTGGGGAGCAATTTCTCCTCAAGGAAAAGCAGAAATGGGTAAGAAGAATTGCATTGCCAAGGAAGCTTACACCAGATGGGTCAAAGACAGAGTTAGTGAAATTTTATTGTCGTTTCCACCTAAACCGTCCATGAATGTCAAGCCTCTTGAACCAGTAATCCATCAAAATTCTGAAGTCGATGAATTGAAAAAGGTTATTAAGACACTAGAGAAAGAGAATGTTGATCTCAAATCTAGACTTGGTAAGATCTCCTTGGAGAAAGAAACCTTGAAGTTCAATCTGAATCAGAAAAGAGATAGAGTTTGTCAAGCAGATGATAAGGTGCAAAAAGAGGTATTCAAAAGAATCAAAATGGGTGACACACTCAAAGGGACTTGTGCCAGTTTGACAACCAAGAAGAAGCAATTAGCCAAAACTCAATACCGAGCTAGAAAAGTGGAGCTCGATCACATGGAACAAACCAAGAAACTCCAAAGTCTGCTAGAAACTTGTAAGAAAGAGCTGAAGGATGATAAAAGCCGCACCAAGCACCTATAAGTCACTCTTTGCCAGAATCAGTAGGAGCTAAACCAGAGACTAGAAGAGATTCGCGAGCTAAAAGAGCAATCACATAAGAACCTGGAAGATACCAACCTACTCCCACAAGTGAATAGGCATCCTGAAGATCTCCCTAACCAAGAGAAAACAGTTGTGAGCAGCGTTCCAAGAGAACTTGATCACGATCTACCACCTGAAGGGAGCACGATATTGGGAAGATGGGGCGCATGCTTGTCCCCGAAGTCTCAGACTTATTACGAAGAGTTATTATCAAAGATGTTTCTAATTACCGCTCTTTAAGTTTGATTTGTAATTCACTAGGTTGATGTCTGATAGGGCCAATGTTGTCACTCTTGTAGCCCAATGGGCAGTTCCTTGATATGTACTTGTATTCCTTATTCTCGATATTGAATAAAAGAGTTTCTTGGCTATTGGTTTCATAAACTGTCTCTCTTTATGCTTTGTATTTTCTTATGATAGATAAACCAACTCACGGATTCCTTGGAATTGTTTTCCTTTACAAAAAAAATGAATATAATGTAAAAAATAAATGTACACATCAATCTTTTTGCATGCATATATACATACATTCATGCATTTATTTGTCATAAGCCGCCAAAAAGCAAAATGCTTACTCTCGTTGTTTTTCCACAACAACAACGACGACTCGTCATCAATACTTCATGCGCTCAAACAAATCAAGGATAATGGCTGATTATGAAGCTGACAATGCTGTTGTCTGTGAATCCCTCGCCCAGGTTCAAGGTGAAATGAACCTCTTCAGGGGCAACATGGAGACCATCTTGGAAATTCTCCAAACTCAGAGGGCCCTTGCCTCTGTTGCTGCCAATGTCACCCATACTGTTGGGGTGACCAATCCTACTACTACTGTTGGCACTACCGTCAAAACTCCGGCGAAGACTGTGGTGCCAACCACTGGGAACCGTCAATTGGTCCCTGCTGACACAACTAGGCTTGCTGCTACCTACCCTTGGGGAATGCCCCCACACTTTGCTGCTCATCTCGCTGATGGGGGGCTTTCTTCCCTCACCCGACTCTCTATGCTTATGTTACTGTTGGAAACAATGGTTTCCCATGGGGTGCCTCTACTGTTCAAACTCCTCTGGTCGATGCTACCAATCTGGAGACTAACCAAGGTTAGGTCCTTGACGACACCCCTGGCACTAAAGATGAGTATCGAGGCTCGCGCCTCAATTTTCAAATTCCCGCTCAGACTGCTCAACCTGCGAGCGCAAGTCAGTTCCCAATCGTTCCATTGGGCCATCCTGGGGTACCTCAGGCCCCCAATGCTCAGGCTGGAGGACAATATCCTTAGATGGTTCACGCTTCCCAAACCGTGCCTATGGGTTTCTCCTACCCGCCTCAAATGTGGTTTACCCCAAATATGCATGCACAGATAGCTCCGGAAAACTCTCGATCTGCCAGTCAGGTCGCTCCCTCCGCTGCTGATTCGGCCAGACCTGCGGATTATCAGCTCTTAGACGACAGAATAAGGGCCATCAAGGGTTTCTCCGCCTTCGGCATAGACGCTCAAGACCTCTACTTGGTCCCGAACATGGTACTCCCGCAGAAATTAAAGGTGCCTGACCTTCCGAAATACAAGGGACTCAGTTGTCCTCGCAGTCAGATGACCATGTACTGCTGGAAAATGGTCTCATACATCGACAACGATAACCTCCTGATCCATTGCTTCCAGGATAGCCTGTCTGGGGCTTCCCTGGATTGGTATATGGGTTTGGAACGCACAAAGATTCGGTCATGGAGGGATCTATTTGAGGAATTCTTGAAACAATATAAGTACAACCTTGACATGGCTCCGACAAGGCTTCAATTACAGAATTAGTCGCAGAGATCTAATGAAACCTTCAAAGAGTATGCTCAACATTGACACGAAGTGGCGTCTAGGGCCCATCCAGCATTATCTGATAACGAATTGGTAGATATCTTCATGGGTACACTCCAAGGGTTGTATTATGAGAAAATGATCGGCAGTTCGTCAACAAATTTTGCTGATATGGTAACCATTGGGGAACGTGTAGAGAATGGGCTGAAATCGGGGGAAATCACAGATATGACCGCTCCGCAGACTACGAACAAGAGGCCACATGGGGGCTTCGTAAAGAAGAAAGAGGGGGAAGCAAACGTTGTGACGGTGAGTGCTCGCCCCCAATATCAATTTCTGATGGCCCATATGCCGTATTATCTGTATCCATACGTCGTCACAACTCAATATCAGCAACCGTCATTCCAGTACCAACCGCAGAAAGGTAATCAACAATCAACACCTGCTCAGAGAAATCCGAACCAACAATATAATCGTGACGACAAAGGACAAAGTCGAGGTCAGAACAATAGAAGCAATTTTGGTAATCGTACCCAATTTGATAAGGTCCCGGTGCCATGTGCAGAGTTGGTGTCATATCTGATCCACGTAGGGGCTATCGTACCAAAAGAACTCCCAGCAGTCTCTCTTCCTTTTAATCGCAGTCACAATCCTAATGCCATATGCGATTTCCACGCAGGGTATATAGGACACTCCACCGAGGACTATTGGGCTCTCAAAAAGAGGATCCAAGAGTTAATTGATCAAGAGATTATGTCTTCCTCTAAGGAAAAGCCCAACATGAAGACTAATCCCTTACCAAACCACGGTGGCACAGTAGTCAACGCTGTGACCGAAGAAGAAAATGTCGAACCCATACTAAGGGCCGAAGAGGTGAAAACTCTGATGTCATTTGTGTTACAGAGGCTTGAACAGTTTGGGTTTCTAGAAGGTGTACATGATGATTGCACAGTATGCGAGTTTGATCCAGACAATTGCGACAAGCTGAGGGATTGTGTGCAAGAACTAATGAATCAAGGTTTAATATAGTTCTCCAAGTCTAAAGCAGTAAAAGAGGTGGCGGTAATTAAACCGATAACAATTGTGTATAGAAAGAAGAATGTTGAAGCTCCTCCCAAGAGGATTCAACCGATCCATTTCCATGTTCCCACTTTGTTCCCGTATCAGAATACCAAAGTAGTGCCTTGGAATTATGAGACTACCACATATTTGGGAGGAAAAGAAATATGCATTACTGACACAGAAATTACCAACTTTGCTGGAACGGGAGGCATGACTCGAAGTGGTCGTGTATTCGCTTCAAAATACACTCCTGGGGTGTCTCCAGCATCCATAGTTATCCCGCATAAGGAGAAGGTCATTCATACTCCGACTCCGTAAGCAGGGACAACTGTACCTGCCACCCCGAGCGTGACGACAACTCCAGTGCTAACGAAGGTTATTGATAATAAAGCTACAAAATTTGAAACGTCTAAGGGTAAAGGATCGATGGTTGAGAAAGAACAAGTTGAAGATCACAAGAAGAGCATCACTTTTGAGGAAAACCAAGAATTTCTCAAATTGATCAAGAAAAGTGATTTCAAAATTGTTGACCAGTTGAATAAGAGTCCCTCCAAAATATCAATTTTGTCTTTGTTGTTGAGTTTTAAGGCTCATCGCAAGGCCTTACTGAAAGTTCTAAATGTCGCTCATGTGATGTAAGATATCATGGTCGATCAATTTGACGATGTGGTTGCTAATATCATTGCCAATAGGTATCTGGGATTTAATGAAGCAGAGTTACCTCCTGAGGGAAATGCCCATAACAAAGCACTACACATTTCGGTCACGTGCACAAACTCTTTTCTATCTCGAGTCCTCATTGACATTGGTTCTTTGCTTAATGTGTTGCCAAAATCTACATTAAGCCAGTTTCAGTTTAAGGGGCCCGAGATGAGGACCAGTGCACTAATCGTTCGAGCTTTCGATGGTTCCCGAAGGAAGGTTATTAGGGAAGTCGATTTGCCTATATGTGTTGGACCCCACCAGTTCAGCTCACCTTCCAAGTCATGGATATCAACCTAACTTACAATTGTCTGTTGGGCAGACCATGGATTCACGCCGCTGGGGCAGTCACCTCTACATTGCACCAAAGGCTAAAGTATTTGATCGATGATAAACTGGTAATTATGTGTGGTGAAGAAGATTTGTTGGTTAGAAAACTCTCCTCGTTCTGATATGTTGAAACAGATGAAGGAATTGTTGAGGTTCCACTCCACTGGTTAGAGTTTGAAGAAGTCAGTTCCGCTACTGCCAATCATAACCAATTTTCCGCTACCATCCTATCCTCAGTGAAAAGTGCCAAGTAGACATTGGAGAAGGGCCCGCTTCTAGGTTGGGGTAAGGTTGTCAACGTGGCAGAGAAACGTGACAGGTTTGGTATCGGTTATCACCCAACAGCACACAAGGCAAGCCCAAAGAAAAAATAGTTCAACCCGATCAAGTTCGGCAGTGCCGGTTATCAAAATGAGCATACTATGGAAGTTATTAGAGAGTCCAGTGGTAGCAAACCAGGGGAATCCAACCTCATATGCAGACGTCCTCCAGGGTTCAAGCTTCCCAGTTGGACGCCCATCGTGATTCCTATAATGTACTCGTAAAAAACGTAATGCATTTTGTTTTCTCAATCCCTCGTCCTCGCTCGAGACGAGAGGATGTCTTATAAGGGCCTCCATGTTTAAAAGTATTATGTGAATAAATAAAAATTACTTTTTGCATGCAAAATATGTGTTCCCTTTTCTTTCAGTTATTTCCCTTTTTCACTAAAAACAACGAAATGGCAAAAGATTTTTTTCCTTTTTCCATTTTTCTCAAAAAAGCATGCTAAAATAAGCTCATCATATGTAGAGCAAAGAAAACTATTGATTGCAACACGGCTAAAATCAATTGTAAATCTTGGCTTCCAATCAACCAAGCTGAAGACGGTAGTGAGGAAGATTATGAATTACCAATTGAGCTAGCACGGCTCCTCGAGCACGAAGAAAAAGAGATTCAGCCATACAAAGAGCTAGTGGATGTCATTAACTTGGGTTTTGGAACTGACGAAAAAGAAGTAAAAGTGGGGGCATCTCTTGCCAAGCATGTACACTCCGAGTTGGTAGAGTTATTGCGTGAATATGTTGATATCTTCGCTTGGTCGTATCAAGATATGCCAGGATTAGACACCATCATTGTTGAACATCATTTGCCACTCAAGTCTGAATGTCCTCCAGTTAAGCAAAAGCTCAGAAGGACTAGACCCAACATGGCACTCAAGATCAAGGAAGAGGTTAAGAAGCAACTTAACGATGGCTTCTTAGCCATTTCTGAATATCCGCAGTGGGATTCTAATATCTTCCAGTTCCAAAGAAAGATGGTAAAGTCAGAATGTGCGTAAACTATCGAGACCTCAATAGAGTGAGTCCAAATGATGACTTCCCTTTGCCTCATATTGACGTTTTGGTTGATAATACAACTCAGTTTTTCGTCTTTTCTTTCATGGATGGGTTCTCCGGGTACAATCAGATAAAGATGTCTCCAGAAGATATGGAGAAGACAACTTTCATCACACCTTGGGGAACTTACTCCTACAAAGTAATATCATTTGGCCTGAAAAATGCAGGGGCAACATATCAACGCGCCATGGTAACCCTCTTTCACGACATGGTCCATGAAGAAGTTGAGGTTTATATGGACGACATGATTGCCAAATCCAGAACTGAAGAAGATCACTTGGTGAACCTGAGGAAATTGTTCCTCAGACTCAAAAAGTTTAAGTTGCTCCTGAATCCGACTAAATGTACTTTTGGGGTCCGATCCGGTAAACTTTTGGGTTTCATAGTCAGTCAGAAAGGTATTGAGGTTGATCCTGACAAAGTTCGAGCCATCCAAGAAATGCCAGCTCCCCGAACAGAAAAAGAAGTACGAGGCTTCCTTGGGCAACTTATTTACATCTTTATATTCATATCACATTTAACGGCTACGTGCGAACCAATATTCAAATTATTGAGAAAAAACTAATCGATTGTATGGAACGACAATTGCCAAGCGGCATTCGATAAAACAAAAAAGTACTTGCAAGAACCACCAATCCTGACACCATCGGTTCCTGGTAGGCCTCACATTATGTACCTTACAGTGCTCAATGAATCTATGGGTTACGTTTTGGTTCAACATAACGACACAGGCAAGAAGGAACATGCTATCTACTATCTCAGCAAGAAATTCACTAAATGTGAGACCCGATACTCACTTTTAGAGAAAAATTATTGTACTTTGACTTGGGCTGCTCGACGCCTGAGACAATATATGATCTGCCATACCACTTTATTGATATCCAAAATGGATCCGATAAAGTATATCTTCTAAAAGCCTGATGTTACTGGTAGAATTGCGCGGTGGCAAATGTTGTTGACCGAGTATGATATTCAGTATGTGACCCAGAAAGCAATAAAAGGGAGTGTTTTGTCTGACTACCTTGCTCACCTACCTGTCGAAGGTTATCAACCGCTGAGGTTTGACTTTTCGGACGAAGACATCATGTTTATCAGAGACTTCACTATGCCAGGCTTCGAAGCAGGCCCCGAACCAGGATCGCGATGGACGCTCGTGTTTGACGGTGCTTCCAATGCTCGAGGACATGGCATATGTGTGGTTATCACTTCTCCAACTGGTTTCCACCTTCCGTTTACCGCTAGATTATGTTTTGACTGCACCAACAATATGGCAGAATATGAAGCATGTATCTATGGTTTAGAGGCGGCAATCGACCTAAGGATCAAGATCCTTGAGGTATACGATGATTCAGCTCTGGTAATCAGTCAGGTGAAAGGTGATTGAGAGACTCGGGATAGCAAGTTGATACCTTACAAAGAGCATATCGAAAAACGAATACCCTACTTTGATGAAATCTCTTTTCACCGTATTTCTAGGGAAGAAAATCAGTTAGCAGACGCTCTAGCCACGTTGGCATCTATGTTCAAAGTAAAATGGAAGAATGAAGCATCATCCATCCATATTGACCACTTAGATGAATTAGCACATTGTCTAGCAATTGAGGTCGATCCTGATGATAAGCCTTGGTTCCACAACATAAAGACATTTATGGAAAAACGACAATATCCCGAGGGTATATCC
This sequence comes from Lathyrus oleraceus, assembly GCF_024323335.1. NCBI lineage: Eukaryota > Viridiplantae > Streptophyta > Magnoliopsida > Fabales > Fabaceae > Lathyrus > Lathyrus oleraceus. The sequence continues at coordinate 94,542,670 of NC_066579.1, read as the reverse complement.
ATCACTGATAAGAACGCTTTGAGAAGAATCTCTTCCAAGTTCTTCCTAAACGGTGATGTGCTATACAAGCGGAATTATGATTTTGTACTGCTTAGATGCGTGGATAGACACGAAGCTAGTACGATCATAAAGTCCATACATGAAGGTTGCAAGGGTGTACATGCAAAGGGTCCTGCTATGGCCAAGAAGATCCTTAGGGCTGGGTATTATTGGACAACAATGCAGGTTTATTGTTACAACTTTGTTAAAAGATGTCCCAAATGTCAGATATATGGCAATAAGATCTTTGTACCACCAACACCGTTGAATGTTCTGACTTCTCCATGGCCTTTTTCTATGTGGGATAGCGATATGATTGGGATGATAGAACCCAAAGCTTCCAATGGACATCGATTCATCCTAGTCGCCATCGACTACTTCATGAAATGGGTCGAAGCTGCTTCATATGTTAATGTCACTCGACAAGTGGTTACCCAGTTTATCAAGAAAGAGATAATTTACCACTATGGGATACCTAGCAAGATCATCACTGGCAATGCCAGTAACCTCAACAACAATATGATGAAGGATTTGTGCGAAGAATTTAAGATTGAGCACCACAACTCTTCACTATATCGGCCCAATATGAACGACGCCGTAGAAGCAGCTAATAAGAATATCAAGAGAATCGTTCAGAAAATGGTCAAGATATACAAAGACTGGCATGAGATGTTACCCTTCACTCTGCATGGTTACAGAACCTCGGTCCGCACATCCACTGGGGCAACTCCATACTCTTTGGTATATGGGATGGAGGTTGTCATACCGATTCAAGTCAAGATTCCTTCACTCAGAGTCATCATGGAGGCTGACCTCGATGAAGCTAAATGGGTTCAATCACAGTATGACTAGCTAAATCTGATCAAAGAAAAGCGTTTGACGGTCGACTGTCATGGTCAGTTATACCAAAGACGTCTCAAACGAGCTTTTGACAAGAAGGTTTTTCCTCGTGAGTACCGCGTCGGAGAACTCGTGCTCAAAAGGTATTATGTTATTCACTCAGACCCGCGAGGAAAATGGACTCCCAACTACGAGGGACCTTTTGTCATTAAGAAGGCCTTCTCAGGTGGGTCCCTAATCCTCACAACAATGGATGGGGAAGACTTGCCCTCGCCAGTGAATGCAAACATAGTCAAAAAATATTATGCCTTAAAAGAAATGATAAAAGTCTACTAGATTAATCTCCGCAAGATTGATCTAGGCAAAAATGGCTATCCCGATGGACCAAAAATGAATTGTCCATGCAAAAGTTAGGGAACAAATATAAGGCTCGCTAAGTCGAAAACCCGAAAGGGCGGCTTAGGCAAAAAGGAGCATCCCGATGGACGAAAAGAATCAAAATGTCCAGCCAAAAGTTAGGGATAAAGGCATTGAGTCTATTATGCTATAAGCTAGATATCAGATGATCGAGGACCTATCCAATCACCGTCAGCCGAAGCAAGATCTTGGAATTCAGATTCTACAAGTAGACTAAGGCCAATGTTGTAATCAATGGAAGAAAATATATACAAAATATTTCCCATTGCCATTTCATTTATTTTTCAATTTTTGCAACACCCTCATTAAGGGTGTCTGCATCTTTGTATACATCGTTATATACAGTTTCATATCAATAAAATTGAGTTCATTCCATCAAATGTTGTCCTCCTGTGTTTTGTATGCAAAGTAGTTGATTTATCTTATTCACATAATGCTTTAAAATTTAGGGGAATATTAAAAGCTACACTAAAGAGAAACATTTTGCATTGCTGTAAAGACCCGATAAACTTGAAAGATGACTGGTGACTCAAAAATGGTTTTACTTGAACACCTGTGACATCCAATCAGCTGGGGTACCGTGTTGGTTCCAGCATCTCAGTGTTCCTCAACAAGTAGACGATTCCTTGACAGCAATGTTGGCATCACCTAGATTCCACAACAATCATCCTTCAATCTTCGATGACGAGTCGGAGTTCCTATCATAATAAAGACTCATCCCCACGAATGACAAATAATAAAACAAGCATGCATCATAAAAGACAAGCATACATCATGCATGGCATGTATCCCATTCCCCACCATGATATCTTATGTAAACATCAAAATTATGGGATGACTTCAACCACCTGTTCAAGCAAATTTGGATACGTCAGTATTTAATCCTCTTCCATCTCGAATACCAGAAAAGCTCTTGCAATTCCTGTATTCAGGTTTAAGAAGATTAAATAGGGGTAGCTGTTGTACCCCAACATTTTCCCTCCCCTTTTTCTAATTATTCATCCAACCACTTGGTCTGGGAATCACTTGCATACATTCATAATTCATTCATATGCATCATTCCTTCATTAATGGATCATCATGGATTCAAAACCTTAGGCTTGTGAAGCTAGTGTTCGTGTGGAGATCAAGCTTCAAAAGCTTGGTCTGATTGTCCCATCAAGCATAGGGGATGTGAAACCCTAATTGTGATGGTAGAGGCTTGTATTCAACAAGGATTTGTCCAGGCAATCCTCTAGGGTCTTCAAAACCCTAATTCCTCGGGGTGTGATGATGGGGTCTCGTGAAGCTTCCCCATGCCTTGTCTTGGCCTTCAAAACCCTAATGCAAGCTCACACATTGGAAGACTGATGGTTGAAGTATATGGCTTTATTCAAAAGACTTACTTGAGGGGTAGGCCTCAAGGAAACCCTGGTCAAGGAGATGGTGAATCAGTTGGACTTGGTGGCTTGACTTTGCATCCAAGTCACCCATTTTTCACCTATTGTCATGGTCTAACCCTACTTTGGTCTCCTATGGGCATTGGTCTTGAATCCATATTAGTCTCAGTGTCATAATGTTGTTCCTTTGATTGTTGGCACACCTATAGCCTTGGTCACCCAAACAACCAAACCTCTTGTGTCACAAGCTAATTGCAAGCCATGCCCATGGATTCATGGATGTTTCATTCAAACCCTAATCTTATTCCCTCAGTTCATAGCTTTGTTCATAAACCATGTTAATATATACTACCAGTCAAGTCATGTTCTTTTCAAAGTCAAGCATTCATGTACATGGAATAAAACCAATTTCAAACCATTTGTCAATCCATTTCACACCATTCTAAACCATCACATTTGATTTTAAATGAAAAGTTACAAGTCTAGACCATTTTGACCAATTCTTGACTTTGGTCAACAATTGACTTTTTGGCCAACTTTGACCAAAGTCAACCCAAAATCCCTAAACCCTAAAATTACCCGTCATCATCAATTCAATGTCCATTTACAAGAGAAATACAAAGAAAAGTAATTTTTTGACCAATTGTTGACTTTGCTCAACATTTGACTTTTTGGTCAACTTTGACCAAAGTCAACTCAACCTCTTTTCATCCTAAAATCCTAAATCTTCCATCCTAAACCCTAATCCATCACTCCATTGTTCATGTTTGCTTGCTTCCATCATTATTTCTTCATTTGCAAGTTATCCTTGGCCAACCATGTTCATGTTCATGCCATGCCTATAAGAGCAACCAAGTCATACAAAAAGAGCAATTCATAACCATTTCAAACCCATCTAAGTCATGACATCTTCAAGAATTCAAGCAAAGGCAATTTTACAAGTCTAGACATAAATATGGACCATGTAAGTAATGTTATATGAACAAAAGCCAACAAAGGAAAACCTTGCCACAAACCATCCAATTTGCTGCTGAACAATGAGAATAGACCAGACAGTTCAACATACCAGCTACAACCATCAGGCTTATGGATCTGTCTGCAAACCTGAAACATGCCAAACCAATGATAGAAGCATACACAATCGAGTGAGCCTATAACTTTGCAACCAATCCATACCTGCTACAAAGCATAACAACAATGGTCATCAATATCTACTGCAAGTCCATGAAGTGCCTGCTGCTACAAAAGCCATGACAAAACACAAGTGCCACTACAACATGAAACCAACCTACCAACTGCAGAACCACAATGATACTTGTTGCATCCTCTACACCACAATTCATACCAGAATGACAACATATTAATCTTCCAAAATGTGCAGCCAAATATCATGTCACATGGAGTTAGGCTAAGGTGAAATAGAGGCGTGTTGGTGAGTTATACCTGCAGAACAAGGATGGGTCAGAACATCCTGTGGACTCATGCCAACCATGGCCAAAATGAAACAATCATGGCAGACATACATCATGACCTTGCAGTCCATCAAAGTCTTGGTCATGTGCAGTACCACATCATGCTGCAATAATCCAAATGAGACCACATCAAAGCAGTAAATTTGCAAAACTTACTACCATGTTGAGCATCCAGTACATGAGCTAAATCTGCAGACAACCAAGTCAAAACCATACAGGGTTGCAAGACCATGATGCAGGAATTTAGAAGTGAGGTACAATTGGCAATACATTGGTCCTACATCCTGCAACAGTTAAGACAACAACATGAGCTTTATACAATCAACCAAGCTTCCAACTAGCCTACTGCAGTAGTCCTTTGACCAAAGCCAAAACCAGTCTGCTGCAATGGTCCTTCTTGACCTGTACCAATCCACAACACCAAAACCTATTGCCACTTAAGATGATTCCTAAATCCTGTTAGCAAAACCACTAGCCATGGCAGTAGAAACAAGACATGACCTGCAAGCCACAAGATCACAACATAACCTCACAAGCATCACCCTGTACAGCCAAAACATAACCACGTGTTTACTAGCCCGCATTTGCAAACCAATACCAAGCTAACCTATTTCCAACTCAAGCACACAGGGTTGTTACTTACCACGGACTAAACTGTAAGGAGGATTCAACATAATTCACCCATATGCATTGCAAAGCCAAGTATGGACCTGAAGCAGTGGTGCATCATCATAGCTGTGAAACACACACCTCAAATGAACATCTTGTCCCAAGCCTGCATCAAGATGCTTCCACTGTCAGTTACAGCCAAACCAAATTTGAACATGATTTGCCACTGGGTGATAAGAGCAGACATGTACCAATGTAAAGCCCATTCTAGTATGTTGCAACAAAACCAATGTGGGAATAAGTACAAGCAGTGTGAATAAACATGTGTGGCGTTGATCAAACCATAAGAAAAAATAACACTCACCCGTTCAGCCAGTCAAGGATCAAAGTGCAAGGTCAAAGCCACTTAAATGACAACCTGCAACATGTTAAACAAGTTACCAATATAATTCCACATAATTGTAATTCAACCACAACCTGCAATAGTCAGGTTCAAGTGTCAAAGTCATTCATACATTAACTAACATAAACTAACTAACTGAGTTTCCATTTCCTAACTAACGTAGTTTTCAGTTAACTCAGTGAGTCAACACCAACTAATTCCAAGCCATCCCTTACTAACTCTATACCTAAATCCAAACCTAACCAAATTCCCAAACCTCACTTCTATTTAAGTAATTCATCATTCACATTCAACCACCCTTGGCATTTGCTCGAAACTACACTCTCACTACTACAACCTCTCTTCCCTCACCTTACTCAAAGCTCTCATTCCTAGAAGCCATTGAAGCTTCAATCTGCTTGAGCTAAGCCACATCAATCCGAGTTCATCATTTCTAAGTTCATAAGAAGAAGAAGAAGAAAGAGGATGAAGAAGAGGATGAATCAAGTTCAAGAACCCACCTGTTGAATTTTCCGATCGCCTTCTCCGGTAAGTCATTTCTCTTTCGTAATGTTTTCCTACTTTAAGCTTACCAGAGTGTAGTTTCTGGGGAAGAGAGTGCAAGCCCCATGGTGGTAGAGACTTGTTCGTGCCTAGCGCCATTTAATTTGAATTTAGGGAGCTAGGGTTCTTCTACATTTTCGTTCGATTCGACCAATCCAATAACCGTTTCCCAAATCCGTTACCATATTCGTGTCCAGAATGACCTTGTGCATCTAATGGTGGTGGCAATTTAGGTTAGGCCACCACCGTCGTCGACGACAGCCGCTGACGCGGTGGTCCATGGCGGATGAACGGTAAGATTAAAGGGGAGTTAGCGCGCGTGCAAATTCAATTTGAACCTGTTGACTTGAACAAGTCAACAGGGACAGGTGATTGGGCTTAGTCTGTTCTAGCCCACCAAATTATGTTTCATACCCTGCCATTTCTAATGCACCCCTAGTGGCTAGTGAAGGAAATGAAAGTTGGGCTTAGCAAAGCCCATTGGTCTTTCTGATTGTCTCACCTTGCATTTTAAATGTACACCCCCCAAGCAATGAATGAATCGGTATTGGGCTTAGACGCAACCCATGTGATGTTTTTTTGTACACCCCACTTCATTTTTAGAATATGCATCCTGTGACCAAAAAACTGGAGTTGGGCTCATCTGCAGCCCATTAGGCAAATTCAGCTTCTCACCCCATTTCCTAGTTTACACCTCCCAATTAATTGCATTTCTTTTACTTTCTTAATTATTTTTTTGCAATTTGTAATTAGATTAATTAGGTTAATATTAGATTAATTAGGTTGATAATTTATAATTAGGAATTAAATCTTGATTTTTGAATATTAGGATTTTCATTAAGATTTAATTAGGATTTAATTAGGACTTTTGATTAGATTTTAGTTAAGGATAATTAGCCTTTGATTAAATTTAGAATAATATCATTTTCAACATTAGGTTAAATCATTTGTTAGGACTTTACCATTTTAGGTTCTAATTAGGTTGATTAAACTTAGGTTTTGGACATATTTTGTAAATGACCAATTTGCCCTTATGGGCTTATTTTGTTATTTTAGTGATGGAATGGCATGATCCCATTAGAACTAGAATTTGACATAGAACTTTAATCATTTCCTAACAATTGTAGGTTCCCTTAGGACTTATACATAGGGTTTTTAACCAACATTTTGACCAATATGTGCATGCTCCCTTAGGACTTCTAACTCAGAATTTTCAATCAATTTTAACCAACCAATGCATGATCCCTTAGGTTAGTTTCTAACCATTACAAACTTCTAGATTAGGACTAACCTATTTCCCTAAAACCAAAATAAAACCCATGATTAAATTGATCAAAAGTAATTTTGATTGATTAAATCCTTTGAACTTGTGTAATCCCACAGTCTAAATTGAGTGACCAAAAGACCATTGGTCACTTAATAAGACTTTTCTTCCAAGTTGTGGAGCTTAAGGCCTCAAGACAAGATCTTCAATCAAGGCATCCTCAGTCATACCAAGCAGCGGATTATTCAAGCACATCAAAGGTGGCTTCTTCGAAAACTTGTTAAATCAAAGTTAGAAGTGTGTAGCACGAGCCTTAAGCAATAGAGAAGGAATGGGACTGGAGTATTCCTACCCCCATTCTGAGTATGTCTGGGTATGGGATATATGACCCAACACTCATCGTATTCACCTCTATCCATAGACTTTAGCACAATTCTAATCATACGATTGACAAGTCGCTCTCTCTCTTCACAAAGCAAAAAGCAACAAAGCAAGGACTACATCAACAACTTATCAATCATGAATCAAGTTGTACGATACACGCCTTAAGTAATAGAGAAGGAGTGGGACTGGAGTATTCCTATCCCCATTCTAAGTATCTTTGGGTATGGGACGTATGACCCAGCGCTCATCGTATTCACGTCTATTCATAGACTTTAGTGCAATTCAAATCGAACGATTGATAAGGTCTTCATCATTAATGCAAGAAACAACTACGAAGACTTTCCCCTCTCCACTTGAAAGTTAAGACGAGGATTACATGCCACGAGCCTTAAGTGGTAAAGAAGGAATGAGACTAGAACTTTCCTACACTAATTCTGGATATCTTTGGGTGTGAGACGTTTGACTCGTTTCTTATCGTATCCACCTTTACTCATAGACTTTAGTGTGATTCTCATCCAGTAACTCTCAAGTCTATCCATTCTCCATTCTAATCATCTCAATTTCAATCATCTCTTATTGCCTCCAATCAATTTGCTTTCAGCCCTAGTGGGTTGAACTACAAAAGCTCTGATTTCCTTATTGCACTATAAAGATACGTAGGTAAGAGAACCCAGTTTCTTCGCGAGGTACCCTATTTATTAATCAATCATTCTTCATTCCTTCAATCATACCATCTCTTTGAGATCAATCATACTTCTCCTTGGACTCATTGTCTATCCTTTTAGGACGATAATGACAGTCCACCTCATTAATTATGAGTTGTTTGGCCCGTAACCCAAATATTTAATTCATTCTTTTTCGGCTAAGATGCCATTTTGCTCTTCGATTAAGAGTCTATCCTTCTCTTGGATCCAATATACTATCCTTTTGATCTTGAATTGTTGATTCCCCAGCAAGTGATATATTGTTCCTTGTACTATCCAATACTATAATCCTTCCTTGAAGATGTATTTGTCTTGTGAGTCCCCGTTGCTTAGACAAATATCTCTCTCTTTCTATTCTCGTAGTTCTGAACTACGATTGCTCTTACTTTCTCATTGCACGATGAGAATACGTAGGCACGAGGATGCGAATCCTTGGCGAGCATATTTCTAATTATTCTTCCTTTGCCTTAGGGCATCACTCATATCTTTCATAATCCACTATCTATCTTCGATCATAAATCGTTCACCCAGTGACATACTGTCTCTTTGACATCGAAAACACTTCCCTTAGAATTCCATATACACCCTTTTAGGATGCCTAACGAATAGTCTGCATTTCTACCTATAGTTGTTTGGCCCTTAACCCAAACACTTAATTCCTTATTTTTAGCTAAACACCCTACAGTGGCGGCCTGCTAGTCCACGTATCGGTTAACGTTGTTTCCCTTTATGGTAGAAATCTCATTTCTCTTATGTATTCCAATATGCTTTCACCTTTCAATTTCAAACAATACTTATTCAGTCACTTGTTACCAAGTTCCCCTATTCTGTGACTTTAGTCCCTTCACTCCATTCATCTCCGTGATGCATTCATTATTCTACTTTCCTTCATTTCACGTGATATACCTATTCTTTGAGCCAAATACATTATACATTTATGCTCCATCTTATACCTTATTATGAACCAAGAGATGTTTGGCCCTTAACCCAAACACCTAATTCATTCTTTTCTGGTTGTTCCAGTATAGTGACACAGCGTTGTAGGCCTTCACTTATTGGTTCATACCTGTTTACCCTTGGGTCCACTTTTTCACCCTTTTGGAGTTCAAACAACATTATCCTTTAGTTCAGACCATACCTTGATCACCCTTATTTTCGTCTCCTACCATTAGTTCTTTGAACTACAGAGCTCTGAATTCCTCATTGCACTATGAGGATACGTAGGCATGAGGGCCCTAATCCTCACCGAGCACTTTATTTATTTCTTTCCTTTCCCTTCATTCTTTTGCGAGTAATCTTTAGATATCACACCTATTCGAGTGAGAACAATCAAAACGGTTCCCATGGAGTACCATGGATGTTTGGGGTGCTAATACCTTCCTCTTGCATAACCGAATTCCTTACCCAGTATATCTCTTTCCCCCGGGTTTTATCGATGTTTTCGCTTCCCTTTGGGGATAAATAAAGTTCGATGGCGACTATGTTGTATGTTCGAGCGTGCGATACGTTCGGGTATATTTCTGCTAGCTTCAGAACCAAAGTGAAGAAAGCTCATCGTCAATTCCTACATGTCATTAAAGCAGAGAGAAATGGCATATAAGACCAAACTGCCCTAAAAACCCGAGAAGAAACCAAAATAAAAGAAAGTTCAAGAAATCTAAAAAGATAGCATACATATCCTAGGATAATAATGATATGGTATCTTTAGGTAAAAAAGAAGCAAACCCGTGTCTCACGTTAAATCATCAAGACGATGAGGTAACCTCTCACTTCTCCTATAAAGTTTTATTTCACATTTGTAAGAAGCTAACAAAAGAAACGAGTAAATCATAACAAATTATCTCTACCTCCAAAGACACAATATTTTCCCTTGAATTGAAAAATAAAAACCTGTTGGAAGAAATAAAAAGTCTTAGAGAGCAATAATATGACCTAATTTAAAACCCTTCCTCGTCTCATAAAGCCTTAGATGAATCTATCAAGTGTGCTCAATATAAGTTATTGAAAAATAAAATCGACGATCTTTAAAACACACTTGATAAATTGACTAAAGAGACAGACAACATGAATCTTTTGTTAGGAAACCAAAAGGCGTCTTACAATAAGGTTGGTCTTGGTTATGAACCTAAGAACTATAGTAAAAGTTTTATCAATATTTGCAATGCCCGACCAACATCTATATTTAAAATCCTAAAACGTAATTACTCTAATAAAGATGACCATATTGCCATGTTATATTTTATACAAAAAACATTCATGTGAACGTAAGAATATAAAGATATTTGCTCATAATATATATTCCACTAGCATCAAAGGACCCAAAAATATGAGTACCAAAGATAGAAAAGTCAAATTATGATGCAAATGATTATATCGGTAGTTGCTTTTTAAGTGAAGAAATAAATATGTTTTATCGTTCCTCTCCAATGAGGGAAGAAATTCATTTGCCAAATAATAATAAGACAAAATCATTGTATCTTTAGGTCTTGGTATCCCTTAGAGAACGTCATTGGAATGTAACAATAAAGGGAAAGAAATATATCAAAGAAAAGAGGAAGTAAAAAGTCTAAATAGAGAAATTCAAGTTAAATAAGTCAACTAAACAAAGTATATCTTAAGAATGGAGGATCATTAAGGATCACTTCATTGAAAATGTTAATGGGGGATATTTCTAAGGAAATTACATCTCAACACTCCCCTAGCAAGGTATATAGCCATATGGATTTTGTTTCACAAATTGAGCCAAAGAAAAATGATAAATCTATCATCAAAGAACATTGGTCTCTTACTATGCAAAAAAGGTTAAATCAATTTGAGAGACATAACGGTTAGGAACTCGTCCCCAAAGCTAGTTGAGTTATCAGAACCTTAGTGAATCTTTCATAACAAGATTGATGGAAATATTTGTTTTAAACAAGACTCGTTACAAAAGATTACAATAAAAGCATAGATCTCAATAAAACTTATGCTAATTCACCTTAAATAGAAGCCATAAGGATGATTCTAGTATTCAGTTTTGTAAAATCTTCCAAATGAATGTAAATAATGCATTTTGAACTGTTACATCCATAAGGAAGTGCATGTTGATTATTCTCATGATTTTATAAAACTCTTATAACTCATGTTTTCAAATTGAAAATGGGTCTCTACAATCTAATACAAACTCATAGAGATTGGTTTAATAGTCTGAAAATTTTGCTACTTGAAAACAAATTTCAAAGAAGAATGGTTAAACTCTTTTTCAAATTGAGCATACTTTTCTTGTGCATGATTTTTGTCAATTAGATGCTACTAGAGAATATTTGTGCAAGAATGTTTCTGATATGATGCAAATTAAATTATGGGAAAACTCTTTTAAGAGTACAAGAAGAAGTGATTGCCAACCCGAATGGATTTAACCAATACAGGTCTTTCAACAAAATTGGTCAAATGGATGATGTTGATCACGAGAGGTTAAGGTAAAAAATGTGTAATGGATTTATTTGTCTTATGGTTTGACCAAATCTCGTATCAAATGATTCATGGAGAAGTAAAATCGATGATGACTTGTCAGAGGAAGTTTCTCAAGTTACCTTAAGACCTTGAGTGCTTGTGGAGAAAGTTTGTGTCAAACACCTAGACCTCAACATTAGTAAAAGGCCTATGAGATTAAAAGAGGTTGTCCAAAACACTCATAAGGGAAAAAAATTATCTCTTGGAGAAATCGGAGCAAGAAATAAGTAGACAACATAATTCCCTGTCAGTTTAGAAAGCATCAAAGACTGTTGAGTTCAGTTCAAGAAAGAAACAAGGGGAAGAAGATCTCCAAAGTTTACCTACCGGTTAATTTCAAAGTTGAACGTTATCTTCCATGGGGAGAAATGAGATTTTATATCCTATTCCTTACTCTAGACTTCTACTCTCTTCATCTCTATAAAAGTAACTCATTCCTACTACATATGATCTATGTACTTTGACTATTTTACGCCATTTTGATAATGACAAATGGGGGGGAAGGTATACTCTTAGTGGGAGCAAAATATACTATTTTCTTAATAGAGGGGGATTTTAATAATTCCAAAATACTTGTATATGTTTTTGTTACCACCTTCCTGTGAGAGATGCATTATCATCATAAAAAATAGAGTAAACGTGGATCTATGTGTTTGCAGGTGATGAAGATCTGCATATGAAGTTTTGACGATGACAACACATGGAAATAACTTTCAACCTCAATGATGATAGTTGAAGCGCCGCGAAAAATACAGAGTCACCACCGGATTTTATTTATTTCAAAGGAAAGGGAAAATAGCGATAAAACCCCAAATGAGAGAAATGGTCTCGAAACCAAGAGCGGATTCGGAAATCAGTTATGCAAGGGAAAGGTATTAGCACCCCTCACATCCATGGTACTCCATGGGAACCACTTGCTTGTATCAAATGCGTATGGATGTTGTTTATCTATAAGTTTGCTTGCTATCGGGAATGAGATGGAAGAATAAGGTGAGGAGAGAAAATAAGTTTTAAGTTAGTGTGCTCGCCAAGGATTTGGACCATTGTGCCTACTTATCCTCATACGTACAATAAGGAAGTCAGAGCTTCGTAGTTCGGCTCGCAAACAGAACATTTGTTTCGTTGTTTTTACTAAACAGTATTGACGTTCGTGCGCTACTGTTCACTTGCTTGTATGCTCTGTCATGGGAGTGGAAAGTATCTACTTGTTTGCAATAAAGTGGATACGCCTGGTTCGCACTTTAGCAGTTAAACATTACTTGCTCGCACATGGAGGCTTAAGCTTCATTCACGGTAGAATGGAAGTAACACGTTCTTATTGAAAGGTTTTGAAGAGTGCACTGAGGCAAAAGATGATTTGATTTGTTGGGGTTGATTTTATGTATGGAGACAAGTATCAGACCCTTGGCTAGATAGAGTCAACGGTCCAATAACTCGGGAGTTGAGAGGACAATGTTGTCCTAACCACTCTTTTTCATCAAAAAAAGAGATTTGAATTGTGAAAAAAGTTTGACAAGTTTAATCATTGGAACTTAGAGGGCGACAAGTATCTGACCCTTGGCTAAGTACGGTAAACGATCAAAGTACTTGGGAATCGAGAGGATAATGGAGTCCTAATTACTCTTTTTCTCCCTCATAACACCTAGATCTAATTTTTTTGAATCATTATATATTTTAAGGGGGAAAGTCAAGTGTCAGGTCCTCAGGATAGGTACGGTCGACAACCCAATTACTTGAATGTTGTGTACAAACACGTACACCCCATTTGGCATTCCAATTTGTTATGAAAATGTTTTAAAAAAGGAACTTGACGTTGGATCAAGTGTTTGAATTTATTATTGTTGGTTCTAAGTGTTGGCAGCAATTTTGGTAAAACAAAGAGTGTTCACAAGCTGTTTCATGTGATGTCTTAACTTAAGATATTTGCGTACCTACTGGAGTTTAAAAAATATAATTATGCAGGATTGTTTCAGGATGTCATACACAATGTCATGGCATCTGATATTATGTACCTGCTGGTAATTATAAATAAAATAATGCAGGATTGTTCCAGGATGTCAGACCCGATGTTATGACATTCTGTACACAGAACATTCAGGGAGAATGTTATGTGTTTTGTGATTGCGCATTTAATGGCAATCTATGTATGATTGAAGATCTGATTTGCAGGCGCATTCAATCATTAATTACAACCCGATTTACTTATTTTCCAAGAAGATCTAACCAGTTGTCATGAGAAGATTTAATTGGAAAATAGTTTTAGGGTTTTCAAGATGTCTAAGCCCAGCTGAATGCTTCTATAAATAGGACATGGAAAACCTGATTTGACACACAACCAATACTGAGCGAAATATTGAGAGAATATAAGGTTTTGTGTCTTGTTTAGTCGTGAGACTTGTAAGCCATTCAATTCATCCATAGATGATTGAATTGGTCTGATTTGTGAGTTGTAATTTGTCACTCTAAGCTTTTAAGCATGAGTGTGTGTCTACTTGATTGAAGCTATTAAGCAAGATCAAGTGTGTGCCTACTTGGTTGAAGGTCAAGTGTGTGTCTACTTGGTTGAAGATCAAGTGTGTGTCTACTTGATTGAAGATCAAGTGTGTGTAATTGAAAAGTGTCTTCTTTTCAGAGTAATTATTGTTTAAAATCACAGGTGTGATTGAGGGGGATTGAGTGGGTTCTCATATCTAAGAGTGCTTAGGTAGAAGTTGCACGGGTAGAGATTAGGTGAGAAAGACTGTAACTTGTTAAAATGTACGGAGAGTCTTTGAACTGATTCTATTTAGTGGATTTTCTTCCTGGCTTGGTAGCCCCCAGATGTAGGTGAGTTGGACCAAACTGGGTTAACAATTGCTTATGTCTCTTGCATTACTATTCTTTATATTTATCCTGTTTGCATTATTCAGATATTAGTGTCGTGACATTACCTTCGACATCTCATATCTGATACCAGAATTTCAATTGGTATCAGAGCAGGCATCCTGCTCTGGTTCTGGGTGAGATCTAGGGTCAATACTTTCTGGTATTATGGAGAGAGATGGATGATCTGTTCACAGGCCACCAATTTTGGATGGATCTAACTATGACTATTGGAAACCTCGAATGGTAGCTTTCCTCAAATCTCTTGACAATAAGGCTTGGAAGGCTGTGTTAACAGGATGGGAACATCCAATAATTACTAAGGAAGAAGAAGCCACTACTGATAAGAAGCCTAAAGAACAATGGTCCAAAGAGGAGGATGATCTAGCCCTTGTAAATTCTAAAGCATTGAATGCCATCTTCAATGGAGTAGACAAGAACATCTTCAGACTGATAAACAACTGTGAAGTGGCTAAAGATGCTTGGGACATTCTTAAAACCACTCATGAAGGTACCTCTAGAGTGAAAATGTCTAGACTACAGCTGCTCACCACCAAGTTTGAAAACTTGAGGATGAAAGAAGATGAAAATATTCATGAATTTCATATGAGTATCCTTGAAATTGCCAATGCCTCTAGAGCTCTGGAGAGAAGATGACTGATGAAAAGTTAGTAAGGAAAATACTCAGGTCACTCCCTAAGAGATTTGCTATGAAGGTGACAACCATAGAAGAATCTCAAGACATCTCAAATATGAGAGTTGATGAGCTAATTGGATCCCTCCAAACATTTGAGATGGGAATATGTGATGAATCTAAAAAGAAAGCCAAGAGCATAGCCTTAATGTCAAACACTGAAGGAGAAGACGAGGAAGGTGGTCAAGATATTGATGAAGATCTGGCAAATGAGGTAGCAATGCTGGGAAGACAGTTCAACAGACTTATGAAAAAGATAGATGTAAGATTTAAGGCCAATGTCAAGAACATCGCATCTGACATCAGCAAATCCAACAATTTTGGAAGAAGAACAAGGTCTGAAGAAATGCCCAAAGAAGGAAAAGAAGTTCAGTGTTATGAATGTGATGGGTATGGTCATATTAAAACTGAATGTGGGACCTACCTCAAGAAACAAAAGAGGAGTCTTGCTGCCTCTTGGTCTGATGGAAGTGAAACAGAAGAAGTTGCAAATCATGTGACTGCATTGACAGGAAGATGGGGTTCTGATGAAGAGTCAAGTGATGATGAAGTAACCTTTGAAGAGCTGGCCACTACCTATAAAGAATTGTGTCACAGAAGTGAAGAAGTGTGCAGACAAGTTGAAAGCCAGAAGAAAGTGATAGCTCAACTGGAGAATGAAAAGGGAGAATATGTGGAGAGCATCTCCAAGTTGAAGACTGAAGTTGTACTCTTGAACTCTAAACTGGAAGAGATGACCAAGTATGTAAGAATGTTAAACAATGGATCTGATTCCTTAGACAAGATTCTCCAAACTGGACAAATAACAAGAGACAAATCTAGCATTGGATATAATGAATCTAAGCCTAAGTGCAGTTACACTGGTGGCAAACCCAAATCCAAACCTAAGTGCTGCCATATTAAAAGCAAACCTGGGATGTCACATCATATGTCACAACACCAGAAGGGAAGACAGTAGAAAGGGAAACATCAAAGATGGAGATGCCATTATTGTGGAAAATTTGGCCACCTGAAGGCCTTATGCTATAAGCTGTATGGTTATCCTAGCCCTGTTCATCATCAGACTCAATATCAACCAAGACCCAAACATCACAGGCATGTCAACAAGAAGCAATGGGTTCCTAAGACTAATGTTACAAGTCTAATAGCTCACACTTCCTTCAGAGTTTCAGCCAAAGAAGATTGGTATTTTGACAGTGGGTGCTTCAGACACATGACTGGAAACAAAGACCTGCTAACTGGCCTTCATCCTCATGCCATGAGTTATGTAACCTTTGGTGATGGAGCAAAGGGTGAAATCAAGGGGATTGGTAAGCTTGATTGCCCTGGAGTTCCTGACCTTGACAATGTCCTACTTGTTAAGGGCTTGACTGCAAATCTAATAAGCATCAGTCAACTATGTGACCAAGGTCTAAATGTTAACTTCACTAAAACTGAATGTTTGATTACTAACAAAGAAAGTGAAATGATCATGAAAGGAGTCAGGACCAAAGACAACTATTACATGTGGAGTTCTCAAATTGGTTATTCTTCAAAGGGTACCTTAGTCAAAGAAGAAGGAGTCAAGACATGACATCAAAGATTGAGCCATCTGCATCTTAAAGGTATGAAGATGATTATATTTGTTGAAGCTCTTAGAAGAATTCCCAACTTGAAGATTGATGAAAGAAAAGTCTGTGGGAAATGTCAAACAAGGATGTCACACCAGAAATTCAGACATGACACCACTTCCAAAGGTTTGGAACTCCTCCATATGGAGTTGATGGGACCCATGCAGGTGGAAAGTGAAATTCTAGTTATCAGACTTTAGATGTCACACGGGTTGTTATGACATCCAATTCTGCACAGACAAGAATTATGCAAAACTTAAAAGTAAGTGCAGTAAATAACACAAGTAATTGTTTACCCAGTTCAGTCCAACATGACCTACATCTGGGGGCTACCAAGCCAGGGAGGAAATCCACTATCAGTAGTATTAATTCAAAGCTAAACTCACCCGTTTACAACTTGTCACTTAATCCCCACCCAATGCAATTTCAATCTTACTCTAAGATCAGAGTTCCTACTCACTCCCCCTCAATCACCTCAGTGATTACTACCTTTAATCAATATTAAAGACAATTTTGAAGTCACACTTCAAACAACTCTTGATTGTGCTTAACAGCTTTAATCAAGATACACAGCACTCACGCTTAAAAGCTTTGAGCGACACAACACTTACAACTCAATGAACACCCTATGCCAAAGCAATCATCAACGTGATAAAGGCTTGGCTTACAAGATATGTCTAATACAAGACTCACAAAAATACAACAGTGAAGTATGATGGACACACTTAATCTTCACACCTCAAAATCCCCAAAACTGAATGAAGGAACGACTTCCTTTTATATTGCAGTACCTGGGCTTTTGCACTTGTATTCTCCTGAATTTAAGGTCACGCGAGTTCCCATAAATTCAATATCTAGGTTACTAACAAATAGGCTATTTGTTAGGTTCATTAAATGTAGCTTGGTTGTTGATTTCCTGGTTTTTCTCTAAGTTGTTGAATCCCTGAAGAATAGCCTAAGAAAAAGCTGAAACAGAAAACTGAACAACCTACAATATAGCATATGCTGTCAGGAATGAATGTCACGACATTCAGCTTGACATCAAGGATCATATGCTAAGTCTGTTTTTCCAGAAAACAGACTGTACAATTTTGCTGACCTGTACATGACCAAAATGACCATACTACAGTAACAACTTACATTAATAAATGTCAAAGTATCCAATTTGACATTTACACATTTGGCCTTAAGTCAGTTTTGTTATCCCCTTGAAGAACAGACTAAGAAACATACTGAAGTGTAGCAGAACACCACTCTGTCTATTATTCAGTATATACTGTCCATGATGAATGTCATAACATCCAGTTTGACATTCATATAGTAGGCCTTATGCCAGGTCTGGTTTTTCCTTGATAACCAGACTGCAAATGAATACTGAGCTCTAACAGAACACCAACTGTTCTATTCCTCAGTATCTGCTGACAGGGATGAATGTCACAATATCCAGTTTGACATTCAATAAATCCTGTATTAGCTAATCCTGCAGTAACTACTCAAGTGTGTCATGACATCAGTCAAGACATCAGAGTACAGTTAGATATTCTAACCTACAATGCAGTCACACATACACACCATGTCATGACATCAGTCAAGACATTAGAATCCAGCTAGTGTTTTACCATATAATGCAGCCAATTAAACACCTACAAACTCCCCCTTTGGCAAATTTTTGGCTAAAACACTTTGATCCCCATAACAGAGTTCATAGCAGCGGAATCACACATCTAGCAGGAAATAACCTAGCTAATACACTCAGAGTGGCAGCACACTCACACACAAGGAAGTTAAGTAAAACTTCACACACATCAGCTGCAGGGGAGGGGAATCTTCGAATCTGTCATGAACGTCTGTTTTTAACAGACCAATCTGTTGTCTTGGGTATCACCTGTTACTCCCCCTTTTTGTCAGAAATGTTGCCAAAGCCAACAACATAAACAGAAACAAATGACAGACTTACAGACTTGGTTTTACTTCACAGTTTCAACCAAGTTAGCACCCATTTGATCTTGCTTCACAGCTTTGATCAAGTAATCACCCACTTTTGCTTTATTGTTGGTACAGCCATATCAGATGCCATGACTTTGTTTCTGACATCCAGAACCACTCCTGCATGAACAGCGTCCTTGAATTCCTGCAGGTGCATAGGCCTTCTCACGTTAGGGTGTCTCCTTACCCTCTTGTTGCCACACTTGTTGCAAGTGGTATAGCTATGATCTGTTGACCAATCAGAACATAGTTCCAATAAATACATTCCAAACATCATTGGTTGCTATAAGGTCTCAGAGAGACATATTCCCAGTTTGCCCCTTAAATTTTCAAACTGAGTAGCATCCAGAGCCTTTGTAAATATGTCAGCCAGTTGCAGTTCAGTGGCTACATGTTCCAAAGTAATCACCTTGTCTTCCACCAGATCTCTGATAAAGTGATGTCTAATATCAATATGTTTGGTCCTGCTATGTTGGATGGGATTCTTGGAAATATTGATGGCACTGAGATTATCACAGAATAATATCATGACATTTTGAGTGACATTGTACTCAGTGAGCATCTGTTTCATCCACACTAGTTGGGAACAACTGCTTCCAACAGCTATGTATTCAGCCTCTGCAGTGGACAGGGATACACAGTTCTGCTTCTTGCTGAACCAAGATATGAGATTGTCTCCCAAGAAGAAACATCCTCCTGATGTGCTTTTTCTATCATCAGCACTTCCAGCCCAGTCAGCATCACAGTACCCAATTAGGACGGGCTCAGACCCATGTGAGTACAGCATCCCATAGTCACAAGTCCCATTGATGTACTTGAGAATCCTTTTGACTTGATTCAAGTGGCTCACCTTAGGCTCTGCTTGGTATCTCGCACACACTCCAAC
This sequence comes from Lathyrus oleraceus, assembly GCF_024323335.1. NCBI lineage: Eukaryota > Viridiplantae > Streptophyta > Magnoliopsida > Fabales > Fabaceae > Lathyrus > Lathyrus oleraceus. The sequence continues at coordinate 94,523,086 of NC_066579.1, read as the reverse complement.
TGCATAAGAAATGTTAGGTCTACTTGCAGTTAGATATAGTAGACTGCCTATCATGCTTCTATACAAGCATTGATCAACACTAGGCCCTCCATCATCTTTGGCTAACTTCAGGTGAGTAGGAGCAGGAGTCCTTTTGTGCCTAGCATTATCCATACCAAACTTCTTAACGATGTTTTTGGCATACTTGCTTTGGGAGAGAAACATAGAGTCCTCCATTTGGTTGACTTGCATTCCAAGAAAGTAGGTTAGTTCCCCAACCAGACTCATTTCAAACTCAGATTGCATCTGTTGAACAAAATGTGTTACCATTTGTTCTGACATACCACCAAAGACTATATCATCCACATAGATTTGAGCAATCATGATTTTGCCGTCTTCATCCTTCACAAACAAGGTTTTATCTATTCCACCTTTTCTGTATCCATTTGAGGTCAGAAATTCAGTCAACCTTTCATACCATGCTCTAGGTGCTTGTTTCAACCCATACAAGGCTTTCCTCAACTTGTATACATGCTTAGGTTGGTTAGGATCACAGAACCCTTTAGGTTGTTCCACATAGACTTCTTCATTCAAGTAGCCATTCAAGAATGCACTCTTTACATCCATTTGGAATAGTTTAAACTTCAGAATGCATGCTACCCCTAACAGCAATCTGATGGACTCAAGCCTAGCAACAGGAGCAAATGTCTCATCAAAATCAACCCCTTCAACTTGAGTGTATCCTTGAGCTACTAGTCTTGCTTTATTCCTAGTAATTACTCCTTTCTCATCAGATTTGTTTTTGTAGATCCACTTGGTACCAATGATGTTGGTCCCTTCAGGTCTTGGAACTAGATCCCATACTTCATTCCTTTTGAACTGCTCAAGTTCCTCTTGCATGGCATTGATCCAGTATTCGTCAGTCAGGGCTTCTTTCACATTCTTTGGTTCAACCTTGGATACAAAGCAGGAATTTGAGCTTATTCCCCGTGACCTGGTAGCCACACCACTATTAGGATCCCCTATGATAAGGTCCTTAGGGTGGTCTTTCTGAATTCTGATAGATGGCATTTTGGTGATTGCATCTACTTCACATTCAGGAGGAGGTTCCTGTACTTCTTCAGACTTGACTGGAATGTCAGTTGAACTGTCAAGGAATGTTTCAACATCCTCTGTGACATCGATTCCTTCCTCTTTATCATCCACAATAACATTTATGGATTCCATCAGGACATTGGTCCTGTAGTTGAACACTCTGTAGGCTCTGCTGTTAGTGGAGTATCCTAGAAATATACCCTCATCACTTTTGGGATCCAGCTTCCTTCTCTGTTCACGATCTGTGAGAATGTAGCATTTACTTCCAAAGATATGAAAGTACTTCACTGTGGGTTTTCTGCCCTTCCATATTTCATATAGAGTGAAGGAGGTTCCTTTTCTCAAGGTAACTCTGTTGTGAACATAGCACGCGGTATTCGTTGCTTCAGCCCAAAAGTGCATGGGGATCTTCTTTGCATGAATCATTGCTCTGGAAGATTCTTGAATAGTTCTATTTTTTCTTTCAACTATCCCATTCTGCTGGGGAGTTATAGGGGAGGAGAACTCATGACTTATTCCTTCAAACGAGCAAAACTCATCAAACTTGGAGTTCTTGAACTCCGTACCATGATCACTCCTAATCCGGACCACACAACTGTCCCTTTCCCTTTGAAGTCTTATGCACAGGTCTTTGAAGACATCAAATGTATCTGACTTCTCTCTAATGAAGCTTATCCACGTGTATCTGGAATGGTCATCAACCACCACGTAAGCATATCTCTTCCCACCAAGACTTTCAACCTGCATAGGTCCCATTAAGTCCATGTGCAACAGTTCCAGAACTCTGGAGGTTGTAGGATGTCCCAGCTTCAGATGTGACATCTTGGTTTGCTTGCCCACCTGGCATTCTCCACAGACTCTTCCTTCATCAATAAGCAGCTTTGGAATTCCTCTGACTGCTTCCTTGGATATAATCTTCTTCATTCCCCGTAAGTGGAGATGTCCAAGACGTCTATGCCACAGCTTCACCTCCTGTTCTTCCTTGGCTGAGGAGCATATTGTGGAAAAGTTAGAGACTTGAGGTTCCCACAGATAACAGTTATCTTTGGATCTGGTTCCTCTCATAACTTCCTGATTGTCACCATTTGTCACAATGCATAGCTCCTTAGTAAACTGAACATGGAACCCCTGATTACACAGCTGGCTTATGTTGATGAGGTTTGCAGTTAGTCCTCTTACTAACAGCACATTATTCAGTTTTGGAACTCCAGAGCAGTCCAACTTACTCACACCTTTTATTTTTCCTTTGGCACCATCACCAAAGGTCACATAGCTGGTAGTGTGGGGTTGAATATCCACCAGTAAATTTTCCATACCAGTCATATGTCTTGAGCATCCGTTGTCAAAGTACCAGTCTTCTCTGGTAGAAGCCCTTAGGGCTATGTGTGCTAACCTAGCATACCATTGTTGCTTCTTGATGGGGACATAGCTCTTGTATGTCTTATGCTTAGGCCTGACATGCGAGGCTTGGTTAGGGAAACCATGAAGCCAGTAGCAGAAGGCTTTTATATGTCCAAGCCTACCACAGTGGTGACACCTCCACTCCTGGTATTTCCTCTTCTGATGATTATTCATCCTAGTTCCCCGATGTTGTGACATTGGCTTTGACTTCCGCTTGAACTTATGAACTTTAGCCTTTGGGCGTTTGTGTTCAGCTGAGGCTCTTTTCCCAAATCCTAGGCCAGATTTGGTTCCAGACTGCTGTCCCACCTTTAGAATCTCTTCCAAGGTGTCAGTTCCCTTGTTCATCATTCTGATGGATTTAGTCATCTGATTCAGCTTGGAGGTCAGCAAGGCTATCTCACCATTTAGACCCTCTATGGCTGTCAGATGCTTCTGTCTCTCATCTTCCAGTTCCTTGATGAGTTTCTTCTGCTTTTCTCCTTGTGCACAGACTTCAGCACTGGTGGTACACAGCTTCTTATAGGCTGCAGCAAGTTCATCAAAGGTCAGTTCATCTGCACTTGAGTCATCATCAGAGGCACAAACATTGGTTAGTGCTGTGACATGTTTGGCAGATTCTCCTTCGGATTCACTTTCAGAATCTCCTTCAGACCATGTGATAGTTAGCCCTTTCTTTTGCATCTTGAGATAAGTAGGACATTCAGCTCTGACGTGTCCATACCCTTCACAACCATGACACTGGATTCCCTTGCCTTGGTTGAACTTTTCTTCAGAAGTTGATCTTTTCCTGATGTCAGACGGGATGTTCTTGGCATTAGGTCTCCCTCTTTGATCAATCTTCTTCACGAACTTGTTGAACTGTCTCCCAAGCATGGCTAAGGCTTCTGATATACTTTCATCACCTTCAGTATATCCTGCTTCTGACTCTTCTTCAGCATTAGATACAAAAGCTACACTTTTGTTCTTCTTTTCAGCATTCTCACACAAGCCCATTTCAAAGGTTTGGAGAGAACCAATGAGCTCATCCACCTTCATATTGCAGATGTCCTGCGCCTCCTCTATGGCTGTGACCTTCATAGCAAATCTCTTAGGCAAGGACCTGAGAATCTTTCTTACAAGTTTCTCTTCAGTCATTTTCTCACCTAGTCCACCAGAGGTGTTTGCAATTTCAAGAATATTCATGTGAAAGTCATGAATAGTCTCATCCTCCTTCATCCTCAGATTTTCAAACTTGGTGGTCAGCATCTGAAGTTTGGACATCTTCACCTTGGAAGTACCTTCATGAGTTACCTTGAGGGTATCCCAAACTTCCTTAGCTAGTTCACAGTGGTGCACCAGCCTGAAGATGTTCTTACTGATTCCATTGAACAAAGCATTCAAGGCCTTGGAATTTCCAAGAGCTAATGCCTCTTGCTCCTTGTCCCACTCTTCTTCAGGAATCTGCACATTGACTCCATCTTCACCTGTCTTCGCTGGATGCTCTCATCCTTTGTTGACAGCTCTCCAGACTTTGCTATCTAGAGACCTTAAGAAGGCTATCATACGAGGCTTCCAGTCATCATAATTAGAGCCATCCAACATGGGTGGTCTATTTGAGTGTCCTATATCCTTGTCCATGGTACTAGAAAGTAACTTCCCTAGATCTCACCCAGAAATTCACAGGCAGGGTGCCTGCTCTGATGCCAATTGAAATTCTAGTTATCAGACTTTAGATGTCACACGGGTTGTTATGACATCCAATTCTGCACATACAAGAATTATGCAGAACTTAAAAGTAAGTGCAGTAAATAACACAAGTAATTGTTTACCCAGTTCAGTCCAACATGACCTACATCTGGGGGCTACCAAGCCAGGGAGGAAATCCACTATCAGTAGTATTAATTCAAAGCTAAACTCACCCGTTTACAACTTGTCACTTAATCCCCACCCAATGCAATTTCAATCTTACTCTAAGATCAGAGTTCCTACTCACTCCCCCTCAATCACCTCAGTGATTACTACCTTTAATCAATATTAAAGACAATTTTGAAGTCACACTTCAAACAACTCTTGATTGTGCTTAACAGCTTTAATCAAGATACACAGCACTCACGCTTAAAAGCTTTGAGCGACACAACACTTACAACTCAATGAACACCCTATGCCAAAGCAATCATCAACGTGATAAAGGCTTGGCTTACAAGATATGTCTAATACAAGACTCACAAAAATACAACAGTGAAGTATGATGGACACACTTAATCTTCACGCCTCAAAATCCCCAAAACTGAATGAAGGAACGACTTCCTTTTATATTGCAGTACCTGGGCTTTTGCACTTGTATTCTCCTGAATTTAAGGTCACGCGAGTTCCCATAAATTCAATATCTAGGTTACTAACAAATAGGCTATTTGTTAGGTTCATTAAATGTAGCTTGGTTGTTGATTTCCTGGTTTTTCTCTAAGTTGTTGAATCCCTGAAGAATAGCCTAAGAAAAAGCTGAAACAGAAAACTGAACAACCTACAATATAGCATATGCTGTCAGGAATGAATGTCACGACATTCAGCTTGACATCAAGGATCATATGCTAAGTTTGTTTTTCCATAAAACAGACTGTACAATTTTGCTGACCTGTACATGACCAAAATGACCATACTACAGTAACAGCTTACATTAATAAATGTCAAAGTATCCAATTTGACATTTACACATTTGGCCTTAAGTCAATTTTGTTATCCTCTTGAAGAACAGACTAAGAAACATACTGAAGTGTAGCAGAACACCACTCTGTCTATTATTCAGTATATACTGTCCATGATGAATGTCATAACATCCAGTTTGACATTCATATAGTAGGCCTTATGCCAGGTCTGGTTTTTCCTTGATAACCAGACTGCAAATGAATACTGAGCTCTAACAGAACACCAACTGTTCTATTCCTCAGTATCTGCTGACAGGGATGAATGTCACAATATCCAGTTTGACATTCAATAAATCCTGTATTAGCTAATCCTGCAGTAACTACTCAAGTGTGACATGACATCAGTCAAGACATCAGAGTACAGTTAGATATTCTAACCTACAATGCAGTCACACATACACACCATGTCATGACATCAGTCAAGACATTAGAATCCAGCTAGTGTTTTACCATATAATGCAGCCAATTAAACACCTACAGAAAGCCTTGATGGGAAGAAGTTTGCATAAGTAGTGGTGGATGACTTCTCCAGATACACCTGGATCAACTTTATAAGAAACAAATCTGATGTGTTTGAAGTCTTCAAAGATCTTTGTCTAAAACTTCAAGGAGAAAAGGAAAGTCAAGTTATCAAAATTAGAAGTGAACAAAGAAGGAAGATGGATCCCAAAAGATTATTTATGGGCTACAACAGAGCATATAGAGTCCTTAATTCCAGAATCAAAATAATGATGGAATCTATTAATGGTGTGGTTGATGACCAACCGACTGATGTCTCAGACGATGTTAAGACATCTCTGAATGATCCCCCAGCTGATTTCTCAGACAAGGTGAATAAACCTCCTCAAGCTGAAACTGACAAAGTCAACAAAGGACTCTCCGTCAGAGTTCAGAAGGATCATCCCAAAGATCTCATTCGAAGAGATCCAAGTAAAAGGGTCACAACTAGATCAAGGGAAGTGATCTCAAAAGGCTACTTGAAAGAGGAAGTATATGTTGAACAACCTAAAAGGCATGTGTACAAATTGAAGAAAGCCCTTTATGGTTTGAAGCAATCTCCTAGGGCTTGGTATGAGAGACTCATAATGTTTCTCACTCACAATGGTTACAAGAGGGGAGGTATTGACAAGATCCTATCTGTGAAAAATGAAAGAGAAAAGCTCATGGTGGCTCAAATAGATGTGGATAATATTGGGTTTGGTGGGAGGTCAGATCAAATGGTAGAACATGTTGTTAGACAAATGCAGTCTAAGGTTGAGATGAACCTTGTTGGACTTGGGCTACAAGTCAAGTAGATAGAAGAGTCTATTTTTCTATCTCAAAGCAAATATGCCAAGAACAAGGTTAAGAAGGTTGGCATGGAGAATGCAGATCATAAAAGGACACCTGCTCCTACACATTTGAAAGATGAAAATGGTGTTTATGCTAGATATATAGCAGCTGGAAGTAGCTATTCTCAACTGGTGTTGATGAAACAAATGTTGACAGAATACAATGTCACACAAGATGTCATGACAGTGTATTGTGACAACCTGAGTGCTATAAATATTTCTAAAATTCCTATTCAGCACAGCAGGACAAAGCATATTGATATTCATCATCACTTTATTAGAGAACTTGTGGAAGAGAAAATCATAGCACTGAAGCATGTTACAATTGAAATACAATTAGCTGACATATTTACAAAGGCTTTGGATGCTAATTAATTTGAATGTTTAAGAGGAAAATTGGGGATTTGTATCCATGAGAATTTATAGCAATTAATGTGGAGTGGAAAAAGCTCAGATAAGGAAGATGGCACTGCTGAGAAGGTAATTGATTTGGAAGAAGAAATCTCAGACGAGGAAGATGACACCTTGGTTCATCATTTGAAACCAAGTGTTGCAAAGAAAATGAAGACCAGGAAAGGCAAGTTTGTGGCTGATTTGATGACAGCCAAAACAGGTAAGAAGGATGCTGCTGTAGGTCCTTCTAAATCATGGAGTAAAGTGGAAGTCAAGAAAAGAAAGGTCAGAGAAAGTTCTGACTCCGAAGATGATGTCAAAGACGATGTCCTAGACATCTCTACTGCTAAAAGGCAATCTGTTAGAAAATCTCCTGTTAAGGTTGTAGTTGTGCATTTGGACAACATTTCCTTTCATCTGGAAGATGGTGCAGCCAAGAGGAAATTTGTTATACAAAGGAGAGTTGTTGTGAAAAGGGAGCTAGGGAAGGAGGATGTGGAAGTGATGGAGGTTATGGAATTGATCAAGTCTGCTGGTTTGATGAAAACAGTTAGTGCATTGCCCCAATGTTTTGGATGTCTTTTGAAGGAGTTTGTGGTGAACATTCCGGAGGATATTGCTGACAAGAACAGCAAAGGGTTTTGCAAAGTGTTTGTTAGAGGAAGGTGTGTAAGGGTCTCCCCAACTATAATCAATAAGTTCCTAGGAAGAGGAACAAAAGGAGTTGTTGAATTAGAAGCCACGAACAATGAAGTCTGTAGGACAACCACTGTTGGACAAGCCAAGGAAACAAATGCTCATACCTCAAGTGAGAGGTCTGATTCTCAAGACAATTCTAGTGGCAGTTCTGGATCTGAAGGTGAAGAAGATGCTACCTCTTTAGATTGAGTTGTGGTGAAGATAGTCCCCCTGTTATGATGATATGTTGTTCTGGATGATGGCTGTTTTGGAAGCTTGGATGTTCTGTTGTTTGTGGCAGTCCTTACTGATGCCTTCATGTAATATTTGGGCTCTTAATAAGTTCCATGGATTTCTAATTATCTCATCTATTACAGCTGTGTATAATTATGATTTGTATCTCCTAACATTTATGTTTTAACATTTTATATGTTATAACATCTGTTGTGACATTCTCTGCTAGGCTAATTGACATTTATTTTGTCTAATTGGTCACCTTTGGTTTATTTTGACTAAAAAGGGGGAGAAGTGTTTATGTGGAGCAGTTAAATATGTGGAGCTGTGTGGAGATGTATGTGCTGGTATAGCTGAACAGATGAACAACTATTGTTGAAGAGGATGTGTTTGATGTAAAACAGAATGTTGTTCTGTTCTGTGATGTTGGTGGAGATGTCTCATGTTCTGTGCAGCTGATGTTGGAAGAGATGTCTGATGTGGTGCATAGGTGATGTTGAAGCAGATGTCAGAGGGTGATTCTGACTGTTACAGGTGACGTGGTTATATGTGTTGTTATTATTAAAGGAGATGTCTGTATTGCACAGATTTATGGGGAGAAGAAGTACCCTTGTGCATTTGTGTGTTTTACTAGTTGCTTTTATAACTAGTAATTATGTTTGCTTCTGCTGCTGCTTAAACTGTTGTTTAATTGCTGATAGTTTTTCTTGTGAACAAAAAGGACAAATATATGTTTTAGCCAAAATTTGCCAAAGGGGGAGTTTGTTGGTTCTAAGTGTTGGCAACAATTTTGGTAAAACAAAGAGTGTTCACAAGATGTTTCATGTGATATCTTAACTTAAGATATTTGTGTACCTGCTGGAGTTTAAAAAATATAATTATGCAGGATTGTTTCAGGATGTCATACACAATGTCATGGCATATGATATTATGTACCTGCTGGTAATTATAAATGAAATTATGCAGGATTGTTCCAGGATGTCAGACCCGATGTCATGACATCCTGTACATAGAACATTCAGGGAGAATGTTATGTGTTTTGTGATTGCGCATTTAATGGCAATCTATGTATGATTGAAGATCTGATTTGTAGGCGCATTCAATCATTAATTACAACCTGATTTACTTATCTTCCAAGGAGATCTAACCAGCTGTCATGAGAAGATTTAATTGGAAAATAGTTTTAGGGTTTTCAAGATGTCCAAGCCCAGCTGAATGCTTCTATAAATAGGACATGAAAAACCTGATTTGACACACAACCAATACTGAGCGAAATATTGAGAGAATATAAGGGTTTGTGTCTTGTTTAGTCGTGAGACTTGTAAGCCATTCAATTCATCCATAGATGATTGAATTGGTCTAATTTGTGAGTTGTAATTTGTCACTATAAGCTTTTAAGCATGAGTGTGTGTCTACTTGATTGAAGCTGTTAAGCAAGATCAAGTGTGTGTCTACTTAGTTGAAGATCAAGTGTGTGTCTACTTGGTTGAAGATCAAGTGTGTGTCTACTTGATTGAAGATCAAGTGTGTGTAATTGAAAAGTGTCTTCTTTTCAGAGTAATTGTTGTTTGAAATCACAAGTGTGATTGAGGGGGAGTGAGTGGGTTCTCATATCTAAGAGTGCTTAGGTAGAAGTCGCACGGGTATAGATTAGGTGAGAAAGACTGTAACTTGTTGAAGTGTACGGAGAGTCTTTGAACTGATTCTATTTAGTGGATTTCCTTCCTGGCTTGGTAGCCCCCAGATGTAGGTGAGTTGGACCGAACTGGGTTAACAATTGTTTGTGTCTCTTGCATTACTATTCTTTATCTTTATCCTATTTGCATTATTCAGATATTAGTGTCGTGACATTACCTTCGACATCTCATATCTGATACCAGAATTTCAATTATGAAAATAGTGTGTGAAGAATGGAGGTGAGAGATAGAATGAGGTTGAGAAAATAACGGAGAAGAAATGTGAATAGATCATGGAGCGGATGGAGAATATTTGATGTTGGATCAAATATTCATGTTGCAATAGTGTGAGTTTTATTTGGAAATACAAATTGACATTGAATCAAGTACCTTTTGTTTCTTTTGAAATGCTTTATTTATCATTTTGTATTTTATCTTTTTTATTATCATGCATGGTGAATTAACTAGAAAGCAATAAATCTAAGCTATTACATGATCATAGGGTGGGGGAACATTTGACCCATAAATGAGGGATGGATCCACACAATACAATGGAAAGGGAACAAAAGGAAAATACAAGTTACAAACTATTACACTATGTACCATGTCTAAGGCATACAAATGGCATGGTAATTCAAACAATACAAAGTTATTGAATGAAAATGAAATGGTTATGAGCATGACTAGCTAGGAGTGAGCTTGCATCTCAAAATCACACGTGGACACAAAACAACAAACGGGTTAGCATAAGGTTAAGTCGAATGAATGAGAATGATGCAACAATATATAAGTACATACAATGGTTAGAATCGATTCAAAAGGTAATGGATTAATCAATGAAAGACAATCAAAGATCTATCTTATGATTATGGAAAATGAAATTAGACATACAAAGTATTCATCACCTAAATTAAAATGGGATTTTCAATTTATAATACGATAATAAACCAACGAAATCGATTAAATGGACAATTAAAGTGACTATTAATTCTAAAAATTAAAATCTACTTAAACATGAATTATGATCAAACTAATCAAATGGAAAATTCACAATCTAAATTCGAGAATTGAATCTAATGAACATGATCATAAAAGTCAAATTGAACGAAAATTTAATCTAAAATCTAATCATGATAAAATCGACACTAAAGCATGTTAATCTAATCATGAATTAAATCAGCAAAAATGGATTAACCAAAATCTAATGGCGAGTTTGGAAAGATTACACAAACTATTGAATTAAGTTCTGAAAAATTAAGATCAAGATTAAACTAATTTCTAACCAAACTTAATTAATCCTAACTAGGACTTAATCTAATTACTCACTAAAATTATGTTAAGTCCTAATTATTGAAATCTAAAAATCCTAATATTACCAAGATTAAAAATAAGTAGCAATATCAAGAACAAAACTAACACAAATTAAACTAACCTAACTCTAATTACATGGATTAATGGGTGACTAGGAAGTTAAACCAAGAACAAGGGCCATGGGAGTGAAATCCATTAGAGAGGAGGTACAAAGAATATCTGGTTTGCTAGGGCCTAAGGCCCACATCACAAAAAAACAAACGAAATGGGTTCAAAAGACCCGAACTTCACGATCTTATCCGCACCACTTACTCAGTATCAAGCCAAACACAATGTTCGGTGTATGCTCCCGATCCCATTTCACCGTCGTCCCGTTTTTGATCTTGTGAACAAAAAGATCTCCATCATTGGTAATCTAGTGACTTCGATGTTGTGCGGGGAGCAGCGTCGGAAGTTTAGCACCAGCGTGAGGTCACTGGAAGCTTGAGAACAGCGGCGACAACATGACTAAGCGGAGTCGAAGCAGGTCATGACGGTTGGCCGGATTTCTTGAAGGCGAAATCGGGAGGAGAAGAAAAACTGATGATCTCAAGAGTTGAGAATGAAGACGATTGAAAAGGTGAGATGGATTTTTTGTTTCTGAATTTCAATGTTTCTCTCCGATTCCGTTTCTATTATGCTCTTTTCTTCTACTTCTTTTTTCTGATTTTATTTTTGGTTTTTTTCTTCTACGAAACTCTGTTATGGCTAAAGGTTTTTCGAAGAATTAGATGGGGTTATTCTGCAGGTTAACAAAGTGTTGATGCAGTGAAGTCGATTGGAATGGATATGAAGTGAGGGAAACCGGTTTGAGAGGACGGTTGAGGGAGTTAGCAATTCGGTTTGAATGCTTGAAGGTGTTTGTGCAGATTTTGTTAGGTGTTGCAGCTGAAGGGAAAATGCAGTTGGAGGTTGGAAATTGGAAGTTTGGAGTTTTATTGGTTAGGAGAATTGGATGAATCGAGGGTGAAGAAGATTTTGTTAGTTCACTCTCCCAATTCTGTTGAAGGGTTTTGTTATGGAAGTTGGAGGGTGAAGTTGGTTGAAGAGTTTTTTGATGGAAGATCTGGTTCCTATTGTTATAGTGAGGAAAATTCAGTTAGAAGGTATAAGAGGATGATTGAAGGATGAAATTTGGATGGTGAAAATCTATTATAGCAGTTGAATAATTCTCTTCCCTAATGTTTGAGAGATTGGTTCTGTTATGAAGCGGTTGAAAGATGGTTACCATTCTGTTATCGGTTGGAAGTTTGATTAGGGAGGTTAGAAATCTGTTAGAGGAGGTTTGGGATTCTGTTAGAGTTTAGAGAGATTTGAGAGGAGGTTTAAAATATTTCGAAGGGTGAAGTGAGGGTGGTTCAAGAGTTTCTGAACTCAGTTGGTATACTTCCGTTTGAAACTTCTTTTTCTGTTAGAACTTTTTTCTATTTTCTTTTCACAGTCAGAGATTGTGTTTTGGTTGTAATTATGGAACTGAATCATAAGCTAAACCTATTCCTTCAACTTCAACTTTTTGCAGATTAGTTTATGGGATTTTATGTGGTTGCCGTTAAGCTACGTTGTCGGCGTTGCCGTTTTTCTTCACTTTTATAGCGACCAATCACTCTAAATTCTTCAGGAATTATCCCTTTATGTGGAAGTTGATACATCTTTCCAACTTTTGCACGAAATGCCACCTGGCCAGCTGGTACATAAGGATCCCCGGTTATTTTCAAGGCCTCTACATACTCATAAAACTCGAGATCTGAAGTCGCCTTCGCACTACCATCTTCTTGCCGTTGACCATATCTATATCTCATTTCAATAACTTCAGAGGAGTAAAGACCACATGTTTCAATATATAAGCCGTTTAGAGGATCAAATGAAGATGGTATTTCAATGCGTTTGAAAATCGTAGACCCGGATAATGGTTGATGATTTTGAGCCTGACTTTGAGTGAGACTTATTAATTCTCCAAACTCTTTCAACACCTTTGCAGGTACATTTTCCTTGCCAATTAATTTAGCAATGTCAGAAATAACATGATCAACTCTGCGACGACTTTGAAACTTAATTGATTTATCTGATGAAGATTTCCCTTTGACATGACCATCCTGCTGATTGACTTCATTTTCAACAGTAAAAGAAAATGAACCACGCTCCTTCATCTCCAGCTTAGCAGGAACTTGAAGCAAATCTCTAGGGGATAAATTGCTGGAAAGTTCCTGCATAAGACCACCAATGACAACTTTGACAGCAATTTCATTTTGTTCTTCACGTTCAAAAGTTCCCAGATTGGCATTTATCTCGTTCTCATAATCTCCATCTTGATCAGTTTCTAATATAATGTCTTCCAATTCCAGAGTTACTGTATCATTTTCCTTTTCATCATGGCAATGGCTAATTTAAGTATTGGATAAATGAATGGATTAATGGATAATAATGGTTTATGGTTCAAAATGGTTCAATGGATATGATTAATTGGATAGTGGTTATGGATTATGGAGTGGTTTAAATTGGTTCCAAATGGAAATTCTTTTGATGGATATGATTTAAAATGGATTTTGGATAAAATGAATTGGACGATGGATTTGGATGTAACATGGATCCGGCTTATTAATTGGATATCTACATGGATGTGGATTAAAAATGGAAAATTATTATGAAATTGGATAATATTGGATTAGATTATAAAATGGATATTTGAAACAAAATTGGATGATTGGATATTAAGTGGATTTGCACATGGGCTTAAAAAAAGAAAGAATGAGCTTATGTAGATTTTACAAAAAAAGATGACTGGATGCATGTATCAATACAATAAGAAACCAGTAACCAAGAACCAAATGGATGATCAAGAATGGACCTGGATCAAAGAGTGCAATGAGGTATGAAACCCAATGAGCACCTGGTTAACAAGATATGTGGCAAACCCTGATGATTAAGGCATGATCATGCTTGATCAAATGCCTCAAAACCAAGCAATTTACCAAGCAAATGAAATTGTTCAACAATGTCATAAACCAAGGGTTTATGGTCTGATTGCCCGATCCTCCTCAAATTACCAATGAGTCATAGTATCCACTAGGTGCAAGCATCAAGCCACAAATTCAAGTCACATGTCTCCTTGTGTTGAACCTTGCTTATGCAGATGAAATGAATGATATGCAAATGATTAGGATTGGTGACCTATATGATAAATGTGAATGGTAGGGCGAATTTTGGGGTATGACAATAGTATAACTAAAGAATGTATCTTATGACTTATAAATAATATTCAATATCAAAGTGTTTGTACAAACAAAAACTATATAGCAAAAGTCTCGAAGCCTTTCGAAGAAAGATATGAAAGTTTGTTAAGTCTAGTTAGTCGGTATGTCTGAGTGTACCGACTACTATAAAATCCAGGCAATAAATTAAGAGTACTAAGGTAACTCTCTCTCTCTCTCTTACTCACTCACTCACTCATACACACAGACACACACGCATACACACACACATGCATATATACACACACGCGCGCGCACACATACACATACACACATGCACACACACGCGCACACGCACATGAACACGTGTGTACATACAAACACATAAAAGAATCTTTCAAAAATATTTTCTACCAAATACAAGTGATTAAAAAGATGTCCAAATTGTTTTTAAACTATCTAATCGACTGGAAAGAAGTGCCAATCGATAGGCAAAACTTTTCCAACCAGCCAATCTATTGTAGCATTATGACAATCGATTAGAGTGGTGCCAAAACAATTACAAAATCAATAAGGACATCATATTAATGACTTGCAATAACTTTATATCCAAAATTTCCTATTTAGGTCTACCAATCAATTATATATGAGCTTCCTAGTCGATTGGAGCATTTTGCTAGTCGATTAGATAATCAATTTGGCCCTTGGATTATTTCCTTTTTGGATTTTCCAACCACTATATAAGAGAGGATCCCCCTCACTTCAAACCACATCACTTTCTAAAGTTTTCATATTTATTCAGAGTTTATCTCTTTCTCTCTCTCTCTAGAAACAAAATCTTATTCACTTCTAATTGCCTCAGTGCTAATAAGTGAAGTTCTACTTGTGAGGAATATATTTCTGTAAATGGTTGTGTTGGTCGTTTATATTCTTAAGGGTGTGATACCTTTAAGATATTGAGTTTGGTTATTGAGATCAAACTGTTATAAAATTTATGTTCTTGGTTTATTGATCTTTTTCGGGAAAAAGCTTTGTTTTAGTTATTGAGATAAGCCATAAATCTCTGAACGATTCTATAGTTTAGCCTGGGTTAAAAGTTGTCATTTGGTTGGAGATAAGCTTGTAAAAATCTAAAAAATAATATTATATTAAGGTTTGTGGGCATAACCTTTAAAAGCTCAAAGTCTATAGTGAAACTCTCAAGAAGACCTCATGGAGACATGACTAAACTAATGCTCGGCCAATCTCTGGTGTAACATTTCTAACCATATCCTTTTATTTTCTGCAATTTACTTTTTAACATTTTATTTTCGCTGGGATTACTCACCTAAAAAGTACTAACATGATATTAATCAAGAAAGGATAAAAAAACTTTAATACCACAATTCACCCCTTTTGTGCTTGAAGTCACATGTTCAACAAATTTGGATGAGAGGTTTACCTAAGGTGGTCCTCAAGTGATGGCGGCAATGTATGGACGTTTGCCTTTGTTGGACTCCTTGCCTTAAATATTGGTCATTACATTTGCAGTCTTCAAGGGAGATTTTCCCTTAGGCGACTCTTCTTTATCCATTTTTCTAAATTTTACATATTCCACAAGCCATCCCTCTTGATCAGTGTTTTGATGGCATCCTTCAGCTGGATGCAGTCGTCTATGTTATGGTCGTGAGTTTTATGAAAACAAAAATGTATTGACTTGTCAGCTCGAGATGTCTCTTTGATAGAGTAAGGGGTATGGATTCTGCCTTTCATGAATTATGTGTTAATATAGTCCTGATAGATCTTTTCTCGAGAAACAATCATAAGAGTGTACTTGTTGTACCATCCTTACAGACCTCAGACAGAATGGTCCTTCCTCCGATGAGATTCCTTCCCTGCATGACGGTTGGAGTTGGTGTCAGTGAATACATGGTTATTGAAACGCGTGTTCAACTTCTATTCTAATATTATGTATGACTCAACAATGTTTAGCATTTCTTGGGTGGTTCTCACCTTCATGATTCATATCTACAACATGAAGAGATGGTCATTTAGAAGGACATTTTCAAAGATTCGACACTTAAGGTCTTCTTCAGCATCATCAACTTCAACAACAATTGGAGTAAAATGGTCGTTGCTTTTCCGAGCAGTAGTTCAACCACTCATTGATGAATCGTACATGCTTGTCGAGATCTGCCTTTCCATTGTACCCTCTAATTATACGACTTTTCCATTGATTTTGCTATTTTTCTTTCTAAAATCCTGGTGCACAAGGGATGCTTCGACTGAACCCTAACTGTGGGGTTTTACACTTGATATAGGGTAAGAGTGTAACTTTCTCAATATCCCTTGGGCCTTTCATAAGGATTTTTTTATTGCTCCTATGTTGGTCTCTTGATTTAGGATTTTAATCTTTTATTGTCGCGATCGACTCTTGACCGATATGTGAGTGCAACTTTTTGTTATATGTATTTTGTATGATGTCAAAACTAGGATATTTTAGCGTTTATGTATATTGGATGGTATCCTCCGAGCCTTAATATGCATATTAGCATTAGGAAGCATATAAAAATTTTGAAATGAGTTAGAAAAGGTTTCATGCATTAAAAACATTTTTTTATGGGAAAAACAATTTATATGTCGATACATACGTGTTATAGGTTGACACATAGAAGAAACATTTTTCGATAGGTCGACACATACGAGTTATAGGTCGACACATGTAAGTCATTTTTAAAGAATGTAGTTTTTGTTTGATGTGCCGACTACACATGTAGACACATGACCTATACACGTCGACACATGAATTATACAGGTCGACACATGCCTTACATAAATCAACACATGCAACATATTTTTCTAAAAATTCATGACTTTTTAAAACCTTTTGCATTCCTTTTTGCCTCAAACTTGCACATACGTATATATACATTCATGCATGCATCATTTCTAGTAAGGTTCTAGCATAAACCTACACGAGACCGGTATTTTAAAGAGTTATCATCATCTCTAACCTACATTTTATGCATACACATAAACAAACTACACATAATCATTATTTATTTGGGTTACATCTAGAATTAGAGTTGGTAACATCCAATTTAGGTTGTTGAATTGTAAATTGGGTTGAGATATTTGAGGGTTTCAAATAAGAAATCCAAGTTGGGTTTTTCCTTCAAGATCAATTTGGGATTTGAAGTTTTTGGACAAGATTATGCAATTTGTATTTGATCGAGTGAAGGCTTTGAAGAACGAAAGGTTCTTGCAAAGAAGTAGCCTGGGACAGTGGATCATATTGATAAATCTTGGATTACAACAATTCATAATTTAGATTCGATCGAGTGAAGGCTTTGAAGAATAATAATTGCCTAAGATTAGATTCGATCGAGTGAAGGATTCGATCGATCGAGTGAGACAGTGGATAAAATTGGCATTGTTGGATAACTTAATCAAGCCTGGAGGGAAGAAAAAGTGTTAGAATTAACATCAAACTCAGGGTTTGTAGGATTGGATTGCTACATTTCTTTTGTATACTACTATTGCAAAGTAAGGTTAATTTCATTATCTAAATTCGAGTTCGAATTGAGGGAAGACGTATCCATAGCGAGGCCAATTAGGGAACTGCCTAAATAAATCTCTCTCTCTCTCTCTCTCTCTCTCTCTCTCTTACATTTCATTTGAAAATTGTTGAATTCATCGATTGTGCGATCAATGCGCTTGGTTAATCATTTTGAAAACCATTTGAAAAAGGTTTGTTGAGTTGATCACAATCCTTTAGATTGTGGTTGGATTTGAAGATCAACAAAACTATACAAATTTCTAAACAAAACCGATTGTACACAAGGTGTTCAATAATTTGTCTAAATATTATTTTTGTGTATTTTATCATTGGGAATAGTCTATACTTTTAGCATAACATTCAATTAGTTGTGGTTGAAAGCTTGTTGATCAAATTTGTGTTCATTATCATATGTTGATTCTAATTATGCATATCTGAATGTTTTGATAGCGATTCGGTTATGTCACACCCCAAATTTTACCCCTAGATTTCATAATTATTTTCATCATAGACATCATTCATGCATAACTAACCTCAAGATCAAGATATGCCTGGTTTGTTTTATATGTGAATTAGGGTTTCCCTCAAAGAGCTCAAAGGATTGATCATTCAAAGTTTTGGATTGGTCATCAATAAATCAAGTTCTCATACACTCAATATATCTCTCTACATCAACAAATAAGGGTATTGTGGCCTAATCACAAGTACATCAAGCTTCACTTTCATTTGGCTCACTAATTAGGGTTTCTCAGCAACATTCAATTTCATATGAGAATTTTGATCAAGACATGATATCAATCCTTGAGACATGGATTAACACACTAAATTACATCTTAGAGCCCATCCATGATGTTCAATTGGCTCAAGAGTTTGAATTCAAGAAGTTCAAATTCATCTGATACACAACCACTACACTACAAAGTCAAACCTTTGACTTTTGAGATTTATGATCAAATATGAACTTCTCAAGTTAAATTTCATGATTATATATTTAATTGATGAATTTGATCAAGAAAAATCAATATAAATGAGGTTACTTGCAAAAAGGGCAATCTTGAAAACATTGAAAATTTCACTAAGTATCCAAATTTCATGTTCAAGTGCACTACTTTCTCAATCCATAACTTCCGATCTGAGCAGCCATTTTCTTTGCTCAAAAGCTAAAATGAAAGCTCTTGTTCCATACTTTAACTTTGTCGTAGAGGGTTTATTCCCTAAAAATGCAAGGATTTTGAGTTATGAGGACATAAATTTGGTATCTCAAGTTGAAACACTTAGGAAATTTTCAAGTCAACTTTGATCCCTAAAAAGTGATAAACTTTACAGCCAGTTTTCATCATGATCCACTTTGATTCACAAAAAACTCCAAACATGAAAGTTGTAGATCATGTTTGGGGATTTTTAAAAAGTACAAGTACGTTTATTTCCCATGCATGAGCTGTGAGTTTCGAAAATGGGAAGTTGGGGTTCCAAACTTGAATTTCAAGTCATGTTCATGATGAATTTTTGGAGGAAAACCATTTCAAATGTGAAAATCTCTTGATTGCAGGTCCTCTTGTGTATAAATCTCTCCATAATCATATGTTTATATGAATTCTAAGTGCATTACATAAGGAGTTAAGGTTTTGTCCATTGCATTATACCATTTATGGGTGAATTTGCAAAAGGTCACATTACTACTTTGATAAAGCAAGCTTTATGCCAACAACTCACTCTTTCACCCTTGAGACTTGTCCCTAAAGATCACAAACAATCTTAAGAGATCATAAGCAATCTTGTAGAGGCTAGGGAAATATTACAAACTCCTTGAAACCCAACTATTAATGCAAACTTCTCATTCATTTTCAACCAAAACCATAACTTCACAACTTTTGTTTCTAATCAGTTCCAATCCTCACTCTTTTCCTATAAATAGAGGGATCCCTTAAGACTCAAAATACATAACAATAACCCCTTAACACTTCATCAAACTCCCATTCCATTAGAATTTGCAAAAACACACTATTTTTGCAAGTTCTCTAACCAAACTTATTCTCCACGTGTATCTTCCAAACAAACACCACAAATCATCTCTAGACACCATTTAGAGCTTGTTTAATCACTTGAACAAGTTCTGTAGCATCTATTTTATCATTCACCATTTCACTTCTTCACTTTGCAAGAACATTTGTGTGAGATAATACAAGTTGTTTCTGGCCATTCTCATTGTTCAAACACTGTCCTCAAGGACCAACAAGGCTGGTAGAATCTCTCTCTCTTATCTCTGTAATAGCTAAGAAGAAGCATTGGACTTTCTCCAATAGGTAAGTGCACTTACACTTGAAAACTCTTGCTCATGCATCATTCTTGAATATTTATTGAAGTAAAAATGTAGTACATAGTGTGTTTGTTGTATGTTTGCTATTGTATGCATTATACCATGCTCATGCATTGAGATTTTATTGTTTGGAAATTAAAAGTGCAGTTCTGGTTTTTGCCTTGGCACGCTTTGTACATTGAGTTTTAGGATGAGATAATGATACCATTATATTTCTTGCGAAAAATAGATCAATTTAGGTTCTTACGATTTTTAATTTCATGGAAAATTGAGAGAGTTATGGTTGTTTGAAGTTTTGAGAAAAAATTAAAAGAAACATGCAAGAACACAAGGAAGAAGGTGATGAGTTGATGCCATTTTCTAAGTTCTTGAACCCTTTTATTATGTACATTAGTGTTTGCATTTTGTTTACTGGATGTATCACCGCCCCAGCGGTTAGAGATTGTGTGTGCAAGAGGTCTGAGGTTTGAATCATGTTTGTCCTAGGTCCATTTTTATTCATTGTTTTTTTCCCTATTTATTTTTGTTATTTTTCATAACTTCAAAGACTCATAACTTGATGATCCCTAAGCCTTTTTGAGCCACTCTTTTTGCTATGTGTTCATAATTTTGTCTATTTTATTATGGTGAAGAGAAATTCCAGAATTTATTTATTTTTCACATACTTATACTTATCTAAAGTTGGTACCTTTTTAGGATTGTTTTAGGATTTCAAATGACCTTCTTTGGTTGATACTTTAATTTTTCTTAATCACCATGACTTGTATGAATGTTGTGAATCATATATGAACTTTTTTTGATATTGTTAATATGTGCCTCTTGGTTTTTACCTAATTTTGACTTACTTTAATGTATGTTTACATGTTTATGTGCTTTGAGCTTTTGTTAATATGCCATGAAATTTTGTGTGCTTATTTTTCCATTGATCCATGATTCACATGTCACTATTTCATGTCTTGTTGGACCTTTGTGTGCATGTGTTCCCTTGTGTTTGTCTTTGTTTATGTGTTTACAAATGCTTTAAACTTGTAGTAACATGTCTTTGTATGACTTGTATGCTTACATGTTCAAACTTTTTGTATGATGTTGAACCTTTATTTGTGATCATATTGAACCTTAACATGCATGTATTTAATACCTTAAATTGTTTTCATGATCAAGTTGATGTTATGTCTAAACCATGTCTTACTTCATGCATACACATGTTCATTCATACTTATTATGACATCCATATACATGTTCATGAATTGTTATGTCATTCATCTTTGTTTCTTCATGATGATATATCCATGTCATTCATATTCATGTAACTTTATACATCTTTGATTGATATCGTTGTACCTTTGTTCATGTTCACATGTTGTACATATGTGTATACCTATCATGCTTGATATTATTATGATCATGCTTTCATATCTTTGTTGATGTCATGCTTGGACATCTTCTTTATCATGTGTTTGTTCTTGTTGATGTCATGTATGAACATATTCTTCATTTGATTATATTTGTGGATGTCATGTTTGAACATCTTCTTCATCCTTGTTTGTTCTTGTTGATGTCATGTATGAACATCTTCTTCATTTGATTATCTTTGTGGATGTCATGTTCGAACAGCTTTTTCATCCTTGTTTGTTCTTGTTGATGTCATGCTTGAACATATTTCTTTATCATGTGCTTATATTTGTTGATGTCATGCTTGAACATCTTCTTCATCTTGCTTATATTTTGTTTATCTTTTTGCCTAAATCCAAGGGAAAGACCTCTTTATTAACTTAATGTCATAGGTAGTTTAGCAACCCCCAGTTTCCCTTTGACCTTGTTAGATTCATTCTCACTTTCAACTTAGATTTAAGTAAGAGTTTATAACTTTCGTAAGTATGTTTGTTATGAACACTTACTTCCCCCCTTGGAACCTTGATCACTACCAAGTGTTCTTTCACCCTTAGTTAGGTGAACTACGGTTGCTCTGATTCCATCCTTATAAGGATACGTAGGCACATGACCGCGAAGTTTTGGCGAGCAAACTTAATAAAACCTTTAGGTCCTTCCCAACAAAACATTTCCAAATAATAACATAACATAAATAGTTTCAAAAGGTTCCTATAGGATACTATAGATACTGAGGATGTTAATACCTTCCCTTAGTATAACTAACCCCCAAATTTTAGATCTCTTCATATTTTTTTACATTGCACAATTAGGGTTTTATTCGATCTTTTCCCTTTCCCTTTGATAAATTACAGTTTGGTGGTGAACATTTAATGTTTTGTGATTTAAGTTAATACAATAGCTTGATATCCGATTCTCACCGCGACAGGTTAGATAATTCGATTCAGGTTACTTTTGCTCGCCATAAAATTTTCCAAAACAATTTTTATCAAAGTTTTTAACTTGTGATCTATTCGCCCCCTCTATATTGAATCCTTTTGTCTAACAAGTGGTACGAGCTCCGGTTAATTATGTGCTTCAATATTCGTTTATTAGAAAGTGGCTACCGAACCTAGAGGGGTGTATAAAAGAGTGCGCATTTTTACCGGTGAGAATTATGGCTATTGGAAAGCTTGTTCGTGTGTTCGTATCATCTCGGTTTATGAGGGTGTATGGGACGTCATCATCAATGGTCCTAATCAAATTACAATGACCAATAGTAAAGGTGTCATCGTACCAAAACTGGAATATCAATGAAATGATAATGATAAGAAATTATGGTCACATGATTGGAAGGCACAAAATATTCTCATATCCTCACTCAGTGTTAATGAATATTATCGTGTTTCCCATTATAAAATCGCCAAATCTATATGGGACACATTAGAAGTTGCCCATGAGGGAACTAATGATGTCAAACAAGCTAGGATCAATACCTTGAATCAAGAGTTGAACTATTTCTTATGAAGCATGGTGAAACCATTGCCGACATGCAAAAGAGGTTCACACATCTTATAAATCGGTTGAACGCTCTAAGTAAGCCTATTTCCAATGATATTGCTGCTAATAAAGTTTTGGGGTGTCTTAATAGGGAACGGAGACCTAAGATCATCGCAATCAAAGAAGCGAATGATATTAAAACACTCGATCTCACAACTTTATTTGGCAAGCTAGAAGAACATGAGCAAGAACTCACTTTGTTGGAAAAACATGAAAAAGAGCATGAGAAGAAGATAAAGAAGGAGAATGGTAAATATAATGAGGTAGAAAAAAATCTTATTACTATAAAGGCTTCAAGTTCGAAGTCCTTAACCAATGAGCAAATTTACTATGAAACAAGAGATGACAAGAATTCAGATGATAAAGATATGAGGTTGTTTATCAAAAGGTACAATTGATACATATGAAAAAATAGAGTCAAGCACTCTAACAAGAAACTAATCAAATTTAGAAGGCTATCTGACTCCTCAAAGGAAGATGAGAAGAATAATGGTAAACTTAGAAGTTCATGCTACAATTATGGAAAAGTCAGTCATTATAAGTCGGATTGCCCTATGATCAAGAAAGACAAAGAGAAAGGCCATCACAAAAAATATAGCAAGTCTATAAGAGCCTATGTTGCCTGTGAGAGTGAAAGTGATTCGTCAAGTGATGAAAGCTCAAGTTCAAATGTCGAATATGCCAAGATTTGCTACATGGCAACAAAAAGAAGAATAAGAATGTAAGTCATTCTAAGCTTGAACCTACTAATGAATTATCTTATTCCCAATTACAAAAATCTTTTTAAAATCTATATAGATAAGCTGTATACGCTCTTAAAAAGTTAGCTTCAAATAAAATAATTTTTTCACATTTAGAAGCTAAAGTTTTAGAAGTCGAAAAGAATATGAGAGATCTTAAGCAATCTATAGTATATATTCTAAAAGATAAGAATGAGGATGAAGGACCTTAATGGTTTGGTTGTGAAACTTGTCACATTTGGAAAAAAAAAGGTAAATACTCTTGAAGCTAAATTGGATAAGGCATTACAACCAAATGTCACTTTTGCTATTGATACTACTAAATATAAGACGCGTTCTTATAATCCTTCTAGAAGGTATAACTTTGTTGGAAACGGTCAAAATAGCAAATGTCACTCTTATCACAATTTATCTTGTCATTACTATTGCAAGAAAGGTCATACCATTGCAAAATGCAAGTTTAAAAGATTCTTTGTTCCTAAAGATGATTTTCAATGGTTGCCTAAATGCAACCAAGGTTTCACTAATCCTCAAGAACCCAATGAAGACTGGGTTTCATTGGGTACCTAACACTTTTTGTTGATCTTGAAAGATAAATGTCTTGGCTCTTTGAAGAGAGTATAAGATCTCGTTTGTAGATGCTCAAGACATGTAACATGTGACATCTCCCTATTTCATTGACTTAGTGAAAAGGAATAAGGGTTGTGTAACAAAAGGTGTCAACAAATTGTGTTACTTAATCGGTAAAAGATGTGTAGATTACATTTAATGTTTTCTATCTGAGAAATGTCGAAAAAGGTATTTCATTTCATGATGCAGATGAATCTTCAATAAGACATACTCAAGTACATCAAACAAGGGATTAATCAACCTAAGCCGATGAAACCTGAGTAAGAGCAAGATAACTATTAGGAAAAGGATAAGAATTAAATTCTAACCATAAAGGATGATCATCAAATCAATAACTTTATTGGATACATTATTAATCACACTTTCTGGTACTTTGACAAAGAGAAAAATGGTAAGAACGCTGATGTCAAAGAGTTTGTGGCACATTTTGCGTTTATTCAAACTTTTGTCAAGAGTTCCTTATGTAGTGAAAATGCATCCTCTGTCATTTGTACAGTGAGGTAATATCATTTCAATTTTTGCTTTGTAAGTCCTTTTTTGTACCTATTTATTTTTCAAAGGTATGTGATCTATTGTGTGTATGATACATGTTATGAGTGTTTATTTAAAAAACAAAATCAATTGATAACCATTGTGTGTTTTATTTAATATGTTTATAGTGATCTCATCTTAATATCTTCGCATGTATTCTGTATTGTTATTATTTTATGCTTGCTCCAAAAAGTTCAAGTTTATGTTGATGATATCATCTTTGGTTCCATTAACATGCAACTGGTCAAGGAGTTTTCTAAGGTAATGCAAGGTGAGTTTGAGACGAGTCTCACGGGGAGTTGAATTACTTCATTGATATTCAAATAAAGCAACTCAACGAAGGAACATTCATGTGTAAAACAAAATATTGCAACAAATTGCTAAAGAGATTTGGTATGGAACCTGTAACACCCTGTTTTTCTAGAAATTATTTATATTAATTAACTATAATTTTTATGTGTGTATCTAATTATTATTTATGTGATGATTGAGATGTGTTAGGGTAATAAGGATGGGTGACCCTTAGGTAGAGAGTGTAGAGAGTAATTAGAGGTTGATAGATTTATTTATAATTATTTAATTAATTAAATAATGTTTTAGTGTTATTAATTAAATGAAATAATAAAATAAAATAAAATGAGTTTGGGGTGGAAAGTGCGAATTATGGAGAATTAAAATAAATAATGTAAGTTAATAATAAGTTGGACCTTAATGAAATATTAGAAAGATAGAAATTAGGTTTTTGATTTATGAGAAGAGAAGTGAGGTGAAACTTTTGGAATTGGAGAAAAAGAGACAAGAGAAGAGAAAAGTAGGGAAAACCTAAGGAGAATTCTATGAAAAATAATCCATAGCCAAAAGCTCAGAGTTTTTTTGAATTACAAGCTAAGGGTGAGAATTTGGTTCAATAATAAGGATATGAATGAAAGAATAGATGAAAGTTTAATTTTTTTTTTATTGATGATGAATGTTGATATTTGTTGAATGAAATTTATGTTCTAAAGTGTTCATGTATGTTCACAATTGATGATATTTGAAGTTTTTATGGATTGATATAGTATATAGATCTATGATCATATGAATATAATTAGTGATTGATACGTGTATATTTATGATTGAATTTAAAATCATAAAATATTTTTGGTGATAATTTAATGGATGTTTGTAGGGTTGGAGAAGATGAAAATCGTGCTGAAAATTTTAGAAAAGTAGTAACTTTTTAGTAACGCATTCGTGTACGGTTTGGATCGTAATTCTCAACTAGTAAATCAGTTTGAGACGAAATTTGAAGCGTTACGTAGCTGAAACAGAAGAATGTAACTTTGTTTCAGAGGTAAAATATTTTTGGTGATAATTTCATGGACGATTTTGGGGTTGAAGAAGATGAAAATCGTGCTGGAAATTTCAGAAAAATAATAACTTTTTAGTAACGCATTCGTGTGCGGTTTTGATCATAACTTTCAACTCGTAAATTATTTTAGGACGGGGTTTGGAGAGTTGGGTATTTGAAACAGAGGGAAATAACTTTGTTTCAGAGGTAAAATATTTTTGAAGATGATTTCATGGCCGTTTTTAGGTTGGAGAAGATGAAAATCATGCTGGAAATTTCAGAAAACAACAACTTTTTAGTAACGTATTCGTGCACGGTTTTGATCATAACTTTCAACTTGTAAATCATTTTGGGACTGGGTTTAAAGTGTTGGGTATTTAAACAGAGAAAAATAACTTTGTTTCAGGGGTACAATATTTTTTATGATGATTCATGGTTGTTTTTGGGGTTGGAGAAGATGAAAATTATGCTGAAAATTTCAAAAAATAACAACTTTTTTATAACGCCTTCGTGCACGATTTTAATCATAACTTTCAACTCATAAATTATTTTGGGACACAGTTTGAAGAGTTTGATAGCTGAAATAGAGGGAAATAACTTTGTTTCAGGGGTAAAATGATTTTTGTGATGATTTCATGGCCGTTTTTGGATTGGAGAAGATGAAAATCATGCTGGAAATTTCAGAAAAATAACAACTTTTTAATAACGTATTTGTGCACGGTTTTGATCATAACTTTCAACTCGAAAATCATTTTATGATGGGATTTGAAGCGTTGGGTATCTGAAACAGAGAAAAATAACTTTATTTCAGGGTTAAAATATTTTTGGTTATCATTCATGGCCGTTTTGGGGGTTGGAGGAGATGAAAATCGTGTTGGAAATTTTAGAAAACAACAACTTTTTGGCAACGCCTCCATGCACGGTTTTGATCATAACTTTCGACTCGTAAATCATTTTGGGACGGGGTTTGAGGAGTTTGGTATCTAAAATAGAGGGTTATCACTTTGTTTCAAAGATAAAATATTTTTAATGATTTTATCAGAGGTTAGTAGTAGGTGGGAAATAAGTGTATGATGTGACGAATATGGACGAGGTTTGTATTGACAAATTATTTGATGTATTATGAATGATTGGCGTGGTGTGTTTGATTATATTAGTGGTAGTCCAGAATGGTGGATTACGTTATGCATGGTTGCAATTATGTGATCTATTGTGGATCACTAAATATTATTATAATTGTTATGTTAATTAGATTATTACCATATCATACATTCATTGTTATTATATTGAAGGAGATAAGTCATAGGTCCGAAGGAGGACAAAAGACTTATTCAGAACTCGGAAGGGGGAGTTCGGGATTTTAAAGGGGGAATCAGGTTCGTAATAAGAACCAAATGTTTAATTGATACCACATGCATATGAGTCAATGTCGTTGTCGGGGGTCAAATAACATGAATGAAATATATTCATGAAATATGACTATGCGTGATAATGGTGTTATTGTATGTGATGCTAATGATAATTTGGGCATGAAAATATGATATGTTGTTGTGCATGACTATGTAGATGTTGTACTATATTTTATATTCTATGATGTTATTATTGAAATGAATTATCACCCCTTATATTTGAATGTTGTCTTTACATAGGCATCATGCAGATACTCAAGAGTAGAGATGTTGTTGTAAGTGGAAGTTAGCTCCTGAAGATATTTATTTTAGTTTATCTGTGTTAGCTTTGGTTATGCTATGCTATGATATGTAACATTGGTGAGTGGTTTATTTAATTTGTGTTCAAATTTCCTGAGAGACAATGCATGCTCTCGTATTTGTTTTATGTTTTAGTGTGATAGCACTTGGAGAAGTCTCACGAGTCGGTGCTTTTAACTTTGTTATGAAAACTATTATGAGATTTTAAATTGGTATGTTTTTTATTATGATTCCACTGAGAAGATATTCAGATGAGTTGAATGTCGTGTAAACATCCTAAGTGAAAATGTATGCAGTAAAATGTTTTGTTGTAACCCGTATTATGAAGTATGATATGATTGTTGTGAGTGACACCCTATATGTTGTATTTTATTAATTAAATTATTTGATAATCATGCGCGAGTTTTTAGGGTGTTACATAATGGTATAAGAGCCTAGTTGGTCCTTCCGGCCATGTTGTTTAATTATGTTTGTTCCCTGGTATGCGATATTTGTGTGAAAACACTTTCGATGCTAGTTTTGTTTCCCATTTACAGGTTGGGAATGAAACAAGTGGGAGATAAGTGTCTCCTTCTTTTGGATTTTCCAATTGTAGAGAGCTTGGACATCAAGTTGTTGTATGCGAGAGTGATGTGTTGGCTAGTTCAACTGTTTTGAGAATGTTGTGATTTTTCGGGACCTGAAGAGAGCTCGGATTCGAGGATGGTGTCGGTTAGCAAAATGGTGTGATCCTTAATAGAAGACAGTCAGGTGTTCTCGTTATTCGCTTCATTGTAAGGGGGAATGTGATGTTTTGGCTAGAGATAAGTCAATGATGTGTTAAGTATCCTGACTGTTTCCTATAAGGATGTCTATAATTTGCCCTTCGTTGGAACAATTTTGATGTTATTCTTTGAATGAATTGGTTTGAGTTAAACCAAGAGTTTACCAATTGCTTTGATAAGTTAATGCAGTTTCTTGAATCCAAAGGGGATGTGGATTAGAGATTCATGTCTGATGGTCTAGTTGGGATGTCTTCAAGGGAGATCGATCATGTATTGTTGAGATTTGCTTTTCATAGAGTGAGGAGAAATGTGATGGGTATTGATATGCAAATGGTGTGTGATTTTTGATGTTTTCTTGAAGATATTTGTGACTTGCCTCCGGAGCGTGAATATGAGTTCGATGGACGTAAAAAGTTGATGTTTGTATCTACTAAGCAAGTGAGAGAGTCTGTGAAGGATGATGTGTAAGTGTTTGTGATTTTAGCTTCGTTGGAAGCCAAAGGCAAGGGAGTTCATGATCTTTCTACAGCGTGTGAATTTCTGGAAGTGTTTCCTGAAGACATTAATGATTTACCACCAGAGCGAGAGATTAGGTTTACTATTGACTTGGTACCCGATACTAGTCCTGTCTCTATGGCTACATATATAATGTCCGCTTCTGAGTTGAGCGAGCTAAAGAAACTGATGGAAGAGTTAATTGAAAAGGGATTTATTCGTCCAAGTGTTTCTCCTTGGAGTGCGTCGATATTGTTAGTAAAGAAGAAATACGGTAGCTTGAGGTTGTGTGTTGACTATCGACAGTTGAACAAGGTGACGATTAAGAATAAATATCCTCTTCCAAAAATCAATGATTTGATGGATTAATTAGTCGATGCTCGTGTTTTTAGTAAAATTAATTTGTGGTCGGGTTACCATCAGATTCGAGTGAAACCATAAGATACTTTGAAGATTGCGTCCAAAATGAGATATCGTCACTACGAGTATTCTATGACGCTGTTTGGTGTGACCAATGCGCCATGTGTGTTTATGGAATATATGAATATGACTTTTCATCAGTATTTGGATAAGTTCATGGGTGTACTCATTGACGACATTCTAATTTATTCAAAGACTGATGAAGAGCATGTTGAGAATCTGAGAATTATGTTGGAGTTGTTGAAAGAGAAGCAATTATACGCTAAGATATCTAAATGTGAGTTTTGGTTAAGAGGAATGAGTTTTCGTGGCCACTTAATTTTTAGTGGTGGTATTGTGGATGATCCTTTGAAGGTTGATGATATGTTGTAGTTTGAGACTCCGAAGTCTGTTACGGAGATTAGAAGTTTCCTTGGGTTAGCTGGTTATTATTGCAGATTGATGTAAGGTTTTTAGAAGTTGGAAATGCCTTTGACTTAGTTGACTTGAAAGGGTTAAACGTATGAGTGGGATGTTGCTTATAAAGAGAGTTTTATAGAACTCAAGAAAAAGTTTATGACTGCTCTAGTTTTGATTCTGCCGAGTACAACTAAATCTTTTACCGTGTATTGTGATGCTTCTAAGATGGGTCGGGGTGGTGTGCTGATGCACAATGGACAAGTTGTGGCTTATGCATCGAGACAAATTAGAGTTCATGAGAATAATTATCCTATGTGTCGCATCGCGCGAAAAACCGGCGGGAAAAGAAAGAAACAACAGAGCCGCCACCGTGCGTTATTTATCCCAAAAGAGGGAAAGGAAACGCTCGAAGTAAACCTAGGAAAGAACATGGTCTCACGACCAAAGAGGATGGGTTCGGGAGTCGGTTATGCGAAGGGAAGGTGTTAGGCACCCTACGCATCCGTAGTACTCTACGGGATCCACGCACATTAGGAAGGAAAATGGTTGCTATAACACTGCTCAAATACACACACACTGGCTGAAAGAGACGAAAGAGACTGACTGAAACCGAACTCGGCAGGATATCGCATCCTGGGCCTACTTAGTCTATCAGGCATAGACATCAGAGTCGAAGTAGTTCGGACTGGGGAAACGAAACATGCTCGCTAGGATGTCGCATCCTATGCATACGTATCTTCTCGGACGAGAGAAGAATCAGAGCATTCGTAGCTCGGCTGACACGCAAACAAACAAACAAGACACACACAGGCAAACGTGGAGCCCGACTGCCAATCGCTGGACTTATGTCAGCATCCGAACCTAAACACACGCAAAGAGGCAAACGTGGAGCCCAAATGCCAATCACTGGACTTACATTGACATCCGAACCAAAACAACACAACAGATAGATAGGGAGTCGGGGACTCAGCCTATAACTGTCAAGCACACACAAACAGACAGACAGCAAATGCTAAGGAGTACGGGGACTCGAGCCTAGCAAAGGTCAGACGACACACACAAAAAGAAAAAAGGGCGCCCGGAGAGATCAGCTCAATCTCCTGCCTACATACTTCATCTGGTATGAAGATCAGGGCGATGTAGTTCCCCTACGCAGGGACAAAGATCTAGCCTAACCAGATAACAGAGGGAGACACAACACTAGGGAGACTACGACTCGAGCCTAGATGTTGTCATGCAAAAGTCAACCCTAAGTTAAGGTTTCTAGCTAAATGGCACAAGGGCCAACCTATCCTGAACGGACACAGGAAAAAGCAAAGGGTCTCGATTGCAACTAGGGCAAGAGAAAGGGGATATCTCAATCACAACAGGGGTGAGAGAAAAGAAATTAGATGTTAGTGGTTAGTCAAACTCGGCAAGACATCGCGTCTCGTGCCTACGTATCTCATCTGAACATGAGAATCAGAGTTGCCGTAGTTCGGCCGAACAGCTCTAAGTATGGCTCACACAAGGGTTAAGCCACACAGACTTGACTTGCACAGGAAGCAAGTCAAGCACAAACCTATTGCACAAGGGCAAACCTAAACTAAACCTAGAGAGGCAAAGCAAGCAGGCAAACACAAACACATATAGCATGAAAATAAACACACCAACAAGGGGGCTCAAACATCAAAGGTTAGGCACTAGGGCCAACTGGAATAGGGTAAGTGTGCTCTTAACCTTGCCATTGAGAGGCTAAGGTGAAGCAGATGAATAGGAGATGAGGGGTGTGCCTCATTGCTTCTATCCCTAATCAGGGAGAGCATCACATAATAGAAAGTGGGGGAGTTCAGAAAGATGGAACTCTTTCCCCATTATTGACTCGATAGATCTTGGGTTTTTATCTCGATGCTTCAACCATGTAATGGGAGCAGAGAGAGGACACACTGAATAGTGGGGGATAGATTGCTTATCCCTACCTTCCACCAATTGCCTCAAATGAGGACTTTTCCTGCTTGGGACAATTTTAAACAAACACAGGCATTGCCTCTTAAGGAGGACTTCAGACAGTTTGCCCGGTCAAATAACAGACCGGGTCTCCAGACTACATGAAGAAAGAAAGGTTTATACCTCGAAAGCAAATGCTAAAATAGCAAAGCAAGCAAGTTCAGAGAACTTAAGCAACTAAAGTACCTGAAAAAGTCAAACTTATTAGTAAACAAGTTAAAAGTTTAAATCAAAAGAAATGGCAAACAGTCAACACAGGGGATCAACTGAGCAAAGCATAAGACTCAAGTTATGAGTCAAACCATCTGCAAAACAAAGGTTAGCATGGGATAAACAAATCAAATTCAAACAAGTTTGAGTGATCTTTGAAGCATTGTGCTCAACCTGAAACAGATGAACTCAACATAAGTCCACAGGACCACTAGGACTAGCCTAGGGTCAAACATGAAAGAAAAGGTCAAGGCAGCAATGAAAAGTCAACTCAAAGTCAAAGTCAACCAATTAGAAAGCAATCACAATTGGGCCCACAATCATATCATGCATCATCATCATTTCATGAACATTTGAAGTCAAAATATGGCAAAGGGAAGCATACAAAAGTCAACAGAATGACTTGCATCAAAAGTCAACTCAAACATTTTCAAAAATCATGAAATAAATCACACTCAATCCTAGCATCTAACATGGTATACATGTAAAATTTCATGGCATTTGGATGAGAGGAAGGCAGTCAAATAAAATCATGAAGTCAAACTAATTTCAAGTAAGCACAATGAAAGTCAACAAGCATGGGTCAACTTCAAAAAATCATATCAATTTGAAAACAGAAGAGAAATGAATGAGATTAACACCAATGCAAAGCTCAAGATGTCTAGTTATCACATATGAAATTTCATGGACATACAATATGATTTGAGAATTTCACAAAAGATTTGGCAATGCATAGCACAAAGAGTCAACAAATGACCAAGCATGGAAGAAAATTCTCAATCAAATGGAAAACAGCAAGATAAATTCCAAGAAAATTCATACATGAAATAGACATACAAAGGATCATTCATG
Organism: Lathyrus oleraceus; assembly: GCF_024323335.1. Classification (NCBI taxonomy): domain Eukaryota; kingdom Viridiplantae; phylum Streptophyta; class Magnoliopsida; order Fabales; family Fabaceae; genus Lathyrus; species Lathyrus oleraceus. The sequence goes on along the minus strand of NC_066579.1, from coordinate 94,490,228 downwards.
CAAAAATTGGGGGCATTTGGATGTAAGGAAGCATGTCAAACAAAATTGGGAAAATGCACATTCATGGTGTGACACCAAATGTAACACCTTACTTCAAAAATTCAAAGCTCTCAATCCACATATGATAAAATCATGAAATTTACATCAAAATAAGCATGGAAGAGTGTAGAATACCCACAAAAATTTTCAAAACAAATGGCTGCAACATGATTATTTCATAATGATTTTGGCAACATGTACAATTTGTGCATACATGGCAAAGAACCCTATGCAATTAAAAATCCAGCCAATCAAAAAAAATAATAAAAAATCATGACAAAAAACTAGACATTCACATGAGTATGATGCAAAAATTGGCATGAATTTTGGAATTAGAATGAGTGAATTATGAGTTTTAGAAAATGAGTAAACAAAATGAAATAAACATTGTCAAATACATGAATTAAATGATTATTTAATAAATAAAAAAAAGAAAATGAAAATGAAATGCGCTTGCTGAAGAGGCTTCAGTATATACTAAACTGTTTCTACACTAGTTACCGAGTGGGACCCACGGCCAAACTACACATGGCCTACTGCGCCTCCACTTAATATGTTCCTCAAACAGTCAAATTAATAAAGGCGCAGGGCATATAAATGAAACAAATAATTAAAAGCAAAAAGTAGCAACCAAAAGCCTGCGCCTGCCGTTCAAATTGATGGGATTTATTGGGATCCCAGCCACTTGCATAGCCCACTGTTCGCATCTGAATATGTTGTTTCTTTTGGAAACACATGCAAAGCACAAAAAAGAGAAAACAAGCAATTAAAACCAAAAGCAGCAATAACAGCCTGCGCTCGTCTGGCCCAATGTCACCGTCCAATTAATGCACCACTCACTAGCTACATGCAGCAACGGAAGCAAATTAACACTGGCCACGTAATGGAGCAAAATGCCAATTTAATGGGATTGTTAATCCCAGCCAGTGGGGCCCGCAGCCAATGAAAACAAGGCACAGCAACGCATCGTAGTGCAGGCACTTAAAATGGGAAAGTGCGCTTGCTGTATGCACAAATTTATTGTTTCAGTAAATGGATTTCCACATAATCACAATGCAACCTTCTAATAAACATCATGCAGCAACAAAAAAACAACTTCCTGGAGGTCTAAAAAAAACGCTGCTAATGGAACAGTACCGCCTTCTCCATATTGTTCATGAATGCACAGTAACCGAATAAACACATGGCAAACAATTTTTTCCAGTTTTTCGAAATAAATACATGTCCATGAAGTACACACATCCCAGAACAATAATCAAACAGCAACCAAAACATACATGAGCTGGATTTTCTAAAAAGAATAACAGGGTTTGTCACGGCATGGTTTAGCAACATGGTCTTGAAACTTGGTTCATTAATATCATCAAACCAAGCAAAACAAGTAACAGCATACAACATATTCGAATGGATTTTCATGGGCAATGTTGAAGTTGCAAAACAGCAGGGCATTGGCAACATGTTCATGGTATTTCCAACATGAAATTCGACCAGCACAACAGCAGCATGGTAATAGTACAGGCAACAACAATGTTCATGTAATATTCAAAGTAGCCATAAACTAAACATAAACAAACACCAATCATGTGGATTTTCTGGACATGTGCATAGAGTTTTGAAACTGCAGCAAGGTTTCTAATACAGCAAGGCATTGTCATTTGAAAATTCTGGGCAACAAATATGTTCATGTAACCTAGGGTTTGGCTAAACAGCATGCCATTCATCATCTTCAACATCACAACACGAATTTCAAATGCAATAAATCACAACCAACATGGCAATAAAAACTCATACCAACATCAGCTAGTAACAACCAACCCTAAGTTCATGCAAAATCTGGGCAGGTTTGGAAGTTTCGAAACATCAGGGCATATTCACGTTCATCATCCAACATCAACAGACCAACATTCAACAAGCATCTTGTAATGGCATGGTATTAACATTCATACAACTAAAGCAATAGTGAACCAACACAATCATGTAAATTTCTGGAAAACTATCCAGGGTTCATCATGGCAGTATGACCTTCATCATCTACATTTAATCATGAAAACAATATGCCCAGAAATCAAAAATAGGTACACCAATCGAAACATCAAGTCATATACATCAACATTTCAGTAATAGATTTCACGAAATCAGCTCAAACAAACCAACCCGAGCTAAAACACATTTGAGCATAAGCAATGACATTCGATTTTCTCACAGCATGGTGGATTATTTAGCATGATACCAGTTTCATAATGCTCAGCAACATTAAAACCACGCATGGCATAGCATTATTTAAAGAAATGAAGCAATCGAAAAAACTCACTTGCTTGAATGAACTCGATGGAACAGTGCTTATTTGAAGGTTACACGCCCAAACAGATGCCAATGATGGTTGATGGTGATGTATTCTTAAGGAACCTTGGCTCAGAAAGGCTGGTAAGCGTTCAAATCTACAAATGCCATTGTTGTGTCCACGAAGAAAACAGTTGATATGCTGCAATACAGTTGAGTTTTGATGTAGAGAAATGCTTCCAAAGATGGTCCAATTGATGAAGGAAGCAAGAGTTCCTTGTGTGCTCTGCTGATTTTCCAATTCGAGCAAGAATGCAAATTTGCAAGAGAAGAGAGAATGCAGTTTTTCTGTGGTTTTCAAGTGGTGGCTAGGGTTCCAAATGGTCAGAAAATGAACTTATATATTCTGTTTATCATCCTTTAATCAGGTGGTAATTTGGTTTTGTCTAAGATGAATCAAATGCAATATTTTGCTAATTTGCACAAGTGAAATGGAGGGGTATGATTTGCCCAAGCTGGGCCTTGAGATGAGCAGAAAATGACTTACATGTTTGCTGTTTGTGGTCTGCTCCTTAATTACTAACCATGATTTGTTTTAATGAAACCAAAATGCAAAAATGCTAGAATGCACGTAAGTGAAAAGAGAGGTGTGTTGCTGCACGTTTGGGCCTTGGAAACAGGCTGCAATTGACCTTAACAAATGCTGTTTAAGGACTGCACATGAAATGCTAACCATGCCTTCACTTAATGGAGCTATTTGCAAAAAATGCCAATTTCAACTTTTGGCCAAAATGATAGCATGATGATGAAATGAACATGGAATTAAGCTTGGAACATGTCACAAATATGGTATAGAGTGAATCCCAATTGGCCAATTGTGCAAAAAGTCCATAAATCAAAAAGTCAACCTTGGGTCAAACTTTGATTTTTAATGAAAAAGGTCAAAAAATGCCATTTTGAATGGTAAGGTTTTAGGTCATGAAATTTATATTTTTGGAAAGAGGATGAAAAATGTGGTTTGTAGGAAAAAACCCCACCAAATTTGGCCTTATGGTTTGAGAGATATGCCCCTTTGAAGTTCAAGATTTTGTGAAAATGATTTGATCATATCTTGACAACCATGCATGGGATTTGAGAGTTCTTGGACTTTTTGAAGATGGGAGAACAAGATCTTCAACTTTCATGTTGGGCAAAAATTCATTTGGAGCTTGTATCATGATGCAAGTTGAGGATCAAGAAGTTTCTATTTTTGGCAGTTGAAATTACAGGTCCAGTTTCTATTTTGGGAAATCTTCTGATTTGCTTCAAATTCTTCAATGATATTGATTGCCATGATATATGAGGCCTATTAGGACATGAATAAGCTCCTTCAAACCATTTCTATCCATCAAATCTAAAGAATCAACCACAGTTGACCAACTTTGACTTTCTAGGGTTTTGGACTTGACTGTGCACTTCTGATGAATTCCAAACCCTAGTTCCTTGAAATCTTGACTTCAAATGATGTCCCAAGACATATGAACTCTTGATGATTGATCATGGTGCCCAAATTCCAAAAGAATGGCCACCATCCACTGTTTTGATTGACTGTTGAATATCTAGGGTTTCTGACCTGGCTTTGCATTGATTGATAACATCTGAGCCTTCAACCCTTGACTTGAACATTTCAAATGATACTCCAAGACATGTGAACTTGTAGGACAAACCCTAGGACCTTTGCTCCTTGAGAAACAACTTTGCTTGGTTGGTTGACTGACCTCCTGATCAGTTTGACCTAATTCCTGCTTGCTTGCTCTTGAGGCAACTGGGGACAATGCAAATGCTATGCAATGTATCATGATATGTTATGACCTAATATGAAATGGTATGTACAATGATAGGTGCAAATTTGAGGTGCTACAGCTGCCCCTATTCAATCAGCTGGGAACCCGAACGGATGATAGCGATGGCTGTCAGACTTTCAAGGTAAACAGGGATTGAATACAAAAGAACCGTAAAAATTTGCACCGACTGGATATAATACAAAGAAAACCACGTCATTTACCGATGACAAACTGCACGACAACTTCAGAAAAGCAAAACCATTTACCGATGGTTGAAAAACTGGAACCTCGATATTTACCGATATCGACTTCAGCACGACCATTTACCGATAGCGGCTGGGGAAACAAAATTCTGAGAAACAAAACCATTTACCGATGGTTGGAACTTGAGACTTGATATTTACCGATATCAACTTCAGCCGGACCATTTACCGATGGCTGCTGCAAATGGGAACTCGATATTTACCGATATCGAAGAAAACTGGGCCATTTACCGATGGCATCTCCGCTTGGGGAGGAACAAAATCTTTGTGGTGATACCAGACAAGACGTTTACCGACGACTTCTGGGGATTCTGATTTTATTAACAAGAGAACAAAGAAATGACCAGACATTTACCGATGACTGGGGTGAGACACGATGTTTACCGACATCGAAAGATGATGTTTACCGACATCAAAAAGAATGACCAGACATTTACCGATGACTGGGATGAGACACGATGTTTACCGACATCGAAAGATGATGTTTACCGACATCAAAAGAAATGACCAGACATTTACCGATGACTGGGATGAGAAATTTATTGGGGAAAGACAAACAGATATTTGCAACTGAAAACCAGACAAGACATTTACCGATGACTCTACTGGGGATTTCTGTTGGGGATTATCAGACATTTACCGATGACTGAAAGAAATACTCGATGTTTACTGACACCGAAGCAATGGCGTTTACCGACACCAAAAAATGACCAGACATTTACTGATATCACAAGAATGGAATCTGGGATAAGTTGAAGCAAGGCTGATCACTTGCTGGGAGTCTCACTGGGGAGAAACAAACTTCTGTCACTATCGGGTGAGGAAATAAACCTCTGTCACCATCGGGTGAGGAGATAAACCTCTGTGGGGATAATCAATTCTGAATGCTGTCGAAGCAACTGTAGCAGATGTATAGTGCTGATGTTGAATAAAGATGATCCGCTTCTGCCGGGGATACAGTCTGATGTGGTTTCGAACACATGAATGCATATGTTTGAATTTTTCTATGGCGTAATGCCCCATATGGAATGGAAATGCTACGCAGTTTTGAGGATGCAATGATTACTATATGCAATGCAATATGATGAGAACTCTGCGGGGAGAGATACACAGGACGACTGTGCTAAGGAATCTTCAAGATAAATCCACTGGGGGAAGCAATACAAACCGCTGCTGGGGAGCCAACAAAACAAATCCACTAGGGGAAGACAAGGCAACTCGCTGGGGAGTAATGAAGCAACTTTGTTGGAGAGAAATGAATCAACTCTGCTAGGGGAAAGCAAAGGGAAACCTGCCGGGGATAGCCCAATCAATCCACAAAAATTCCGCTTGGGGAAATAAATGCTCCGCTGGGGAAGATAATCCAGGTAACTCTCTGGGGATAAGGCTCAGACAATCCTCAGATACAATGAACTCTGCTTCGGGGAACATTTGTTACTCTGCCGGGGACGACCCACATAATTCACAAGTAGAAACAAACTCAGTTGGGGATGTAGGTATCCGTCTGCTATGGAAACCAGTCCAATCCACTGGTGGGATGAACTCTGCTGGAGAAATGATTGCTTCGCTGGGGAAGACTCAAAACAAAACCAGCTAGGAGAATGATTCTGTCTGGGGAAAAGCACTGCTGGTGAATGCTCACAGGGGACAACCCTACTGGGGGAAATATTCACAGGTGACGACCTGCAAATCAAAACAACAGATGCCCCAGGGAGTACATGGACAAGATACGGTCAAGTATCCTCAACATTCAAAACGATTTTCAAATGTTTTAATCTTTCTGCACGTCATTGTGTAGCCTTCATGTTTTTTAGATGCAATGTTTATCAAAAATTCGGACGTTTTTGCAAACAAAACAGTAAAAGTAAAAAAAACAAGAGAGCAATTTATCTGAATAACGACTTTTATTGATTGAAAATGTGCCTGAAAAGGCAAGTACATTGAGAAGCAATTCCTAGAAAGAGGTAATTGCGCACAAAAGGAAAATAAACTATCCTAATGGCAATGTGAACACGGCATCCACTGTTTCCCAACTCTGTTATAACCCATAGATCGTCAGTTTTCCTCCCAACTCCTTGCTTTCTGAGAAGAACGACTGGACCGATCACATCTTGCGAGATGGCAGCTGACGAAGCATGACGACGTACAGATGACTCAGACTGTAGTCTTCGCTTTTAATCCCTCTTTTGGCTGGACCGCCCTTTCGGGTTTTCAATCCACCGGGATACCCATTTTTGCCTAAGCCGCCCTTGCGGGTTTTCGACTTACCGGGTGTACGATTTTTCCCTTTTTATCCCTAACTTTTGCCCGAACCTTTTCTTTTCTGTTTTTTGGTTCGCCGGGATGCCCATTTTTGCCTGGACTATTTTGTTCTTTTTGTCCAGCGGGTCGATTTTATGCGAAGTATTTTTTGACTACATCTGAGTTGACAGGGGAAGGAAAATCTTCACCGTCCATAGTTGTAAGCATCAAGGCTCCACCGGAGAAGACCTTCTTCACAACATATGGACCTTCGTAGTTAGGAGTCCACTTGCCCCTGTTATCTGTACCGGGAGGAAGGATCCTCTTCAAAACTAGATCGCCAGTTTGAAATGTCCGAGGACGCACTTTCTGATCAAATGCTCGCTTCATCCTTCTCTGGTATAACTGCCCGTGACACACAGCTGCTAACCGTCTTTCTTCGATAAGGCTTAACTCATTAAACCTCGTACGAATCCACTCGGCTTCGTCCAGCTTGACATCTAATAATACCCTCAGAGAAGGGATCTCCACTTCAACTGGTAGGACTGCTTCCATACCATACACAAGGGAGTAGGGGGTTGCCCCGGTCGACGTACGTACTGAGGTACGGTATCCATGCAAAGCGAAAGGCAACATCTCATGCCAGTCTTTGTACGTAACGACCATCTTCTGCACAATCTTCTTGATATTCTTGTTAGCTGCCTCTACAGCACCATTCATCTTTGGTCTGTAAGGAGAAGAATTGTGATGTTCAATCTTGAAATCTCTGCACAAGTCTTTCATCATCTTGTTATTGAGATTCGAACCATTGTCAGTGATGATTCTCTCGGGAACTCCATAACGACAGATGATTTCTTTCTTGATGAACCGAGCAACCACTTGTTTGGTGACGTTGGCATAGGAAACTGCTTCCACCCATTTTGTGAAGTAATCGATCGCAACCAAGATGAAGCGATGTCCATTAGAAGCAGTTGGTTCAATCCTCCCGATCATGTCGATGCCCCACATGGCAAACGGCCAGGGTGAGTTCATGACATTCAACGGGCTTGGTGGTACATGCACCTTATCAGCATAGATTTGACACTTATGGCACTTCCGAGCGTATTTGAAACAATCGGATTCCATAGTCATCCAGTAATATCCGGCTCTCAGCAATTTCTTCGACATTGCATGACCACCAGCGTGGGTACCAAACGAACCCTCGTGCACTTCTTGCATTAACATGTCTGCTTCGTGTCTATCCACGCATCTGAGCAAGACCATGTCAAAGTTTCGCTTGTATAGCACATCATCCTGATTCAGATAAAAGCTTCCAGCCAGCCTTCTCAGGGTCTTCTTATCATTCTTCGACGCACCCTCTGGATACTCTTGAGTCTTGAGGAAGTTCTTGATGTCATAATACCACGGTTTATCATCAATAGCATTAACAGACTCGGCTGCAAACACATATGCAGGCCTCTCAAGTCGATTCACAACAACATGTGGCACATGATTCCACCAATGAACCTTTATCATGGAAGATAAAGTGGCCAAGGCATCAGCCATCTGATTCTCGTCTCGCGGGACGTGATACAACTTCACCTTCTTGAAGAACGTCAGTATTCTTCTGGTGTAATCTCTGTACGGAATCAAATGTGGCTGATTCGTATTCCAATCTCCATTGACCTGATTGATCACTAGAGCTGAATCTCCAAATATATCAAGTGTTTTGATCCTCAGATCAATGGCTTCTTCTATCCCCATGATACAAGCCTCATACTCAGCTTCATTGTTGGTGACGTCGAATGTCAATCTGGCAGAAAAAGGTATATGAGCACCTTTGGGATTGATCAACACTGCACCAACACCGTTACCGTTCATATTCACGGCCCCATCAAACATCAGTGTCCACTTGTCATCAGGATCAGGTCCTTCCTCAACAAGCGGCTCTCCACAGTCTTTCGCCTTCAGATACATGATGTCTTCATCAGGGAATTCAAACATCATAGGCTGATAGTCGTCGATCGGTTGCTCGGCGAGATAGTCTGACAGAATACTACCCTTGATGGCCTTCTGCGACGTGTACTGAATGTCGTACTCGGTTAAGATCATTTGCCAACGGGCAACACGTCCAGTGAGAGCTGGCTTCTCAAAGATGTATTTGACTGGATCCATCCTAGAAATCAACAGAGTAGTATGGTTCAACATATACTGCCTTAGTCGGCGAGCAGCCCAGGCCAAAGCACAGCAAGTTTTCTCGAGCAGTGAATATCTTGTTTCACAGTCGGTAAACTTTTTGCTCAGGTAGTATATGGCATGCTCTTTTCGACCAGACTCGTCATGCTGACCCAATACACACCCCATCGAAGTCTCGGTAACTGACAGGTACATGATCAGTGGTCTCCCTGGAACCGGAGGGATAAGGATTGGAGGGTTTTGCAAGTATTCTTTGATTTTGTCAAAAGCTTCCTGACAGTCATCATTCCATTTGATCGCCTGATTCTTTCTGAGCAGTTTGAAGATTGGTTCACATGTGGCAGTTAGATGAGATATGAACCTTGCAATGTAGTTCAATCTCCCTAAAAACCCACGGACTTGCTTTTCCGTCTTCGGTTCAGGCATCTCTTGAATAGCTTTGACCTTAGCTGGATCTACCTCAATCCCTTTCTCACTGACAATGAAGCCTAAGAGCTTCCCGGATCTCACTCCAAACGTGCACTTGTTCGGATTCAGCCTCAGTTTGAACTTGACCAGTCTGTCAAACAACTTCTGCAGATTAACCAGGTGCTCCTCTTCCGTCTGCGACTTCGCAATCATATCATCCACGTACACTTCGATTTCGTTGTGCATCATGTCATGAAAGAGAGTCGTCATTGCCCTCTGATAGGTAGCACCGGCATTCTTCAGCCCAAATGGCATCACTTTGTAGCAGAACGTGCCCCAAGGTGTAATGAATGTCGTCTTTTCCATGTCCTCTGGCGCCATCTTGATCTGGTTGTAGCCTGAGAAACCGTCCATGAAAGAGAATACCGAGGATTGAGCCGTATTATCCACCAATACATCGATGTGAGGTAATGGGAAATCATCTTTCGGACTCGCCCTATTCAGATCTCGGTAGTCGACACACATTCTGACTTTGCCATCCTTCTTTGGCACGGGAACAATGTTGGCAACCCACGGTGGGTAACTAGTTACAGCCAGGAAACCTGCGTCCCACTGCTTCTGAACCTCTTCCTTGATCTTAACAGCCATATCAGGACTAGTTCTGCGAAGCTTCTGCTTGACCGACGGGCACTCTTCTCGGAGAGGTAACCGATGCACCACGATGTCTGTATCCAACCCAGGCATATCTTGGTATGACCAGGCGAATATTTCCACATATTCTTTCAGCATCTCGATTAGCCTCCTCTTGACAGAGTCTTCTAAAGCGGCCCCGATCTTGATCTCTCTTCTGGCGTCCTCAGTACCCAGATTGACAATTTCCAACTCTTCCTGGTGAGGTTGGATGACCCTTTCCTCTTGCTTCAGTAGTCTGACCAATTCTGCAGGGAGTTCACAGTCTTCTTCACTCTCCTCTTCAGCTTGGTAGATGGGATTGTTGAAATCATACTGAGCCATAACAGAGTCGTTCACAGTGGATGCCAAAAGATCACTTCTGCATGTTTAATGTTTTGTTTTTAGAAAAAGATTTCAATAAAGTCACAAAAAACAAAAACATTGCCATTTTTATTGTTTTGAAAAAGTGGAAAAACAAAAAATAGAAAGACAGCGATCTCAAAATTTGATTGAAAAAACGTCCTTTATTTATAAACATTGCGAACATGATGTGGCCCTACAATGAACCACTACGCCCTGGGCGGAACGTAGGGTTTTCATGCAAAATGATAAACAAAAGAAAATTACTCTGTCAGTAGAGTAACTTGGACCACATCTTCTGCTGTCCAGTTGTTGATAACCTCGCCTGGTGCACAAGGGCGGACCCAGACGTCTAAATCATGATCACTGTCTTCATCATCAGTAGCAAAGACGTCCCCATGGTTCATCAGCCCAGCGCTGGTGAAGGTGCTCGGACCTGCTTGTACCTGCTCTGCTGCGAGAGGCTCGTACCCAATGCCGAATTTGTCTTCTTTGACAGGAAGATCAACCATCTTGCCCCAGCCTTCAGCCTTGCCGGAGTCAACAACCTCTTTGGCTTGCTTGTAAGATGATATTGAAGCGCCTGGCTTCCTTTGCTCTGCACAAGCTACACCTTCTAATGCCACAGTCTCGAATGCCTGGCACAGGGTTTCGTGGATCTCGCCATCCACCTCCACATACTTGAATGAGGAGAGATGACTCACCAGAATCTCCTCTTCACCGCAGACGGTCACAATCTGACCGTTCCAGACATACTTGAGCTTCTGATGGAGAGTCGACGAGACTGCCCCAGCGGCGTGAATCCAAGGACGCCCCAACAAACAGCTATAAGCAGGCTGAATATCCATCACATAAAATACGATGTCAAAGGTCTCAGGACCTATCTTTACTGGCAATGTGACTTCACCAAACACAGACCGTTTGGATCCGTCGAATGCACGCACGATCAGGTCACTGGGAGTGAGCACGACTCCCTCGACATCAATCTTCTTCAGTATTTGCTTCGGAAGGACATTCAGGGACGATCCGGTGTCCACTAGCACGTGAGATAATACTGCGCCCTTGCACTCCATAGTGATGTGCAAGGCCTTGTTGTGATTACGACCTTCAGGCGTCAGGTCTAGGTCAGTGAAACCTACACCATGCCTGGTACTCACGTTTGCTAGAACACCCTCCAGCTGGTTGACCGATATCTCTTGCGGGACGTATGCCATGTTCAGCATTTTCAGCAAGGCGTCCCGATGTGCCTCAGAACACATCAGCAAGGAGAGTATCGAGATTTTCGACGGAGTTTGGTTGAGTTGATCAACAATCTTGTAGTCACTCTTTTTGATGATCTTCATGAACTCCTCAACATCTTTCTGAAAAGAACCCTCAGCCTCCTTCTGAGCCGGTTCTTCGTCAACCACTGCCTGTTTGCCCTTAGCTCTTGCGGATGACTCAGCAGCGGCATCCCTCACAGGCTGAGGCGCAAACAGTCGTCCACTCCTTGTGAAGCCTCCCTGTCCTCCAACATTGTCCACCACCGGACTTGTAACAGCAGGGATCCTCACAGGAGCACTGATCGTAACTGGTGTTTGAACAATTGGTCTCGTCTGGTTACCAGCCCTCCTATCTCGGCGATAGGCATTGTCATAACTCCACGGAACAGCTCTACTATTTCCAACTTGTCCTCTGCCGGACGCCACAATAGTAGTAGGTGCTCTGATGGTTACCGGGGCAGAAATGGTAACCGGAGTATTGCTGGTGGTGGGTGTACTGACAGCCCCACGTCCTCTTCCTTCAGCCGGCTTATAAAAAATGGTGACAGTAGACACTGCCCCATTATCTCTGGTAGCACGGCTAAACTGCAAACAGCCCTCATCTATTAACCTCTGAATACCAGCCTTCAACTGGTCACAACCATTCATGGCCTCTGAACAGCCCAAACAAACTTCTGAACAACCTGGGTCAACACCCCCCTTCAGCAATCGGCCCTTGACGACCAACAGAGATGTCTGAACATCTTCGACATTTACAATCAGGTCTTCAGCTTCCCCATCCTCAATGTTATTAACCCTATGCCCCCCATGTTGTGGCATAGGATTGTTCACGACATTCGGAACCGGAGAGAAGTTGATTGTCTTGGAATCAATCAAGTCCTGAACCTTGTGCTGAAACGCCCGGCATCTTTCAGTATGGTGGCCTGGTGCCCCAGAGTGAAAGTCACATCTTACATTGGCATCATAGCCGGGTGGCAGCACGGTAGGAGTAGCCATTGTACGCAACTCTACAAACCCTAACCGGAGTAGCTCGGGTAGTAGTTCTGCGTACGACATAGGCAGAGGGTCAAATCTCCTATCAGGATTCAATCTCTGTCTCTGCTGAAAAGGACGTTGCTGCTGTTGTTGCTGTTGTTGAGGTCGTTGCGGTTGTTGTGGTTGTTGTTGAACTCTTTGTTGTTGTGGACGCGGTTGAGGCGCAGGAATGGTCACTGCGGCGATTGGACGATACTGGTCCCTGTTTGCACTTGCTCTGTACACACCCCCTCTGTGCTGTACAGCATTGGTCTCTCCTTCTCTACGGCGAGGTGCCCCAGAGAAGGGTTTCTTGGAAGAAGACGAGGAACCAGCATCATGGATCCTCCCAGCTTTGAGCAAGCTCTCAGTTCTTTCGCCGCAGATAACGACGTCAGAAAAACTTCCGAATGGGCAGCTTCCCATCCGGTCCATGTAGACACCTTGAAGAGTGCTAATGAACATGTCAGTCAACTCCCTTTCCAGCATAGGGGGTTGAACTCTCGCAGCTAGTTCGCGCCATCTCTGGGCGTACTCTTTGAAGCTCTCATTGTTCTTCTGACATAAGCTTTGTAACTGAGTTCTGGTTGGAGCCATGTCCATATTGTGCTTGTACTGCCTGAGGAAGGCCTCACCCAGGTCTCTCCAGCACCGAATTGAATCCCGCTTCAATTCCATGTACCAATCCAAGGATGCCCCAGATAGACTATCCTGGAAGAAATACATCCACATCTTCTCATCGTCTGTATATGCGGATATCTTTCTGTAGTACGCTTGCACGTGGGTGCGAGGGCAGGAGGTACCGTTGTATTTGTCAAATGACGGCGCCTTGAATTTGTGCGGGATTCTCAGTCCTTCAACCAATCCCATGTTCGTAACGTCAAAACCGAGGGAGTTTTGACATTCCATTGCTCTGATTTTTTCAGCAAGGGCCTCAACTTTGCGATCTCTCGCATCATTTCTACCCAACATGTTGTCGTCTTCGCTGAGCATAGTAAACAGATCCTCCTGTCTGTCAACAATCGGAATTCTGTTACGGACCGGAGCATGGATGACTCTGGGACTAACAGCATCTGGAACAATCGGTTGACCATTGACCCGGATACCCCTCAACTCTTCTCCTACAGCATAGTCGTTGGCGGGAACAGCAATAGCAGGAGTGTCAGGAACTGGGTTTCCTTCTTGCAGAGGCTGGTTGGGCGGTGGCAATACAGCTTCTTGCCTCTGGACCAATGCTCGGAGCTCTTCTTGGCCTTGTGCGACCCCTTGCATCATGTGAATAAATTGGGCCATGCTTGCCCTCATCTCTGCCAACTCGGCTTGTACTTGATCCATGTTGCGTTGATGGTTGAGCCTTGTTGAGTAGCGGTGCGGCCTTTGATCAGCTATCCTGTCTGGACACAGGAATCAAAGTGAGAAGACGGCCTGAGAATACCTGTTATGCAAAGATGATGCAAAAATGAAATGTTAATGCAATGACATGTTTATCATTTCAAGAGAGTATTCTACATCCTTGATTCCAGTCTCACGAGAAAATCGAGCCATACATAAAATTCAGAGATTAAGATACAATAGAGAAAAGGTCTTCATACAGATAAATTTAAAAAGAAAGGTCTTAGCCAATAGTACATCAAAAGAGGACTTCCACAACAAGCCTGTGGATCGTCACTACATAACAACAAAGCAATGAGTAAAAAGCAATAAACAGGACTCAGCCTCCTGTGTGCAAACCATGAGGACTTTTCTTCACTTCATCTAGTAATGCCATCGTGTCGGGATGATCTGGAGACTCTATCAAACGCCGGATGAGCAGATTCCTCTGGTAAATGACTTCATCCATCTTGTTGATGTGCTCTCTGTAGTAACTCTCGTCATCCTCTCCGAATACCTCTACAAGTCTGGATTTCTTCAAACCTGCTAACTCTTTAAGTTCTTCAATCTGTCCCCGAGCCTCATTGAGTTGATCGGTGATGTACCCATTGGTAGAACGGGCACACAGAAGCTCATGGTTCTTCTCTTTCAACAAAGTCTTCAACTTCTCCATCTGACCAGTCAGTTCGGTCACCATCTCTTCCTCCTTTGCCTTCCGAGAAGTTGAAAATGCATCCCATCGTTCTTGCCACCCGGCTAATTTACCCTGAGCATCCATTAATTGTTGCTTGACTCGCCTCAATTCAGAACTGGATGATCCCAAGGCTTTGTCCGTCTTCCTAAAGAAGTCCACCTCCACAGCTAATTTTCCCTCTGCTTCCTCTCGCAGTCTGACAGCTTCCGCCTTCTGATATTCTGCCTCATGGAATTGATGCATAGAGTCTCGCAATTTCACGCTTAACCCCGAGTTTTCGAATTGAAGCTTCTCCATGGCTTTCTTCAATTTGTCATATTCCTCCCGGCTCACCACTGTTGACTGTGCAGGAGTCGGCGGATACAAAGGTTCTTCCATAGGAAACGGCAGACCAAACTCTTTAACTCTTCCTTGAAGCCACTCTTCATACAGAGGATAAGTCCTACAATCTCCTTTTCCAAGTACAACTCCTCCTCGCTTGATCATCTTGAGCCAAGCCTCAGCTGCTTTACGAGATACAGTCAAATCAGGCGCAGAATGGAAAAACAGAGATTCTTCCACATCCATTTCCAAAGGCGGAGTCCTTAAAGCATACCCAAACTGCCTGACTGCTAGAGAAGGGTTATAGTTGATTCCTCCTCTTCTTCCCACCAACGGTACATTTGGGAAATTTCCACAACTGTGAATGACATCTGCCCTAAGCAAACTCCGATCAGACCACCAAGAAATATCTTCAGCTCTCAACCCCATCAATCTCTTCGACCAACTCAACGAGTCCTCGACATCAATGAACGCTCCTGATTTGGGTAGGTGTGAACTGAACCACTTGTAGAACAAAGGCGCACAACAATTCACCAATCCTCCTTTTCTATTCTCGTTCCTATGATGCACCGAATGAAAGAAATCCCCTAGTAAGGTTGGCACCGGATTTCCCAACACAAAAAGGCGTACTGCGTCCGTGTCCACAAATTTAGCAACATTAGGGAACAGGACAATCCCATACACACAGAGAGCCAACACAGCATTGAAACCCCTCTGGTCACCATCTTCAAGCTTCTTCTTTGCCTCTCCCAACAAGAAACTCAAATGAAAGCCACTGACTCCTCCCTTCTGACACATATTATCCTTCAAGACCGATTTCCCCAAATATGTGGCCGAAGCAACCACGCTGAGATCGGGCAGAAGCTCAGAACTGTAGAATAACAATTGTGACTTAATAGGAACTCTGAGAAAATTGGAAATCTCCTCCAAAGTAGGGACCAAAATATAATCCGGGAATGTGAAACACCTCAATGGAGGATCATAGAACTGCAGCAGTGTAAAGAGAGCATCGTGTTGATCTTTGGAGAGAACTGTGACGAAGCTTAGAATCAAACCATAATCCCTCCGGAATCCTTCTAGAGAAACGTGATCCATTGACTTCATCAGCTGTTGAATAGGCTCCAAACAAACCACTGGAAACTTGTAAGCGACATGTCTCTTTCTGCCAATATCCATCTCAGGAGAACCAGGAAACCCCGACCGGAATCAAGAAGAAGATGTAAACCCCCTAGAAATGGATAAACATGTGTTAGATGATATGGATGCAAAATGATGTGATGCAATGCAATGATATGGAAACCAGGACCGCTGGATCTGCTTAAACATCTGCCGGGTTGCACTGTCTGAAGAAAAAACCCACTGAGGAATAAAATACAAGACCACAACTATGCTCCAGAAAACCGGGTTGGTTGGAAGTTAAGGTTTCCTGAATTTAGCCCGCCCCTCACTTGTAGGTTCTAAGAACAGAAGTTTGTCAGTTTCAGCCCTTCAGTCGAGAATAATACGTTTACCACTGAAGGTTTGGTATTATTACGGGATGAAAGACCTCTGCTGACTCCCCTCAACAGGATATCCTATAGCAAGTTCCCAGTCTCGGGGTCCTCGGATTGAGCAGCGAGAATGCGCCCACCAGAGCTAACATAATCATATCTCGGAGGAGAGGCCTCGACTGGGTTCTCGGGAAATGGTCACCAGAGTCGACGATTTCTAAAGGAATATTTGTCGTTATGGAACATCCATAGGACAAAATATATCCAACAGAAACCTCGTCTGGAATGTGGGTCTCATGAACGACTTAACGTAGCAACATGCCACGCAAGCCTCATGACTATCCACTCTAACACCTATGTGTGCACTCAAGCCTGGGTAGTGGGCTTATTTCTCACAAAATATCCCATCCCAACAAACAGGCAACCAGCAGATGAATATGAATGAATGCAAACATAATTACAAACATAAATGCAAACAATAGACAATGAATGCAAACAGTAAATAATGAATGCAATAGATAAACATAGCAAAAAGCAACCAAAACCCTAACCTAGAGAGCGCTAGGAGAGACTCGCTTAGGGAAGATGGACCAGCATAGGTCAACTTCTCTATGTCCCCAGCAGAGTCGCCAGCTGTCGCATCGCGCGAAAAACCGGCGGGAAAAGAAAGAAACAACAGAGCCGCCACCGTGCGTTATTTATCCCAAAAGAGGGAAAGGAAACGCTCGAAGTAAACCTAGGAAAGAACATGGTCTCACGACCAAAGAGGATGGGTTCGGGAGTCGGTTATGCGAAGGGAAGGTGTTAGGCACCCTACGCATCCGTAGTACTCTACGGGATCCACGCACATTAGGAAGGAAAATGGTTGCTATAACACTGCTCAAATACACACACACTGGCTGAAAGAGACGAAAGAGACTGACTGAAACCGAACTCGGCAGGATATCGCATCCTGGGCCTACTTAGTCTATCAGGCATAGACATCAGAGTCGAAGTAGTTCGGACTGGGGAAACGAAACATGCTCGCTAGGATGTCGCATCCTATGCATACGTATCTTCTCGGACGAGAGAAGAATCAGAGCATTCGTAGCTCGGCTGACACGCAAACAAACAAACAAGACACACACAGGCAAACGTGGAGCCCGACTGCCAATCGCTGGACTTATGTCAGCATCCGAACCTAAACACACGCAAAGAGGCAAACGTGGAGCCCAAATGCCAATCACTGGACTTACATTGACATCCGAACCAAAACAACACAACAGATAGATAGGGAGTCGGGGACTCAGCCTATAACTGTCAAGCACACACAAACAGACAGACAGCAAATGCTAAGGAGTACGGGGACTCGAGCCTAGCAAAGGTCAGACGACACACACAAAAAGAAAAAAGGGCGCCCGGAGAGATCAGCTCAATCTCCTGCCTACATACTTCATCTGGTATGAAGATCAGGGCGATGTAGTTCCCCTACGCAGGGACAAAGATCTAGCCTAACCAGATAACAGAGGGAGACACAACACTAGGGAGACTACGACTCGAGCCTAGATGTTGTCATGCAAAAGTCAACCCTAAGTTAAGGTTTCTAGCTAAATGGCACAAGGGCCAACCTATCCTGAACGGACACAGGAAAAAGCAAAGGGTCTCGATTGCAACTAGGGCAAGAGAAAGGGGATATCTCAATCACAACAGGGGTGAGAGAAAAGAAATTAGATGTTAGTGGTTAGTCAAACTCGGCAAGACATCGCGTCTCGTGCCTACGTATCTCATCTGAACATGAGAATCAGAGTTGCCGTAGTTCGGCCGAACAGCTCTAAGTATGGCTCACACAAGGGTTAAGCCACACAGACTTGACTTGCACAGGAAGCAAGTCAAGCACAAACCTATTGCACAAGGGCAAACCTAAACTAAACCTAGAGAGGCAAAGCAAGCAGGCAAACACAAACACATATAGCATGAAAATAAACACACCAACAAGGGGGCTCAAACATCAAAGGTTAGGCACTAGGGCCAACTGGAATAGGGTAAGTGTGCTCTTAACCTTGCCATTGAGAGGCTAAGGTGAAGCAGATGAATAGGAGATGAGGGGTGTGCCTCATTGCTTCTATCCCTAATCAGGGAGAGCATCACATAATAGAAAGTGGGGGAGTTCAGAAAGATGGAACTCTTTCCCCATTATTGACTCGATAGATCTTGGGTTTTTATCTCGATGCTTCAACCATGTAATGGGAGCAGAGAGAGGACACACTGAATAGTGGGGGATAGATTGCTTATCCCTACCTTCCACCAATTGCCTCAAATGAGGACTTTTCCTGCTTGGGACAATTTTAAACAAACACAGGCATTGCCTCTTAAGGAGGACTTCAGACAGTTTGCCCGGTCAAATAACAGACCGGGTCTCCAGACTACATGAAGAAAGAAAGGTTTATACCTCGAAAGCAAATGCTAAAATAGCAAAGCAAGCAAGTTCAGAGAACTTAAGCAACTAAAGTACCTGAAAAAGTCAAACTTATTAGTAAACAAGTTAAAAGTTTAAATCAAAAGAAATGGCAAACAGTCAACACAGGGGATCAACTGAGCAAAGCATAAGACTCAAGTTATGAGTCAAACCATCTGCAAAACAAAGGTTAGCATGGGATAAACAAATCAAATTCAAACAAGTTTGAGTGATCTTTGAAGCATTGTGCTCAACCTGAAACAGATGAACTCAACATAAGTCCACAGGACCACTAGGACTAGCCTAGGGTCAAACATGAAAGAAAAGGTCAAGGCAGCAATGAAAAGTCAACTCAAAGTCAAAGTCAACCAATTAGAAAGCAATCACAATTGGGCCCACAATCATATCATGCATCATCATCATTTCATGAACATTTGAAGTCAAAATATGGCAAAGGGAAGCATACAAAAGTCAACAGAATGACTTGCATCAAAAGTCAACTCAAACATTTTCAAAAATCATGAAATAAATCACACTCAATCCTAGCATCTAACATGGTATACATGTAAAATTTCATGGCATTTGGATGAGAGGAAGGCAGTCAAATAAAATCATGAAGTCAAACTAATTTCAAGTAAGCACAATGAAAGTCAACAAGCATGGGTCAACTTCAAAAAATCATATCAATTTGAAAACAGAAGAGAAATGAATGAGATTAACACCAATGCAAAGCTCAAGATGTCTAGTTATCACATATGAAATTTCATGGACATACAATATGATTTGAGAATTTCACAAAAGATTTGGCAATGCATAGCACAAAGAGTCAACAAATGACCAAGCATGGAAGAAAATTCTCAATCAAATGGAAAACAGCAAGATAAATTCCAAGAAAATTCATACATGAAATAGACATACAAAGGATCATTCATGCAAAAATTGGGGGCATTTGGATGTAAGGAAGCATGTCAAACAAAATTGGGAAAATGCACATTCATGGTGTGACACCAAATGTAACACCTTACTTCAAAAATTCAAAGCTCTCAATCCACATATGATAAAATCATGAAATTTACATCAAAATAAGCATGGAAGAGTGTAGAATACCCACAAAAATTTTCAAAACAAATGGCTGCAACATGATTATTTCATAATGATTTTGGCAACATGTACAATTTGTGCATACATGGCAAAGAACCCTATGCAATTAAAAATCCAGCCAATCAAAAAAAATAATAAAAAATCATGACAAAAAACTAGACATTCACATGAGTATGATGCAAAAATTGGCATGAATTTTGGAATTAGAATGAGTGAATTATGAGTTTTAGAAAATGAGTAAACAAAATGAAATAAACATTGTCAAATACATGAATTAAATGATTATTTAATAAATAAAAAAAAGAAAATGAAAATGAAATGCGCTTGCTGAAGAGGCTTCAGTATATACTAAACTGTTTCTACACTAGTTACCGAGTGGGACCCACGGCCAAACTACACATGGCCTACTGCGCCTCCACTTAATATGTTCCTCAAACAGTCAAATTAATAAAGGCGCAGGGCATATAAATGAAACAAAGAATTAAAAGCAAAAAGTAGCAACCAAAAGCCTGCGCCTGCCGTTCAAATTGATGGGATTTATTGGGATCCCAGCCACTTGCATAGCCCACTGTTCGCATCTGAATATGTTGTTTCTTTTGGAAACACATGCAAAGCACAAAAAAGAGAAAACAAGCAATTAAAACCAAAAGCAGCAATAACAGCCTGCGCTCGTCTGGCCCAATGTCACCGTCCAATTAATGCACCACTCACTAGCTACATGCAGCAACGGAAGCAAATTAACACTGGCCACGTAATGGAGCAAAATGCCAATTTAATGGGATTGTTAATCCCAGCCAGTGGGGCCCGCAGCCAATGAAAACAAGGCACAGCAACGCATCGTAGTGCAGGCACTTAAAATGGGAAAGTGCGCTTGCTGTATGCACAAATTTATTGTTTCAGTAAATGGATTTCCACATAATCACAATGCAACCTTCTAATAAACATCATGCAGCAACAAAAAAACAACTTCCTGGAGGTCTAAAAAAAACGCTGCTAATGGAACAGTACCGCCTTCTCCATATTGTTCATGAATGCACAGTAACCGAATAAACACATGGCAAACAATTTTTTCCAGTTTTTCGAAATAAATACATGTCCATGAAGTACACACATCCCAGAACAATAATCAAACAGCAACCAAAACATACATGAGCTGGATTTTCTAAAAAGAATAACAGGGTTTGTCACGGCATGGTTTAGCAACATGGTCTTGAAACTTGGTTCATTAATATCATCAAACCAAGCAAAACAAGTAACAGCATACAACATATTCGAATGGATTTTCATGGGCAATGTTGAAGTTGCAAAACAGCAGGGCATTGGCAACATGTTCATGGTATTTCCAACATGAAATTCGACCAGCACAACAGCAGCATGGTAATAGTACAGGCAACAACAATGTTCATGTAATATTCAAAGTAGCCATAAACTAAACATAAACAAACACCAATCATGTGGATTTTCTGGACATGTGCATAGAGTTTTGAAACTGCAGCAAGGTTTCTAATACAGCAAGGCATTGTCATTTGAAAATTCTGGGCAACAAATATGTTCATGTAACCTAGGGTTTGGCTAAACAGCATGCCATTCATCATCTTCAACATCACAACACGAATTTCAAATGCAATAAATCACAACCAACATGGCAATAAAAACTCATACCAACATCAGCTAGTAACAACCAACCCTAAGTTCATGCAAAATCTGGGCAGGTTTGGAAGTTTCGAAACATCAGGGCATATTGACGTTCATCATCCAACATCAACAGACCAACATTCAACAAGCATCTTGTAATGGCATGGTATTAACATTCATACAACTAAAGCAATAGTGAACCAACACAATCATGTAAATTTCTGGAAAACTATCCAGGGTTCATCATGGCAGTATGACCTTCATCATCTACATTTAATCATGAAAACAATATGCCCAGAAATCAAAAATAGGTACACCAATCGAAACATCAAGTCATATACATCAACATTTCAGTAATAGATTTCACGAAATCAGCTCAAACAAACCAACCCGAGCTAAAACACATTTGAGCATAAGCAATGACATTCGATTTTCTCACAGCATGGTGGATTATTTAGCATGATACCAGTTTCATAATGCTCAGCAACATTAAAACCACGCATGGCATAGCATTATTTAAAGAAATGAAGCAATCGAAAAAACTCACTTGCTTGAATGAACTCGATGGAACAGTGCTTATTTGAAGGTTACACGCCCAAACAGATGCCAATGATGGTTGATGGTGATGTATTCTTAAGGAACCTTGGCTCAGAAAGGCTGGTAAGCGTTCAAATCTACAAATGCCATTGTTGTGTCCACGAAGAAAACAGTTGATATGCTGCAATACAGTTGAGTTTTGATGTAGAGAAATGCTTCCAAAGATGGTCCAATTGATGAAGGAAGCAAGAGTTCCTTGTGTGCTCTGCTGATTTTCCAATTCGAGCAAGAATGCAAATTTGCAAGAGAAGAGAGAATGCAGTTTTTCTGTGGTTTTCAAGTGGTGGCTAGGGTTCCAAATGGTCAGAAAATGAACTTATATATTCTGTTTATCATCCTTTAATCAGGTGGTAATTTGGTTTTGTCTAAGATGAATCAAATGCAATATTTTGCTAATTTGCACAAGTGAAATGGAGGGGTATGATTTGCCCAAGTTGGGCCTTGAGATGAGCAGAAAATGACTTACATGTTTGCTGTTTGTGGTCTGCTCCTTAATTACTAACCATGATTTGTTTTAATGAAACCAAAATGCAAAAATGCTAGAATGCACGTAAGTGAAAAGAGAGGTGTGTTGCTGCACGTTTGGGCCTTGGAAACAGGCTGCAATTGACCTTAACAAATGCTGTTTAAGGACTGCACATGAAATGCTAACCATGCCTTCACTTAATGGAGCTATTTGCAAAAAATGCCAATTTCAACTTTTGGCCAAAATGATAGCATGATGATGAAATGAACATGGAATTAAGCTTGGAACATGTCACAAATATGGTATAGAGTGAATCCCAATTGGCCAATTGTGCAAAAAGTCCATAAATCAAAAAGTCAACCTTGGGTCAAACTTTGATTTTTAATGAAAAAGGTCAAAAAATGCCATTTTGAATGGTAAGGTTTTAGGTCATGAAATTTATATTTTTGGAAAGAGGATGAAAAATGTGGTTTGTAGGAAAAAACCCCACCAAATTTGGCCTTATGGTTTGAGAGATATGCCCCTTTGAAGTTCAAGATTTTGTGAAAATGATTTGATCATATCTTGACAACCATGCATGGGATTTGAGAGTTCTTGGACTTTTTGAAGATGGGAGAACAAGATCTTCAACTTTCATGTTGGGCAAAAATTCATTTGGAGCTTGTATCATGATGCAAGTTGAGGATCAAGAAGTTTCTATTTTTGGCAGTTGAAATTACAGGTCCAGTTTCTATTTTGGGAAATCTTCTGATTTGCTTCAAATTCTTCAATGATATTGATTGCCATGATATATGAGGCCTATTAGGACATGAATAAGCTCCTTCAAACCATTTCTATCCATCAAATCTAAAGAATCAACCACAGTTGACCAACTTTGACTTTCTAGGGTTTTGGACTTGACTGTGCACTTCTGATGAATTCCAAACCCTAGTTCCTTGAAATCTTGACTTCAAATGATGTCCCAAGACATATGAACTCTTGATGATTGATCATGGTGCCCAAATTCCAAAAGAATGGCCACCATCCACTGTTTTGATTGACTGTTGAATATCTAGGGTTTCTGACCTGGCTTTGCATTGATTGATAACATCTGAGCCTTCAACCCTTGACTTGAACATTTCAAATGATACTCCAAGACATGTGAACTTGTAGGACAAACCCTAGGACCTTTGCTCCTTGAGAAACAACTTTGCTTGGTTGGTTGACTGACCTCCTGATCAGTTTGACCTAATTCCTGCTTGCTTGCTCTTGAGGCAACTGGGGACAATGCAAATGCTATGCAATGTATCATGATATGTTATGACCTAATATGAAATGGTATGTACAATGATAGGTGCAAATTTGAGGTGCTACACTATGCATGACTTAGAGTTGGTCGCCGTTGTGATCGCACTTAAAATTTGGAGATATTATCTGTTTGGCTCTAGATTTGAAGTGTTCAATGATCATAAGAGCTTGAAGTACCTATTCGATTAGAATGAGTTAAATATGGGGCAAAAAAGGCGACTTGAGTTGTTAAAGGACTATGATTTTGGTTTGAATTATCATCCTCGTAAAGCCAATGTAGTGGCTGACACACTGAGTTACAAAATGTTGCATATGTGGATATTTATGGCTAGAGAGTTATAGCTAATCGAAGAATTTAGAGATTTGAGTTTGGTTTGTAAAGTCATGTCGTAGAGTGTGAAGCTAGGTATGTTAAAGCTTACCAATGGTGTTTTGGAAGGAATTAGAGAAAGTCAGATGGTTGATATGGAATTGGTAGATCGTTTGGCTTTAATCTATCAAAGTCGAGGTGGTGATTTCAAGATTGATGATAATGGTGTCATAAAATTCCATGATAGAATTTGTGTTCCTAATGTGTCTAAACTCAAGAAGAGTATTCTTGAAGAAGGACATCGAAGTGGTCTGAGTATTCATCTGGGTGCTACAAAGATGTATCAAGATTTAAGAAAGATGTTTTGGTGGCCTGTGATGAAGAAAGAGATTAAAAAGTTTGTGTATATGTGTCTGACTTTCCAGAACTCAAAGATTGAGTATCAAAAGTCGTTGGGTTTGATGTAACCGTTGTATATTCGTGAGTGGAAATGGGATAATATTTTGATAGATTTTATGTATGGATTGTCGAGGACTGTGAAGAATTGTGATACTATATAGGTAATTATGGATAGGTTGATGAAGTCTGCTCATTTGATTCCGGTGAGACTGGATTATCCATTTGAGAGGTTAGGGAAGTTATATATCAAGAGGATTGTCAGTTTGCACGATAGTCCATCCAGTATTGTATCTGATAGAGATCTGAGGTTTAGATCAAGGTTCTAGGAAAGTTTGCATATGGCTAAGGGGGAATGTGATGTTTTGGCTAGAGATAAGTCAATGGTGTGTTAAGTATCCTGACTGTTTCCTATAAGGATGTGTATAATTTATCCTTCGTTGGAACAATTTTGATGTTATTCTTTGAATGAATTGGTTTGAGTTAAACCAAGTGTTTACCAATTGCTTTGATAAGTTAATGCAGTTTCTTGAATCCAAAGGGGATGTGGATTAGAGATTCATGTCTGTTGGTCTAGTTGCTATGTCTTCAAGGGAGATCGATCATGTATTGTTGAGATTTGCTTCTCATAGAGTAAGGAGAAATGTGATGGGTATTGATATGAAATTGGTGTGTGATTCTTGATGTTTTCCTGAAGATATTTGTGACTTGCCTCCGGAGCGTGAATATGAGTTCGATGGACGTAAAAAGTTGATGTTTGTATCTACTAAGCAAGTGAGAGAGTCTGTGAAGGATGATGTGTAAGTGTTTGTGATTTTAGCTTCGTTGGAAGCCAAAGGCAAGGGAGTTCATGATCTTTCTACAGCGTGTGAATTTCTGGAAGTGTTTCCTGAAGACATTAATGATTTACCACCAGAGAGAGAGATTAGGTTTACTATTGACTTGGTACCCGATACTAGTCCTGTTTCTATGGCTACATATATAATGTCCGCTTCTGAGTTGAGCGAGCTAAAGAAACTGATGGAAGAGTTAGTTGAAAAGGGATTTATTCGTCCAAGTGTTTCTCCTTGGAGTGCGTCGATATTGTTAGTAAAGAAGAAATATGGTAGCATGAGGTTGTGTGTTGACTATCGACAGTTGAACAAGGTGACGATTAAGAATAAATATCCTCTTCAAAAAATCAATGATTTGATGGATTAATTAGTCGATGCTCGTGTTTTTAGTAAAATTAATTTGTGGTCGGGTTACCATCAGATTCGAGTGAAACCATAAGATACTTTGAAGATTGCGTCCAAAATGAGATATCGTCACTACGAGTATTCTATGACGCTGTTTGGTGTGACCAATGCGCCATGTGTGTTTATGGAATATATGAATATGACTTTTCATCAGTATTTGGATAAGTTCATGGGTGTACTCATTGACGACATTCTAATTTATTCAAAGACTGATGAAGAGCATGTTGAGAATCTGAGAATTATGTTGGAGTTGTTGAAAGAGAAGCAATTATACGCTAAGTTATCTAAATGTGAGTTTTGGTTAAGAGGAATGAGTTTTCGTGGCCACTTAATTTTTAGTGGTGGTATTGTGGATGATCCTTTGAAGGTTCATGATATGTTGTAGTTGGAGACTCCGAAGTCTGTTACGGAGATTAGAAGTTTCCTTGGGTTAGCTGGTTATTATCGCAGATTGATGTAAGGTTTTTAGAAGTTGGAAATGCCTTTGACTTGGTTGACTTGAAAGGGTTAAGCGTGTGAGTGGGATGTTGCTTATAAAGAGAGTTTTATAGAACTCAAGAAAAAGTTTATGACTGCTCTAGTTTTGATTCTGCCGAGTACAACTAAATCTTTTGCCGTGTATTGTGATGCTTCCAAGATGGGTCGGGGTGGTGTGCTGATGCACAATGGACAAGTTGTGGCTTATGCATCGAGACAAATTAGAGTTCATGAGAAGAATTATCCTATGCATGACTTAGAGTTGGTCGCCGTTGTGATCGCACTTAAAATTTGGAGATATTATCTGTTTGGCTCTAGATTTGAAGTGTTCAATGATCATAAGAGCTTGAAGTACCTATTCGATTAGAATGAGTTAAATATGGGGCAAAAAAGGTGACTTGAATTGTTAAAGGACTATGATTTTGGTTTGAATTACCATCCTCGTAAAGCCAATGTAGTGGCTGACACACTGAGTTACAAAATGTTGCATATGTCAATATTTATGGCTAGAGAGTTATAGCTAATCGAAGAATTTAGAGATTTGAGTTTGGTTTGTGAAGTCATGTCGTAGAGTGTGAAGCTAGGTATGTTAAAGCTTACCAATGGTGTTTTGGAAGGAATTAGAGAAAGTCAGATGGTTGATTTGGAATTGGTAGATCGTTTGGCTTTAATCAATCAAAGTCGAGGTGGTGATTTCAAGATTGATGATAATGGTGTCATAAAATTCCATGATAGAATTTGTGTTCCTAATGTGTCTAAACTCAAGAAGAGTATTCTTGAAGAAGGACATCGAAGTGGTATGAGTATTCATATGGATGCTACAAAGATGTATCAAGATTTAAGAAAGATGTTTTGGTGGCCTGTGATGAAGAAAGAGATTAAAAAGTTTGTGTATATGTGTCTGACTTTCCAGAACTCAAAGATTGAGTATCAAAAGTCGTTGGGTTTGATGTAACCGTTGTATATTCGTGAGTGGAAATGGGATAATTTTTTGATAGATTTTGTGTATGGATTGTCGAGGACTGTGAAGAATTGTGATACTATATAGGTAATTATGGATAGGTTGATGAAGTCTGCTCATTTGATTCCGGTGAGACTAGATTATCCATTTGAGAGGTTGGGGAAGTTAGATATCGAGAGGATTGTCAGTTTGCACGATAGTCCATCCAGTATTGTATCTGATAGAGATCTGAGGTTTAGATCAAGGTTCTAGGAAAGTTTGCATATGGCTAAGGGGGAATGTGATGTTTTGGCTAGAGATAAGTCAATGGTGTGTTAAGTATCCTGACTGTTTCCTATAAGGATGTGTATAATTTATCCTTCGTTGGAACAATTTTGATGTTATTCTTTGAATGAATTGGTTTGAGTTAAACCAAGTGTTTACCAATTGCTTTGATAAGTTAATGCAGTTTCTTGAATCCAAAGGGGATGTGGATTAGAGATTCATGTCTGTTGGTCTAGTTGCTATGTCTTCAAGGGAGATCGATCATGTATTGTTGAGATTTGCTTCTCATAGAGTAAGGAGAAATGTGATGGGTATTGATATGAAATTGGTGTGTGATTCTTGATGTTTTCCTGAAGATATTTGTGACTTGCCTCCGGAGCGTGAATATGAGTTCGATGGACGTAAAAAGTTGATGTTTGTATCTACTAAGCAAGTGAGAGAGTCTGTGAAGGATGATGTGTAAGTGTTTGTGATTTTAGCTTCGTTGGAAGCCAAAGGCAAGGGAGTTCATGATCTTTCTACAGCGTGTGAATTTCTGAAAGTGTTTCCTGAAGACATTAATGATTTACCACCAGAGAGAGAGATTAGGTTTACTATTGACTTGGTACCCGATACTAGTCCTGTTTCTATGGCTACATATATAATGTCCGCTTCTGAGTTGAGCGAGCTAAAGAAACTGATGGAAGAGTTAGTTGAAAAGGGATTTATTCGTCCAAGTGTTTCTCCTTGGAGTGCGTCGATATTGTTAGTAAAGAAGAAATATGGTAGCATGAGGTTGTGTGTTGACTATCGACAGTTGAACAAGGTGACGATTAAGAATAAATATCCTCTTCAAAAAATCAATGATTTGATGGATTAATTAGTCGATGCTCGTGTTTTTAGTAAAATTAATTTGTGGTCGGGTTACCATCAGATTCGAGTGAAACCATAAGATACTTTGAAGATTGCGTCCAAAATGAGATATCGTCACTACGAGTATTCTATGACGCTGTTTGGTGTGACCAATGCGCCATGTGTGTTTATGGAATATATGAATATGACTTTTCATCAGTATTTGGATAAGTTCATGGGTGTACTCATTGACGACATTCTAATTTATTCAAAGACTGATGAAGAGCATGTTGAGAATCTGAGAATTATGTTGGAGTTGTTGAAAGAGAAGCAATTATACGCTAAGTTATCTAAATGTGAGTTTTGGTTAAGAGGAATGAGTTTTCGTGGCCACTTAATTTTTAGTGGTGGTATTGTGGATGATCCTTTGAAGGTTCATGATATGTTGTAGTTGGAGACTCCGAAGTCTGTTACGGAGATTAGAAGTTTCCTTGGGTTAGCTGGTTATTATCGCAGATTGATGTAAGGTTTTTAGAAGTTGGAAATGCCTTTGACTTGGTTGACTTGAAAGGGTTAAGCGTGTGAGTGGGATGTTGCTTATAAAGAGAGTTTTATAGAACTCAAGAAAAAGTTTATGACTGCTCTAGTTTTGATTCTGCCGAGTACAACTAAATCTTTTGCCGTGTATTGTGATGCTTCCAAGATGGGTCGGGGTGGTGTGCTGATGCACAATGGACAAGTTGTGGCTTATGCATCGAGACAAATTAGAGTTCATGAGAAGAATTATCCTATGCATGACTTAGAGTTGGTCGCCGTTGTGATCGCACTTAAAATTTGGAGATATTATCTGTTTGGCTCTAGATTTGAAGTGTTCAATGATCATAAGAGCTTGAAGTACCTATTCGATTAGAATGAGTTAAATATGGGGCAAAAAAGGCGACTTGAGTTGTTAAAGGACTATGATTTTGGTTTGAATTATCATCCTCGTAAAGCCAATGTAGTGGCTGACACACTGAGTTACAAAATGTTGCATATGTGGATATTTATGGCTAGAGAGTTATAGCTAATCGAAGAATTTAGAGATTTGAGTTTGGTTTGTGAAGTCATGTCGTAGAGTGTGAAGCTAGGTATGTTAAAGCTTACCAATGGTGTTTTGGAAGGAATTAGAGAAAGTCAGATGGTTGATATGGAATTGGTAGATCGTTTGGCTTTAATCTATCAAAGTCGAGGTGGTGATTTCAAGATTGATGATAATGGTGTCATAAAATTCCATGATAGAATTTGTGTTCCTAATGTGTCTAAACTCAAGAAGAGTATTCTTGAAGAAGGACATCGAAGTGGTCTGAGTATTCATCTGGGTGCTACAAAGATGTATCAAGATTTAAGAAAGATGTTTTGGTGGCCTGTGATGAAGAAAGAGATTAAAAAGTTTGTGTATATGTGTCTGACTTTCCAGAACTCAAAGATTGAGTATCAAAAGTCGTTGGGTTTGATGTAACCGTTGTATATTCGTGAGTGGAAATGGGATAATATTTTGATAGATTTTATGTATGGATTGTCGAGGACTGTGAAGAATTGTGATACTATATAGGTAATTATGGATAGGTTGATGAAGTCTGCTCATTTGATTCCGGTGAGACTGGATTATCCATTTGAGAGGTTAGGGAAGTTATATATCAAGAGGATTGTCAGTTTGCACGATAGTCCATCCAGTATTGTATCTGATAGAGATCTGAGGTTTAGATCAAGGTTCTAGGAAAGTTTGCATATGGCTAAGGGGGAATGTGATGTTTTGGCTAGAGATAAGTCAATGGTGTGTTAAGTATCCTGACTGTTTCCTATAAGGATGTGTTCAAGGGAGATCGATCATGTCTGCTGGTCTAGTTGGGATGTCTTCAAGGGAGATCGATCATGTATTGTTGAGATTTGCTTCTCATAGAGTGAGGAGAAATGTGATGGGTATTGATATGCAAGTGGTGTGTGATTCTTGATGTTTTCCTAAAGATATTTGTGACTTGCCTCCAGAGCGCGAATATGAGTTCGATGGACGTAAAAAGTTGATGTTTGTATCTACTAAGCAAGTGAGAGAGTCTGTGAAGGATGATGTGTAAGTGTTTGTGATTTTAGCTTCGTTGGAAGCCAAAGGCAAGGGAGTTCATGATCTTTCTACAGCGTGTGAATTTTTGGAAGTGTTTCCTGAAGAAATTAATGATTTACCACCAGAGCGAGAGATTAGGTTTACTATTGACTTGGTACCCGATACTAGTCCTGTTTCTATGGCTACATATATAATGTCCGCTTCTGAGTTGAGCGAGCTAAAGAAACTGATGGAAGAGTTAATTGAAAAGGGATTTATTCGTCCAAGTGTTTCTCCTTGGAGTGCGTCGATATTGTTAGTAAAGAAGAAATATGGTAGCTTGAGGTTGTGTGTTGACTATCGACAGTTGAACAAGGTGACGATTAAGAATAAATATCCTCTTCCAAAAATCGATGATTTGATGGATTAATTAGTCGATGCTCGTGTTTTTAGTAAAATTAATTTGTGGTCGGCTTACCATTAGATTCGAGTGAAACCATAAGATACTTAGAAGATTGTGTCCAAAATGAGATATGGTCACTACGAGTATTCTATGACGCTGTTTGGTGTGACCAATGCGCCATGTGTGTTTATGGAATATATGAATATGACTTTTCATCAGTATTTGGATAAGTTCATGGGTGTACTCATTGACGACATTCTAATTTATTCAAAGACTGATGAAGAGCATGTTGAGAATC
Source organism: Lathyrus oleraceus (assembly GCF_024323335.1). Classification (NCBI taxonomy): domain Eukaryota; kingdom Viridiplantae; phylum Streptophyta; class Magnoliopsida; order Fabales; family Fabaceae; genus Lathyrus; species Lathyrus oleraceus. Next base: position 94,459,040 of record NC_066579.1, on the reverse strand, counting down.
TGAGAATTATGTTGGAGTTGTTGAAAGAGAAGCAATTATACGCTAAGTTATCTAAATGTGAGTTTTGGTTAAGAGGAATGAGTTTTCGTGGCCACTTGATTTTTAGTGGTGGCATTGTGGATGATCCTTTGAAGGTTCATGATATGTTGTAGTTGGAGACTCTGAAGTCTGTTACGGAGATTAGAAGTTTCCTTGGGTTAGCTGGTTATTATCGCAGATTGATGTAAGGTTTTTAGAAGTTGGAAATGCCTTTGACTTGGTTGACTTGAAAGGGTTAAGTGTATGAGTGGGATGTTGCTTATAAAGAGAGTTTTATAGAACTCAAGAAAAATTTTATGACTGCTCTAGTTTTGATTCTGCCGAGTACAACTAAATCTTTTGCCGTGTATTGTGATGCTTCCAAGATGGGTCGGGGTGGTGTGCTGATGCACAATGGACAAGTTGTGGCTTATGCATCGAGACAAATTAGAGTTCATGAGAAGAATTATCCTATGCATGACTTAGAGTTGGTCGCCGTTGTGATCGCACTTAAAATTTGGAGATATTATCTGTTTGGCTCTAGATTTGAAGTGTTCAATGATCATAAGAGCTTGAAGTACCTATTCAATTAGAATGAGTTAAATATGGGGCAAAAAAGGTGACTTGAATTGTTAAAGGACTATGATTTTGGTTTGAATTACCATCCTCGTAAAGCCAATATAGTGGCTGACACACTGAGTTACAAAATGTTGCATATGTCGATATTTATGGCTAGAGAGTTATAGCTAATCGAAGAATTTAGAGATTTGAGTTTGGTTTGTGAAGTCATTTCGTAGAGTGTGAAGCTAGGTGTCGCAACCTGAAAAATACAGTGTGCGAAAAAACAACCGGCGAAAGAAAATGACAGAAGAGTCGCCACCGTGCGTTATTTATCCCAAAGGAGGGAAAGGAAACGCTCGAAGTAAACCTGAAAAGAGGAAAGGAAAAGACAAGGTCTCACAACCAAATCTTGGGTTCGGGAGTCGGTTATGCGAAGGGAAGGTATTAGCACCCCTACACATCCGTAGTACTCTACGGGATCCACTTTTGTAGTTCTTGTCTAAAGGGTGTGAGCTTATCTTGTGTTGTTTACTAAAAAAGGGGTTAAATGAAAATGACTCGCGCGGATGTCGCATCCACTGCATACGTATCTCATCTGAATTTGAGAATCATAGTCTTCGTAGCTCGGCTGACCTATGGGTTGGGGAGATGTGTGCTCGCTAAGACATCGCGTCTTATGCCTACGTATCTCATATGGAATGAGAATCAGAGCAAGCCGTAGTTCGGCTAACTACGGGGTTATGGATTGGGTTTTGGACGAATGACGTTACTACGCAATCTACCGGATGCTCGACCTTTGGAGACTTACTCACTTATAGTAGAAGGAGTAAACGTGTGTTTAGGAGAAGAAAAATCAATAGGTTTGCTTGCGTTATAAGAACGCTCGTGCAAAAGGAGTCCTGGACAAAGGAACCTGCATAAAGTAAACACAAAGACATTGCCTCCTATCGAGGTCTTCCAGCTAGGAAAGCAGTAAAATGCAGTAAAAATATAAAAGGTACCACACGGATGAAGATCCGAAGTAACAGCAATTAGAGGAATGGAAAACCCAGGGATCCTTAAAGCTAAACACCATCAAAGAAAGTGAGTCAGTATAAGTAATCAAAATGAAACCTCCAGGCGGTATCCCACAAATAAAGTGGAACACCAGGCAAACCATCTCTGCAAAAGTCATGTGAGCCTGATTGGAGAGCTTGATTGAAATTGAGTTGCACCCGTGAGGTTTACAAAACAATCTTTAGGGTTTATGTGAGGCAGAGGTGATTCTGTGCAGTTGAGTTCCCTTCAGGGTTTGGAGGTTGCTCTGAGTTCTCTGTCAGGTTTCTCTCCAGGTTTTGTCCAGGGTTTTGTTCCAAGGAAACCTCAGAGTGTTTTGCTTCTCTTCCTTTTTCTGTCTGTTTTGTTTCAATGAAACTCTAGTATTTATAGGCTAATATTGGTAGCTTAGTGGGCTTTTGAGAGAGGTCCAAGTTTGAGATTTTTCTTTTATTTATTTATTTATTTAATTATTTATTTATTTAATTATTTATTTTATTTTTTTCAAAACACGTGGGTTTCGCCCAGCGAGCATGACAGCTCATGAACAAACCTTTGCTCCTTCAAGATTAACGTTTTGACTGACGAATAGACCCCTATTGGAAGTAACTCAAGTCTTTCCCTTGTGTTGACTGATCATCTAAATAGAGCCAACAAAGTGTCCTGGATGATGTTCAAGCTTCTTGGATCCGATTCCGATTGCCATGATGAAATGCAAATGCTAAATGACCTAAAAATGAATGCATGCATGAGGTGTAAAGCGTATGCTTCCAGGAAAAATGAAGGGTAAATTTTGGGGTATTACAGCTGCCCCTATTCAATCAACTGGAGACCTGGAAAGAAGATAGCAGCAACTTTTGTGCTTTCGAGGTATCAGGGGATTGAATATAATAAAAGCCCGAAAATTTGCACTGAAGTGAAGTGAAGTAACAATGCCTGTCAGAATCGGCAAAGAGGTGGTCTTGAAAGAAAAATCTGTCTGGTACAGTGAGAGTCAGTCTGAATACCGAAAAAGAATGTTAACCTGGATACCAAAATAAATGGTAACACAGAAATAACCATGGCCTGAATGTCGCTCATCAGTCTGAATACCGAAATGACTTCGATCTGAACATCGGAAGATATGAGATTATTAATATCAGTCTGAACACCGAGAGGCTGGCATGAATGCCACAAGTTGCGTCGACCTGAACGTCGGAAACTTCTTTGATCTGAACATCGGAAAATTGGCCTGAATGCCACAGGTTGCATCGACCTGAACGTCGGAAACTTCTTCGATATGAACATCGGAAAACTGGCCTGAATGCCACAAGTTGCATCGACCTGAATGTCGGAAACTTCTTCGATCTCAACATCGAAAAACTGGCCTGAACGCCACAAGTTGCATCGACCTGAATGTCGGAAACTTCTCCGATCCGAACATCGGAAAACTGGCCTGAACGCCACAAGTTGCATCGACCTGAACGTCGGAAACTTCTTCGATCTGAACATCGGAAAACTGGCCTGAACGCCACTTCGGTCTGAATACCGGAAACTTCATGCTTGTCGGCATCGGGAGAAATAGGGAACGATAATAGAGGCGGCGCATGGGCCAATGACACTTGCTGGGGATAAAAAAGGTAAGTCATGAACAATCTTCAGTCTGAGTACTGGAAACAACTTCTGGCTTATCACTTGGGATACCGAGAATGTTTTATGCTTACATGCGTATGTTTGAATTTTTCAATGGCGCAATGCTCCATGAAAATGGAAATGCTACGCGATTTGCAATGCAATATGATTCTACATGCAGGGATGCCAAATGCTAGGTAGAATGCCAAGCTGAGGCAAGGGGATCTACTGGGGAAATGATCACCATCTTCTGGACCCTGGCAAGGCTGCTGGAGATGCACAGCGCAAAGAATTCTATGGGGAAATGACCCGCCACACGGTGTTCTAGCAATGACGAAATACCGAGATTCTGACTGGGGAGAGAACGACACTGAAAACCTGTTGTTGGGGAAAGCGATAGTGGTTCTGGTAACCACGATCTGCGAGAGATGACTCAACAGGGGAAGCAAACACCGATACGGTACCGAGGTTCTGCTTTAAGGAAAGAAACCATGGATCTGGCATTGGGATTATCGATCTGGCCTCGAACTCTGAGGAGCAGCCGCTTCTGCTGGGAAGATACAGTCTGGCACTGTCAACTCCGCTGGGGGTATATAGTCTGACACTGTCAACTCTACTGGGGAGTGTATAATCTGAAACCACCGCTTGGGGGGAGGTACAGTGGTGAGAACCTGCTGGGGATTGAAGAATCCAACGCTCTGATCAGCTCTGCAGGGATAAGATATTGAATTCGTCTGTTGGAGGAAAACACTCACGATCATCTGCAGGGGATTTTAAGGAAATGCCCCGAGGGTACCTGTTCTGAATAGACAATCCAAAGCACTTAAAATTTACAGCAATTTTAAATGTTTATTAAGCATGTACCTGTAAAGCTCTTATGTGTCATGATGCAATGTTTATCAAAAAATTCGGACGTCATTTTTGCAAACAAAACAGAAAAATGAAAATGAAAACAAAGATATACTGAATAACATGATTTTATTGATTGAACGGCCTCTGAATAGGCATTTACATCAGGAAGCAATCCCTGGAAAGAGGTAATCGCACAACAGATAAAAACAGACATTAATCTAATGGCAATGTGAAATGGATTTCTATCGGGTTCCAATTCTGCTATGACTTGCTCGTCTTCAAGATCCTCCAGATGATCAGCTTTCTGAAAGAGTGATTGGACTGTTTCCTATCCTTCAAAAGTTTCCAGTCATTGACACGAGATGAGATTCAGAACTACTCAGAACGCAATCATTCGCTCAATCCCTAACTTTTGCCTGGATCGCCCTTTTCGGGTTTTCAATCCACCGGGATACCCATTTTTGCATAAGTTGCCTTTTCAGGTTTTCAACTTACCGGGTGTACAATCTTTTCAATTTTTAATCCCTAATTTTTGCCCGAACCTTTTCATTTTCTTGGTTCGTCGGGATGCCCATTTTTTGCCTGGACTATTCTTTTTACTGTCCAGCGGGTCTATTTTATGCGAAGTATTTTTTAACTGCGTCTGAGTTCACCAGGGAAGTGAAGTTTTCACCATCCATCGTTGCAAGCATTAAGGCCCCACCATCAAAAACCTTGGTGACAATATACGGTCCATCATAGTTAGGAGTCCACTTGCCCATGTGATTTGTCTGAGGAGGAAGGATCCTTTTCAACACCAAATCTCCGACCTGGAAGCATCGAGGATGCACTTTCTGATCAAAGGCTCTCTTCATCCGACTTTGATACAACTGCCCATGACAAATGGCTGCCATTCGCTTCTCTTCGATAAGACTCAACTCATTGAACCTTGTCCGAATCCTTTCAGCTTCGTCTAACTTGACATCCAACAGGACTCTTAGAGAAGGAATCTCCACTTCAACAGGTAGGACTGCTTCCATACCATACATAAGGGAGTAAGGGGTTGCCCCGGTCGATGTACGAACTGAAGTACGGTACCCATGCAAGGCGAAGGGTAGCATCTCATGCCAATCTCTGTACGTAACGACCATCTTCTGCACAATCTTCTTTATGTTCTTATTTGTTGCCTCAACAGCGCCGTTCATCTTAGGGCGGTAAGGGGAAGAATTGTGATGCTGAATGTTGAAGTCCTGGCACAACTCCTTCATCATTTTTTTGTTGAGATTATGACCATTATCAGTAATGATTCTTTCGGGAATCCCATAGCGACAAATGATTTCTTTCTTGATGAAACGGGCAACCACATGTCTGGTGACCTTCACAAATGACGCTGCTTCGACCCACTTGGTGAAATAGTTGATGGTGTCGCATCCGCGAAAAACAACCGGCGGGCTAAAACAAAACAACACAGAGCCGCCACCGTGCGTTATTTATCCCAAAAGAGGGAAAGGAAACGCTCGAAGTAAACCTGGGAAAAGCATGGTCTCGTGACCAAAGAGAAAGGGTACGGGAGTCGGTTACGCAAGGGGAAGGTATTAGCACCCCTCACGTCCATCGTATTCGACGGGATCCACGCTCAAAAGAAAGAATAGGTTGCTAAAACAAACATCACACACACAAGAAACACAGGTGGGGAAAGAGGAGAGGGCTCGCTAGGATATCGCATCCTATGCCTATGTATCTCGTCTGGAACGAGAATCAGAGCTGCCGTAGTTCGGCTCACGCACGCCAAACAAGACACAACAAACACGGGCAAACATGGAACCCGAATGCCAATCGCTGGACTTACATCGGCTTCCGAACCAAACAAACATACTCAGGATACGGACAGCCAATCGCTGGTCTTACATCCATATCCTGGCACACAAGAAGAAACAAACAACAAGTCGCTAAGGAGTCGGGAACTCGAGCCTAGCAACTGTCAAGCAAACACACACAAAAAGAAAAAAAAGTGCCCGGAGAGACCTCGCACGGTCTCCTGCCTACGTACCTCATCTGGTATGAGGATCAGGGCGACGTAGTTCCCCTGAACGGGAAAGAAATTCTAACCAGATACAAAGGGAGACACACTACTAGGGAGCTGGACTCGAGCCTAGATGTTATCATGTTGGTGTAAGCCCTAGAGGCCAATACTTTTGGTACTTGTATCGAATTATTTATTAATAATAAAAGGCATTTTCTTTATTATGGTTGATTAATAAAGTCCCTAGAATAGATAGTCCGTTTAATGTATTAAGTGTGACTTAATCATGAGAACACATTAAACATAAGGACACTATTCTTAAAATATCCGTAGTCGAGCTTTAATGTGAAGTGGGATAACATTAAAGCATTAAGACTATTATGTTTGTAGACTGATGATCACATCTCATGGATCATGGATAAAGAGTTATCAAGTCTTAAACATAGGTATGAATATTAGGAGTAATATTTATATCGGATTGACCCGCTATGAGAATACATATAGAAAGTTATGCAAAGTGTCATAAGTTATTCTCATGGTGATAATAGTGTATACCACTCTTCGACCTGAAACCACTATGGATCCTAGATGTAGAGTTGAGTGCTTTATTACTGATCCAACGTTATCCGTAACTGGATGACCATAAAGACAGTTGATGGGTACTCCACGAAGCATGCTGAGGGACATGAGTGTCCTAGATGGAATTTGCCAATCCTGCGTAACAGGATAAATGTCTATGGGCCCAATATTGAACTGGACAAGGGTGACACGGTCTATACCTTGTGTTCAATATAGACATAAGGGCAAAGGGGTAATTATACACATAATTATTATCACAGGAGGTTTTGTCAGATCACATGACATTTTCGTGACTTGGGTAGCAGTGATGTGTTGCTAGATACCGCTCACTGTTTATTATGTTAAATGCATGATTTAATATAATTGCCAACGCCGCGAAAACCTATAGGGTCACACACAAAGGACGGATTGATGAGAGATAGAATAATTGAGGAACATCGTAAGGTACGGTGTACTTAAGCAGAATACGAAATATGGTAAGGTACCAAATACTTAAGTGATTTTGGCATATTATGAGATATAGGCCAAAATGCACTTAAGTGGGCTTTTTGGCTTGAAGCCCACACAAGTGGTTCTATAAATAGAGCTCTTGTGCAGAAGCTTTGTAAGGAAATTCATACTCCAGACAACACAACTGAAGAGTTGGAATTTCGTATCTCTCTCTCTCACTCAAAGCCTTCACTCACAAACAGCTAGCACTGCGATTGAAGGAATCCGTTCGTGTGGACTGAGTAGAGACGTTGTCATCGTTCAACGTTCGTGATCGCCCCGTGGATCTGTATCAAAGGTTGATCATTGTCAAAGATCTGCACCAAAGGTTTGAATCGCCACAAGAGGTAACGATTCTATCACTGATCATGCTCATTCGTAAGGATCATTAAAGGAGAAATTTTTATATTCCGCTGCGCCTTGGATGGCTATTCTCCTTCATATCATGCATCATTGCCCTATGTTATGGTTCGCTATCTACTTGCACAACAGCAAGCTAATCATAACCAGGAAAAAGCAAAGCATGCAAGCATAAACAAAACAAATCAAACATTCACAGTTAGCACACGCTATATCCAGACAAGGTGGGCTCAATCAAGGGTTAAGTTGCAAAAGCAACACAACTGTACAGGGTAGTGTTCGCTCTTAACCCTGACATTGAGAGTCAGGGTGAAGCCAGATGAAAGGTGAGTGAAGATTCGACTTCACAACTCTTATCCCTGGCCAGGGAGAGCTTCAGACAAAGGAGTGTGGGTTCAGAAAGTAGGAACCCTTCTACACTCATGACTCTGACTCAACTGATCTTGGGTTAATGTCCCAATGCATCAACACAGTGGTGTGAGCAGAGGGACGACTCAACAAGAATAGCAGGGGATGGATTGCACATCCCTTGGGTTCTGCCAATTGCCTTAATCAAGGTTTTTTCCTGCTTGGGGACAAAGTTAAACAATCACAAACATCGCCTCTTAAGGAGGACTTCAGACAGTTGCCTGGCTAAATAACAAGCCAGGTCTTCCAGACTACATGGAGACAAGAGAGTCTACCTCAATTGGTTTATACAACCAAGCAGCAGCACAAGCAAGTTCAAAGATGAACTGTTAGCGACTATGGTACCTGAAATCAATCTAATTCAGTCAGTATACCAATCACAGAGTCAAAACAGACAAGATAAGAATCAACAGACAACACAATCAATCACATGTGCAAAGCACAATCAACTCAAGTGAGCCAAGCATCCTACAAAATAAACCAAGTTAGTTCATCACAATCAAATAAACCAAACTCAATCAACTTGCATTAATCTCCTTAAAGCATTTGCTTCTTCAACCTGAAAATCACATCCAAATGTGAGAAACAAGACCACTAGGACAAGCCTAGGGTCAAAAGGAGATGAAAAATTCAAAACAGCAAGTGAAAATTAATCAAAACCAAGATTTATCAAGCAAAAAGATAATCCAATTGGTCTCACACCAAAACTATGCACCAAATTCATTTCATACACAAAACATGCCAAACTATGCACTTTGGAAACACATTAGAGCAAACAGAATGATCACAATCAAATCAATATCAAAACAGCTCAATAAATTCCACAAAAATTCAAGCCTAAACAGAACACATTGAATGAGTAGCATATCAAATTTCATGCTATTTGGACAAGTGGAAGTAGGGAAATTAAATTCATAAAGTCCAGACAAGTTAAAGCAAGCTCATACATGATATCAAAACAAGCATCAACTTCCATCAATCATAAAACAGTGACAAAACATGACAAATGAATGGGACCAAAGCCAAAATTAAGTTAAACATGTTAATAGCCACTCCACAAAATTTCATCTTCATGTGACAAGGTATGAGAATTTTACAAGGCATGTAAGTAGACCACTCAAGAAAAACCTAAAAATGACTAAACAGCAAACAAAAATTCCAATCAAATAGGAAATGGACCAACAAATCCTACAAAAAAACATGGTTAAACCTAACATCCAGATGGAATCTCATGCAAAAATCCAGGGCAAAATACATAGCATAGGCATGGAAACAAAATTCAAGAAGTAGACATAACATAGTGTGACACACATTGTCACACTCAACTTGATCACATCACATCTCTCTATCCAGAAAAGAAAAATTAGCAAACTATACATCAAAATCACCAGAAATGAGTCAAGAATATTCATGTAAAATTTCACACATTTTGGATAAGGCATCAAGATTTCATGATCAATATGGCAAAACATACATATAAATGACACTTTCAAACAATCCCTAGGCATTTTATTTTTTCACACGTGCACAAAAATATTAAAAATCACCATAAAAAACTACACATCACAAGGAGAATGGTGAAAAAACTCTCATCAAATTTGGATTAAAAATGAATTAGATGTGGATTTTTGAAGTTACATGATCAAAATGAAATGAAATGGAAAAAAGAAATGAAATAAAATGAATTAATATGTCACAGTGGCAAACTTGTAATTATGAAGCAACGAGCGCAAAACGCAGCGCTTCATTTTATTCGTTGGCAGCACTCTATTGGCTGGTGACCGCGGGAAACAGCCAATTCAAACTCAAGCCAGGCCAGAAAGATCAAACACGCGTTTTGGAAGGGAAAATTGGAGTGTTCATCGTGTTCATCATTCCAGAAATTCGTCAAGAGCAAATCATCACGAAAATTGACAAACTATATATCAATGGAATCGTCTAATCACGTACATCACGGATATGGCAAGCATTGGACCTAACTCTACCTATGCTAACCGGATCGAGCAAAAGAAGCTTCGAACATCAAACTTCAACTTAAGATATCTCACTCGATTCTCAACAAAAATCAATTCTACAAGTTGCAGTGCACTCTATGAACTTAGATCTATAAGAACCATATCATGATTTTGAGGATTATGGAAATCGATTTCTAACCTCTTGATGATGGCAGTGATGAATCCGTGTGTTTCCAAGCCTCTAATGCCAAAACAGATGAAGATTGATGATGTGGAAGATGATTGAAGGAGGTCTTGCAGCTCAATTGTGCACCAGGTCCACGAATTATGAAAATGCCATAGATGAGTGAGATTGCAACAGTCACGATTCTTCAACCTTTTGGCCTTGATTTGGTGAAACAGTTCCTCAAGGATACATGTAGAGAAGGATCAATGCAAGAACCAGCACAATAGAGAACGAATCTTGATGAAAATGATGAAAAAAGTGTGAAAATTTTTGGAGAGAATTGAGAGGTTTTGGAGGGAAAGTTTGTTAGATCTGAAATTATGAAATGTGATTATGCATTTCTGTTATGATTATGCTTTTATACCTCATGCTAATCCATTTGTTAATCACAATTAGCAAAATTGGAAGTGATTAGTGAAATGTAGTTTTCATGTGAAATGGCCAATATGTCCTTTTGCAAAATCAGCCAATGCAACAGTAAAAACCAGTGCAAACAAGTTCTAAATGTCATTTGGAATGTGTTGAAATTGGTTTGGTATGCAAAATCCATGTATTTCACAAAATCACCTTTTTTCCCACCAATTTTCAAATAGTTCACTTGAAAAATGACATTTTTCCATGATGATTTTTGATGAAATATGATGATGCATCATGAAAGTACATGTAAAATGTGGTTTGCTCAAAGAAAGATCACCCAATTTGGTCTTTCCATGTGAAAGTTATGGCACTTTGAATTTCAACATTTTCTGAAAATGATTAGACCATAACTTGCCAACCACACATGAGAAATTCATGTTCTTGGACTTTTTGGAAAGGTCAGAGCAAGATCTACAACTTTCATGTTGAACAAAATTCCATTTGAAGCATTTTTGGACATGTAATTTTGAGGTGAAAAACTTTCCATTTTTGGCAGTTTTCAATTACAAGTCACTTTCTATTTTTGGAAAGTTTCCATCTGACTTTATTTTCTTCATTCTTGATGTTTGAAATGTCAAATGAAACTTGTTTAGACATGAAATAAGTGTCTCTTACTCTCTCCCACCTCCAAATCCATCAATTCAGGCACAGTTGACCACAGTTGACTTTTCTGACTGATAGATGAATTTGGCTATGCATTGATCAAGCTGAGCCTCAAACTCCTGATGAAATGGCTCAATGATGAAACCCTAGCTTCCATAATCTCAATACAATCATGAAATGATCCCCATATCCATTATAGACCCCATCTCCTTGCCAAGCCCTGATTGGCCCAATGCAGATGATTCAATTGATTAGGGTTGACCAGTGGTCAAAACCCTAATCCCAAGGTATCTGATCAATCTCTTGGATGATATCAAGACCATGATGATGATGATGTATCATTTCAACCAAGATAAAGCTTAACCTCCTTGAAAGTCAAAAACCCTAATTTGAATCACACATCCTCAGATGATTAATGATCAGTCCAATGAAACCCTAGCTTGCACCTTAACCTCTTTATCTTCTGATCAAGACCTAGGAGGATGACTTGCTCAATGTAGCCACATGATATGCAATATGCAATGACTAATGACCTACAAATGATATGCAAAAATGCAAAGCTAGTCCCAAGAGAGGAGGGCAAATTTTGAGGTGTTACAGATGGCAACAAGGATGAAGCGATGCCCATTGGAAGTGGTCGACTCAATCTTTCCAATCATATTGATGCCCCACATAGCGAAAGGCCACGACGAAGACATCACATTCAAAGGATTCAGCGGCACATGCACCTTATCAGCATAAATCTGGCATTTATGGCACTTCCGAGCATATTTGAAACAATCAGATTCCATGGTCATCCAGTAATAACCTGCTTTCAACAATTTCTTAGCCATTGCATGTCCGCCGGCATGAGTACCGAAGGAGCCTTCATGAACTTCCGGCATTAACATGTCTGCTTCGTGTCTGTCCACGCATCTGAGCAAAACCATGTCGAAGTTCCTCTTATACAGAACATCGTCTTTGTTCAAGAAGAAACTGCCTGCCAATCTTCTCAAAGTCTTTCTATCATTGTTGGATGCCCCTGCAGGGTACTCTTGATTCTTCAGAAAGCACTTGATGTCGTGATACCAGGGCTTGTCATCAACTACCAGTTCAGCAGCAAACACATACGCGACCCTATCAAGGCGCATCACGTCGATCGTGGCAGCATGCTTCCAACGGATCACCGTGATCATGGAGGATAGAGTAACAAGAGCTTCTGCCATCTGGTTCTCATCACGAGGTATATGGTACAGCTTTACTGTTGTGAAGAAAGTCAACAGTTTTCTCGTGTAATCTCTGTAGGGGACCAGAGTAGGCTGGAGAGTGTTCCAATCACCATTCACTTGATTGATTACCAGAGCTGAATCTCCAAAGATGTCCAGAGTCTTGATTCTCAAATCAATGGCTTGCTCAATACCCAAGATACAAGCTTCATACTCAGCTTCATTATTCGTGCACTCAAAAGTCAGACGAGCGGTGAAAGGCATGTGGGCACCTTTCGGAGTTATAATGACAGCACCAATTTCACTTCCTCTGGCGTTGACGGCCCCATCAAACATTAAAGTCCACTTTTCGTCTGGATCAGGTCCCTCTTCAACAACTGGCTCTTCACAGTCTTTCATCTTGAGGAACATGATGTCTTCATCTGGAAAATCAAACTTCATCGGTGTCGCATTACGCGAAAAACCGGCGGGAAAACAAGAACAACAGAGCCGCCACCGTGCGTTATTTATCCCAAAAGAGGGAAAGGAAACGCTCAGAGTAAACCTGGAAAAAGCATGGTCTCGCGACCAAAGAGAATGGGATCGGGAGTCGGTTATGCGAAGGGAAGGTATTAGCACCCCTACGCATCCGTCGTACTCGACGGGATCCACGCACCAAAAGGAAGGAAAATGGTTGCTAAAACACTGCTCATAAACAAACAAACACTGGCTGAAAGAGACACAAGAAAACAAACAATACTGACTCGGCAGGATATCGCATCCTGGGCCTACTTAGTCTATCAGGCATAGACATCAGAGTCAAAGTAGTTCGAACTGGGGAAACGACACATGCTCGCTAGGATGTCGCATCCTATGCATACGTATCTCCTTGGACGAAGGAGAATCAGAGCATTCGTAGCTCGGCTCACGCAAGCCAAACAAAACAACACAAACCCGGGCAAACATGGAACCCGAATGCCAATCGCTGGACTTACATCAGCTTCCGAACCAAACACACCCACACTGGAAACCAGATGCCACTTGATGGACTTATACCGGACTCCAAGCACACAACAAACACTAGGATACGGAATGCCAATCGCTGGGCTTACATCCATCTCCTAACACACACAAAGACAAAATAAAGACACAGGCGCCCGGAGAGATCAGCTCATCTCCTGCCTACGTACCTCATCTGGTATGAGGATCAGGGCGACGTAGTTCCTCTACGGAGGGATGAAGGACTAGCCTAACCAGATAACAGAGGGAGACACAACTAGGGAGACTACGACTCGAGCCTAGATGTTATCATGCAAATTCATCCCTAAGTTAAGGTTTCTAGCTAACTTGCACAGGGAGCAAGCCTATCCTAAACATGACTTGCACAGGAAGCAAGCCAAACTAAACCTAACTTGCACAGGAATCAAGCTAAAAACAAACACACAAGCACAAGTAGCACACACTATATGCAATCAATGGGCTCAATCAAGGTTAGGTTTTAGTCGAGGGGTCATATCAACCTCAACAAACAAACCACTGTAACAGGGTAATGTTAGCTCTTAACCCTAACATTGAGAGTTAGGGTGAAGCTGATGAAAGGTGAGTGAAGATGAGACTTCACAGCTCTTATCCCTGGCCTGGGAGAGCTTAAGACAAGAATGTGTGGGTTCAGAAAGTGGGAACCCTTCTACACATATGACTGACACAATGTACAATGATCCTGGGTTAATATCTGCAATGCATCAACACAGTGGTGTGAGCAAAGCAGATGACACACAGAATAGCAGGGGATGGATTGCACATCCCTTATATCTGCCAATGCCTCTTCACTTAGGAGGTCTTTGAGTATATACAAGGACAAATGTAAACAAACACAAACATTTCCTCTTAAGGAGGACTTCAGACAGGTGCCTGGCCAAGTAACAGGCCAGGTCTTCCAGACTACATGGAGTAAGGAAGTTATACCTCAATGCAAATGCTCTTAAGCAAAGCAAAGCAAGTTCTCAATAGAACTAAAGTAACTAATGTACCTGGAATCAATCAAATACAATCAGTACTCAGACAAACCAACATTAAACAGCAAATGGTTAACAGTCAATTAAACACAGTCAAACACAAGTCAATGCACAAAGGTGCAAGCTTTAAGGCACAAGACCAAGTTTTAAAACCTACAAAACAAACCAATGATTAGTCATAAACAATCAAGAAAGCAACTCCAAATGAGGCACACCATCAAGCATAAGCATTTGTGCTATCAACCTGAAACACAACTCAAAAAGTGAGAGCACAAACCGCTAGTCCAAGACTAGGGTCAAAATGAGATCAAATCATCAATACAGAACATGAAACTCATCCAAAATCAAGATCAAACAATTAGAAATCAAACCCAATTGGTCCCATGTTTATATCATTCATCAATATCATTTCATGATCAAAATAGGTCAAAGCATGTCATATAAGAGCTCATAGAAGTCAACAGAATGATTCAACTCAAATCCAATCACAAACATTTCAAAAAAAACTTCAAATAATTCATGATCAATCATCATCCATAACACGATAAGCATACCAAATTTCAGCTCATTTGGATCAAGGGAAGTAGGTCAATGAAAATCAGAAAGTCAAAGCAAGTTCAAGCAAACTCATACAAAGCATCAAAACATGCACCAACTTCAATTAATCATAAAACAGAAACAACACATGATAAATGAATGGGACTAAAACCATGACAAACTTTAAGATGTCTACAATTCACATGTAAAATTTCAAGTCCATCCAATTAAGCATTAGAATTTCACAAATCAAATGAAATCATGTGTCACAAGAAGTTCACATTTGGTCAAACAGGGGAGAAATTATCAAACAAATAGGAAATGAATTCAAAAATTCCAGGAAAATTCACAAGCATTCTCAACTTTCACAAGTATCTTCATGCAAAAATCCAGACCATTTTGAGTTCAATAAGCATGGTAATTAAAATCATGAAGTTGGACATGCATGGTGTGACACAAATTGTCACACCCCTATTCAAAAAATCATATCTCCACAACCAGCAATGATAAAATTACAAACTCTATACCAAAATCACCATGAACATGTCTAGTTTAAGCACAAAAAATTTGAGAGGCATTGGATTATGTATCATCATTTCACAAGCAAATTGGCAAAGCATACACAAAATGGACACACATGAACAAACCCTAGGCATTTTTAAAATCTACACGTGCAAAAAATCTGGAAAAATCATCAAAATAAACTAGAGGTCATGAGGAGCAATTCACAAAAAATCCCAACAAATTTGGATTAAAAATGAGTGACTTATGAATTTTCTAAGTTTGCCATGCCAAGTGAAATAATAATTGAAAAATGAAATGATTTAATTAAATAAAAAACACGGCAGTGGCACAATGGTAATTATGGGACTCACTAAGTGAAACGCCGCGTTTCACTTAGTGAGGTGGCGCGCTACCATTCGTTTCATGGCCAGGAAACTTGAAATCTCATGCAAAACGAAATTCAAGCGATCAAACACGAATCTGGGCGCAGGAAAATAGGGTTCGAGCTACAGCCAACATGTTCATCATCGTGATGAACATTTTTCACAGAATTTGGAAGTGGACATACCAATCAACTCATCTTGCAGTGTACATCAATAATCTAACCCTAGTTTTCACTAACTCGAGCTAACATGAAAGAACTAAGCACAACAACATTTGACCAACAAACTTTAATTCAATGTTTCTCTCTCAATTCTCAACCATTTCTCACGATTCAAAGCTCATTGTATTCATGGCAAAAGGATCTACAAGAAGCATAACACGATTTCACCATTGGCTAGGTTCGAAATTTTACCTGATTTGAAGAGCAGTATGGAGCAGTGGTTATTTGGTCACAACAAGTCGAAACAGATGCACCTTCAAGTTCCAGATGATGAATGGAGGAGTATTGAAAGCTCAAACTTGCTTGGTGATGCTCCAAACTCGAACTGCCATGGAAGGGGTTCAATGGAACAGTGCTTGAAAATGGTTCAACAGCTGCGAAACTATGCTTGCAAAAGCTTCCAAAATGATAGTAAATGATGAATCTATGAGCAATGGCACAAACTCTTTGGGGATTTTTTCAGAAAAATTGAGATGAAGAAAAGTGAGAGTGTCTCTTTTTCAGATCTAGATCTGAGTTTTTTGGTGAATGCTTAGTGTTTTCTGTTTTGATTATGTATATGTACCAACTGTTAATCCATTCCACTAATCAACCTTAAGCCAAACTTTGCCAATTAGTGAAAATGACCAATATGTGCAAATTGCTAAATCCAATCATTATGCATGGGGGGTGCATGCTACTGCACGAAAATGGGTTTAGGCACACCCCAAATGTAGTTTCTGAACATTGGCAATTGGTAAAAAGTGTAGGAAATGGTTAATTTGAAAGTCCATTTTTCAACTCTCCCCTTTTTAATTCAAACCACTTGAAAAAGGCCATTTTGATTGGATGATTTTTGGTGAATTGTGATAAAGGATTTGGATAGAGCGTATCAAATATGACTTGTAGCAAAAAACCTCACTCAATTTGGCCAAATGGTTTGGAAGATATGCCACTTTAAAGTTCAACATTTTCTGAAAATGATTTGATCATAACTTGCCAACCACAAATGAGAAATGAGTGTTCTTGGACTTTTTGGAAAGGTGAGAACAAGATCTTCAACTTTCATGTTGGACAAAATTTCATTTGAAGCTTGTATGATGATGTAAATTTGAGGAGAAAAACTTTCCATTTTTGGCAGTTTCCAATTACAGGTCAACTTGCTATTTTAGGAAACTCTTTGTCTGACTTCAAATTCTCCAATCTTGATCTTTGAAATGACAAATGAGACTTATATGAACATGAATGAAGCCTTTCAAACCATCTCCCACCTTCAAATCCATAAATTCAAGCACAGTTGACCACAGTTGACCATAGTTGACTTTTTAGGGTTTCTGGTGAAATTCAGCTTAACTGTTGAGCTTTGATCATCCAATCTTTGGCCAAACACTTCAAAATGATCACGTAATCACATGAACTTGATAAACCAACCCTAGGGCTTTGTTCCCTTGAGAATTGCACTAGCTTGCTTGATTGACTGATTCTCCTGATCAGTTGACCTAATCTGTCTGAATGACTTGCACTTGGGCAAAAGGCAATGCAATGTTATGCAATGGACTATGTTATGTTAATGACCTAAAATGAAAATGTATGTACAAAAGGTAGGGTGCAAATTTGAGGTGCTACAATCGGCTCATAATCTTCAACCGGCTGTTGAGCAAGATAGTCTGACAGAATACTCCCCTTGATGGCTTTCTGGGAAGTATACTGGATGTCGTACTCTGTCAGTACCATTTGCCAATGAGCAACTCTTCCGGTGAGAGCTGGCTTCTCAAATATATACTTGACTGGATCCATTTTGGAGATCAGTAAGGTTGTGTGAGACAACATGTATTGTCTCAATCGCTTAGCAGCCCATGCAAGTGCACAACATGTTTTTTCAAGCATTGAGTATCTCGACTCGCAATCTGTGAATTTCTTACTCAGGTAGTAGATGGCATGCTCTTTCCTACCTGTCTCGTCGTGTTGACCGAGAACACAACCCATGGAATTGTCCAGTACTGTCAAATACATAATCAGCGGTCTCCCTGGGACCGGAGGCACAAGGATAGGAGGATTCTGCAAATACTCTTTTATCTTCTCGAACTCCCTTTGACAATCATCATTCCACCTGATAGCCTCATCTTTTCTCAACAATTTGAATATTGGCTCACACGTGGCTGTTAGGTGAGAGATAAACCTTGCAATGTAGTTCAACCTCCCTAAGAAACCACGGACTTGTTTCTCTGTTCTTGGCTCAGGCATTTCCTGTATCGCTTTCACTTTGGCTGGATCCACCTCAATCCCTTTTCCACTAACAACAAAACCCGGTAGTTTTCCAGATCTCACCCCAAAAGTACACTTGTTCGGATTAAGCCTCAGCTTGAATTTCCTCAAACGCTCAAACAGTTTCTGCAAATTCACCAAATGTTCTTCTACTGTTTGAAATTTGGCAATCATATCATCAACATAAACCTCGATTTCATGATGAATCATATCATGGAACAGAGTCACTATCGCTCGCTGATATGTTGCTCCGACATTTTTCAGACCAAACGGCATCACCTTGTAGAAGAAGGTGCCCCATGGGGTTATGAATGTTGTCTTCTCCATGTCTTCTGGTGCCATCTTAATTTGATTATAGCCAGAAAAGCCATCCATGAAGGAGAATACCGAGAACTGAGTCGTGTTATCCACCAAAACGTCAATGTGAGGTAAGGGGAAATCATCTTTAGGACTAGCCCTGTTCAGATCCCGGTAGTCAACACACATTCGTACCTTTCCATCCTTCTTAGGTACCGGAACGATATTTGCAACCCATGGCGGATAATTTGTGACTGCTAGAAACCCTGCATCCAACTGTTTTTGCACTTCTTCCTTTATCTTGACAGCCATCTCTGGTCTTGTTCTTCTGAGCTTCTGCTTGACCGGAGGACAACCTTCTTTGAGCGGCAAGCGATGTACCACGATGTCTGTGTCAAGCCCTGGCATGTCCTGATAAGACCAAGAGAAGATGTCAACATACTCTTGCAGCAATTCAATCAACCCCTTCTTCACATTATCTTCCAAAGCAGCCCCTATCTTGATTTCTCTCTTGGCGTCCTCGATGCCGAGATTAATCACTTCAACAGACTCTTGATGCGGTTGAATGACCCTTTCCTCTTGTTTTAATAACATGGTAAGTTCTTCAGGGAGTTCACAGTCTTCATCACCCTCCTCTTCAACTTGAAAGATTGGATTTTCAAAGTCGAAGCGAGACATAGCAGAACCGTTATCAATAGGATCCGGTGATGTGCATCTGCATGAGTGATGGTATGTGCTTATGAGTGTGAAAAGAAAAAAAATGGAAACTAAACACAAAATTGCCATTTTTTTTTTGAAAAACTGCAAAAATAGAAAGACAGGGAACGAAATATTTGAATGCAAAAAGACGTCCTTTATTTATGATAAAAAATGCAAGTGTCACATAGATGAGCCCTACAATGAGTCATTACGCCCTGGCGGGACGTAAGACTTGGATATGCATGAATAATCAAAGAAAATTACTCCTCCAGACAAGTGGCTTGGACAATCTCCTCAGAAGACCAATTGTTGAGAACTTCACCCGGGATCCTCGGACGCACCCAGTTATCGATGTCGCAGTCACTATCCCCATCTTCAATTTTTACCGCAGAGACTAATTTGACTTCTCCTTCAACCATGTTAACGTTGGCTCCACCATGCTGGGGCATGGGATTGTTGGCGACATTAGGAGCTGGTGCAAAGTTAACGGCCTTTGAATCAATGAGGTCCTGAACTATGTGCTTAAAAGCTTTGCAGTTCTCAATATTGTGGCCAGGTGCCCCAGAGTGGAAGCTACACCTAGCGTTGGCGTCATAACCCACCGGAAGCCTACCAACGGGAGGAGCCAGAGTGCGCAACTGCACAAGTTGTAGTTGTTGAAGACTAGAAAGCAACTGAGCGTACGGCATTGGAAGGGTGTCGAAACGCTGGTCCGTCGTCCTTGGCCTCGGTTGATAGGCGGGTCTGTTACCCGGTTGTTGTGGTTGGTACTGAGTTGGTTGACGTTGTGGTTGTTGTTGTAGTGGTGCTGCAGCTGGAATGGTCACAGCCGCAACATACGGTTGCTGATGATAGTTCTGAAAGTTATTCCTCCGATTATCCCTGTTCTGATAAGAAGATATGGCACTTGCATCCCCTTCTCTCCTCTTCTGTCCCTAAATGAACGACTTCTTCACCCCTGATGAGGATCCACCTCCACTCTGGGTCTTGTATGTCCTCAGGTAATTCTCCACCCTCTCTCCGGTAGAGACTACATCAGCAAAATTGGAGGCATTGCAACCCACCAGGCGCTCCAAATAAGGTTCTGGCAGAGTGTTCATGAACATGTTAGCCATTTCCTTCTCCAACATAGGAGGTTGAACACGGGAAGCTGTTTCTCTCCAGTGTTGAGCATATTCTCTGAAGCACTCATTGCTTTTAAGAGACAGATTTTGAAGTTGAGTTCTATCCGGAGCCATGTCTGTATTATACTGATACTGTTTCACGAAAGCCTCAGCCAAATCCCTCCAGCAACGGATATGGGCTCTGTCCAGCCTCATATACCATTCCAGGGATGCCCAAGCTAGGTTGTCCTGGAAAAAGTACATAAGCAACTTTTCGTCATCGGAGTATGCAACCATTTTACAGAAATAGGCTTGCACATGGGTCTTCGCGCAAGAGTTGCCATTGTATTTGTCAAATATCGGGACCTTGAATTTCGGTGGCACTCTCACACCTGGGACCAGCCCCAAGTCAGCAACATCTACTCCCAGAGAATTATGTCCTTCCACTGCCTTCAACCTCTCTTCCAATCTTCTAAACATGGGGTCCACACCATGACCCATACCAAAGTCTTCCTGCAGCAGGGGGAACTGATCATCCTGATCATCATGAACGGGCTGTTGACCGGAGGTGACATGTAGGATTGGGATAGGCCCCGGTCCATTGGGTCCATTAGCCTCTCCAGCTGGAGGATCATTCACCGTCTTTGGTTGAGCAGGGGGATTCCTCTGTATCATCTGCCTGAGCTCTTGCTGTCCCTGAGCCACCCCTTGAACCACATCCATGAATTGATTCATGTGGATTTTCATCTCGGCGAACTCTGTCTGTAGGCTTTCCATTACTCTCTGTTGGTTTCTGCGGGTACCGTACCGGTGAATGCCTGGGTCAGCTATCCTGCTGATGAAACACCAAACAAACTGAGAACACTATGGTGGTACCTGTTATGCAAGACATGCTAATGAATATGTAAATGCAATGACATGTTTATCAATTCCAAAGGTATTCTACCCCCTTGATTCTAGTCTCTCAATAGATAAACGATGTAAAAAAAACTAAGCCGTTGATGAGAACCAAGAAAATTCCGACTAGAATCAAGTAACAGATATAAACCCCACAGAAATGGATAAACATGTGTGAATGATTATGAATGCAAAATGATGTGATGCAAAATGATGTGAATGCAGTGCAGTGGCATGGGAATCACGATCGCTGTATCTGCTTGAACATCTGTCAGGTTGCACTGTCTGGAGAGAAATTAAGAGCACACCAAACAAAGGTCATAGGATGGATCATGTTATCCTTAATATCAACCACCCATTTTGGTGGATTATGGTTTACACATTATCAACACCCAAGTTTCATTGATATTAAGGATACCTGATCGGATCAACCATGAATCAAGGGTTTGTTGCAAGTCACGAGCATGGAGTTTAGGTTAAGAACCACCCAAAAGGAGTGTACTAAGGTTTAAACCTGCCAAACATGTTCTACAAAAGTTCCCATAGTCATAATCCCATCTTTCGGATATTATCGGAGGAACGACTACTCGTATTCCAAAAATATTCTCAAGAGAGACTCTTATGAGTGTAGTATCGCGTAACAATCGTATCAAATCTTACACTTGAACGACTTTTGCACTACGTCCTACGAATAGGCCAAGATGGGTTTGGTAAACTAAGGTCCCTGGCTTCTAAGGTCTATATTGGAAAAAGTAATGTCTAACCACAACTTACTTGTGTGACATTATTGATCTCAACATGACCTCCACCAAGTGAATGGGCTTGCAAGTCAACTTGTTAAGGAATAACTCCACACAAGTCGACAAGACTATGCCATTCTCCTATCCTAAGTGCACTCGAGTTCGGGTATAGAACTCATCTCACAAAGATCACCAAGTAGCCATAGCCAGCCAACAGATACAGCAATGATATGTACACAATGCAATAAGGTAAAGCAGGTAAATAAATAACTGTACAAAAGCATGAACGCCCAATAAACAAACAAACTACAAAAGCTAGGAGGGACTCGCTTAGGGAAACCAGAGATTCTGGGTTCGGTCCCCACCAGAGTCGCCAGCTGTCGCAACCTGAAAAATACAGTGTGTGAAAAAACAACCGGCGAAAGAAAATGACAGAAGAGTCGCCACCGTGCGTTATTTATCCCAAAGGAGGGAAAGGAAACGCTCGAAGTAAACCTGAAAAGAGGAAAGGAAAAGACAAGGTCTCACAACCAAATCTTGGGTTCGGGAGTCGGTTATGCGAAGGGAAGGTATTAGCACCCCTACGCATCCGTAGTACTCTACGGGATCCACTTTTGTAGTTCTTGTCTAAAGGGTGTGAGTTTATTTTGTGCTGTTTACTAAAAAAGGGGTTAAATGAAAATGACTCGCACGGATGTCGCATCCACTGCATACGTATCTCATCTGAATATGAGAATCATAGTCTTCGTAGCTCGGCTGACCTATGGGTTGGGGGGATGTGTGCTCGCTAAGACATCGCGTCTTATGCCTACGTATCTCATCTGGAATGAGAATCAGAGCAAGCCGTAGTTCGGCTAACTACGGGGTTATGGATTGGGTTTTGGACGAATGGCGTTACTACGCAATCTACCGGATGCTCGACCTTTGGAGACTTACTCACCTGTAGTAGAAGGAGTAAACGTGTGTTTAGGAGAAGAAAAATCAATAGGTTTGCTTGCGTTATAGGAACGCTCGTGCAAAAGGAGTCCTGGACAAAGGAACCTGCATAAAGTAAACACAAAAACATTGCCTCCTATCGAGGTCTTCCAGCTAGGAAAGCAGTAAAATGCGGGAAAAATATAAAAGGTACCACACGGATGAAGATCCGAAGTAACAACAATTAGAGGAATGGGAAACCCAGGGATCCTTCCAAGCTAAACACCATCAAAGAAAGTGAGTCAGTACAGGTAATCGAAATGAAACCTCCAGGCGGTATCCCACAAATAAAGTGGAACACCATGCAAACCATCTCTGCAAAAGTCATGTGAGCCTGATTGGAGAGCTTGATTGAAATTGAGTTGCACCCGTGAGGTTTACAAAATAATCTTTAGGGTTTATGTGAGGCAGAGGTGATTCTGTGCAGTTGAGTTCTCTTCAGGGTTTGGAGGTTGCTCTGAGTTCTCTGTCAGGTTTCTCTCCAGGTTTTGTCCAGGGTTTTGTTCCAAGGAAACCTCAGAGTGTTTTGCTTATCTTCCTTTTTCTGTCTGTTTTGTTTCAATGAAACTCTAGTATTTATAGGCTAATATTGGTAGCTTAGTGGGCTTTTGAGAGAGGTCCAAGTTTGAGATTTTTCTTTTATTTATTTATTTATTTATTTAATTATTTATTTATTTCGAAACACGTGGGCTTCGCCCAGCGAGCATGACAGCTCATGAACAAACCTTTGCTCCTTCAAGATTAACGTTTTGACTGACGAATAGACCCCTGTTGGAAGTAACTCAAGTTTTTCCCTTGTGTTGACTGATCATCTAAATAGAGCCCACAAAGTGTCCTGGATGATGTTCAAGCTTCTTGGATCCGATTCCGATTGCCATGATGAAACGCAAATGCTAGATGACCTAAAAACGAATGCATGCATGAGGTGTAAAGCGTGTGCTTCCAGGAAAAATGAAGGGTAAATTTTGGGGTATTACACTAGGTATGATAAAGCTTACCAATGGTGTTTTGGAAGGAATTAGAGAAAGTCAGATGGTTGATTTGGAATTGGTAGATCGTTTGGCTTTAATCAATCAAAGTCGAGGTGGTGATTTCAAGATTGATGATAATGGTGTCATAAAATTCCATGATAGAATTTGTGTTCTTAATGTGTCTAAACTCAAGAAAAGTATTCTTGAAGAAGGTCATCGAAGTGGTCTGAGTATTCATCTGGGTGCTACAAAGATGTATCAAGATTTAAGAAAGATGTTTTGGTGGCCTGTGATGAAGAAAGAGATTAAAAAGTTTGTGTATGTGTGTCTGACTTTCCAGAACTCAAAGATTGAGTATCAAAAGTCGTTGGGTTTGATGTAACCGTTGTATATTCGTGAGTGGAAATGGGATAATATTTTGATAGATTTTGTGTATGGATTGTCGAGGACTATGAAGAATTGTGATACTATATAGGTAATTATGGATAGGTTGATGAAGTCTGCTCATTTAATTCCGGTGAGACTGGATTATCCATTTGAGAGGTTGGGGAAGTTAGATATCGAGAGGATTGTCAGTTTGCACGATAGTCCATCCAGTATTGTATTTAATAGAGATCTGAGGTTTAGATCGAGGTTCTAGGAAAGTTTGCATATGGCTTTGGGTACAAAGGTGCATCTGAGTTCTACTTATCATCTGCAAAGAGATGGTCAAACTGGGAGGACTATTTAATCGTTAGAGAACTTGTTGAGGGCTTGTGTACTTGAATAACGAGGTGCTTGGGATATCTTTTTATCGTTGATTGAGTTTACATACAACAACAATTTTCGTTTGAGTATTGAAATAACACTGTTTGAGGCATTGTATGGTATAAGGTGTAGGAAACATTTATGTTGGTATGAGTCGGAAGAGAGTGTTGTGATTGGACCTGGGATTATCCCAAAAGACTATAGTGAAGATCAAAGTGATTCAGGAGAAGATGGAAGCTTCCTAGAGTTGCCAAAAGAGTTATCACGATAGAGGGAGGAAAACACTTGAGTTCTAAGAGGGAGATCATGTGTTTCTGAGGGTTACTCTAGTAACTGGTGTTGGTCGAGATTTGAAGTCTCAAAAGTTCACTTTGTGTTTCATCGTTCCTTAATAGATTTTGAAAAGAATAGGAGGAGTGGCCTATCAGATTGCTTTGCCACCATCGCTTGCTAATCTTCATGATGTGTTTAATGTATCTCAGTTGAGGAGGTACATTTTGAACCTGTCTCATGTGATCCAAGTGGATGATGTGCAAGTGAGAGATAACATGATTATTGAGGCATCACCCATGGAGATAAAGGATCAAGAAGTGAAGCAGTTGCATGGTAAAAAGATTACCTTGGTGAAGGTAACTTAGGGAGGATCAGCTGGTGAAAACGCAACTTGGGAGCTTAAGAGCTAGATGAGGGATTTATATCTGAATTTGATCATTTGAGGTAATTTTCGAGGGTGAAAATTCTTTAAGTGAGAGAGAGTTGTAACACCCTATTTTTCTAAAAATTGTTTATATTAATTAACTATATATTTTTGTGTGCATCTAATTATTATTTTTGTGATAATTGAGATGTGTTAGGGCAACAAGGGTGAGTGACCCTTAGGAAGAGAGTGTGAAAAGTAATTAGAGGTTGATAGGTTTATTTATAATTATATAATTGATTAAAATAATGTTTTAATGTTATTATTTAAATGAAATAATAAAATAAAAGGAAATAATGAGTTTGTGGTGAAAATTGTAAATCGTGGAGAATTAAAATAAATAATGTAAGTTAGTAATAAGTTGGGCCTTAATGGAATATTTGAAATATATAAATTAGGTTTTTGATTGATGAGGAGAGAAGTGAGGTGAGACTTTTGGAATTGGAAAAAAAGAGATAAGAGAAGAGAAAAACAAGGAAAACCTGAGGAGAACTCTAGGAAAGAAAAGTCATAGCCAAAAGCTTAAATTTTCCTGGAATTACAAGGTAAGGGTGAGAATTTGATTTAATAATAGGGATATGAATGGAAAGGTAGAAGAATTTTTAATTCTTTTTGGATTTATGATGAATGTTGATATTTGTTGAATGAAATTTCTGTTCTAAAATTTCCATGTATGTTCACCATTGATGATGTTTGAAGTTTTTAGGGATTGATATAGTATATAGATTCATAATTATATGAATATAAGTAGAGATTGATATATTTATGACTGAATTAAAAACCATAAAAAAAATTTGGTGATAATTTTATGAACATTTTTGGGGTTGGAGGAGATGAAAATCGTGCTGGAAATTTCAGAAAAACAACAACCTTTTAGTAATGCATTTGTGCACGGTTTTGATCATAATTTTCAACTCATAAATCATTTTGGGACAGGATTTGAAGCGTTGGGTAGCTGAAACAAAGGACTGCAACTTTGTTTCATAGTTAAAATATTTTTGTTGATAATTTCATGGACGTTTTTGGGGTTGGAGAAGATGAAAATCGTGCAGGAAATTTCAGAAAACAATAACTTTTCAGTATCGGATTTGTGCATAGTTTTGATCATAACTTTCAACTCGTAAATAATTTTGGGACGGGGTTTGAAGTGTTGGACATTTAAAACAGAGAGAAATAACTTTGTTTCAAGGGTAAAATATTTTTGGTGATGATTTCATGTTAATTTTTGGGGTTGGAGAAGAAGAAAATCGTCCTGAAAAGTTCAATAAAACAAAAACCTTTTAGCAACACATTTGTGCACGGTTTTGATCATAACTTTCAACTCGTAAATCATCTTGAGATGGTGAAACAGAGGGAAATAACTTTTTTTAGGGGTAAAATATTTTTGGTGATGATTTCATGACCCTTTTCGGGGTTGGAGAAGATGAAAATCCTGCTGAAAATTTCAGAAAAATAATAACTTTTTAGTAACGCATTTGTGCACGGTTTTGATCACAAGTTTCAACTCGTAAATCATTTTGGAACGAAGTTTGAAGCGTTGGCATTTGAAATAGAGGGAAATAACTTTGTTTCAAGGGTAAAATATTTTTGGTGATGATTCATGATCATTTGGGGGGGGGGGGGGTTGGAGAAGATGAAAATCATACTAGAAATTTCAGAAAACAAGTTGTTGGTAACGCCTTCGTGCATGATTTTGATCATAACTTTCAACTCGTAAGTTATTTTAGAACAGGGTTTGAAGTGTTGGGTAATTGAAATAGAGGGCTATAACTGTGTTTCAGTGATAAAATATTTTTAACCAATTTATCATAGGTTGGTAGTAGGTGGAAAATAAATAACGGGGTTTGATGTGACGAATATGGACGTGGACTGTATTGACAAATTATTTGATGGGTTTTGTGAATGATTTGGGTGATGTGTTTGATTATATTGGTGGTAGTCCAGAAGGGTGGACTATGTTACGCATGGTTGCAATTGTATGATCGATTGTTGATCACTAAATATTATTATAATTTCTCTGTTAATTGCATTATTATCATGCCATACATTCGTTGTTATTATGTTTAAGGAGATAAGTCATAGGTTTGAAGGGGGAAGGAAAACTTATCCGGAACTCAGAAGGGGAAGTTAGGCATTTCGAAGGGGAATTGAGTTCGAAAGAAGAACCAAATGTTGAATTGGTACCACATGCATATGAGTCATTGTAGTGAGTCGCATAACATGAATGAAATATTTGCATGAAATATGACTATGTGTGATGTTGTTGTTGTTGTATGGGATGTTAATGATGATTTGAGCGTGAAAATGTGATATGTTGTTGTGCATGAATGTGTAGATGTTGTACTCTATTTTACATTCTATGCTGTTTTTATTGAAATTAATTATCACTTCTTCTGTTTGAATGTTGCCTTTACATGGGCATCATTCAGATACTCAAGAGTATAGACGATATTGCGAGTGAAAGTTAGCTCCTGGAACTATTTCTTTTAGTTTATCTGTGTTAACTTTGGTTATGCTCTGATATGTAACATTGAGGAGCAATTTATTTATTTTGTGTTTAAATTTCCTGAGAGATAATGCATGCTCTCGTATTTGTTTTATGTTTTAGTGTGATAGCATTTGGAGAAGACTTATGAGTCAACTATTATGAGATTTTAATTGGTATGTTTTTTTGTTATGATTCAACTGCGAAGATATTCGTATGAGTTAGATGCCTTGTAAACATCCTAAGTGCAAATGTATGCAGTAAAATATTTTGTCGCAACCCGTGTTACAGAGCAAACTATGATTATTGTGAGTGAAACCCAATGTGATTGTATTTTATTAATTAAATTCTTTGATAATTACATGCGGGTTTTTATGGTGTTATAGAAACTGCAAAAACAATTGACACTCCAATGCCCATAAATGAAAACTTGGAAAAAGATGAAAATGGTAAGGATGTTGATGTCAATAAGTATAAAGGTACGATTTGATCTCTTATATATCTTACTGCATCTAGGTCAAACGTTATGTTTAACGTGTGTATGTGCACTCGTTATCAATCGGCTCATAAGGAATCACATTTAAAAGCTATAAAACACATCCTTAGATACCCTCGTGTTACATATAAGTATCGGCTTTGGTAAACCAAGGGAGGCGATCGTAATTTGTTTGGCTATACTGATTTTGATTTTTCCGGTTGCAAATCGGATAGGAAAAGTACTAGTGGAATTTGCCACATGTTTACAAACTCCTCAATAAGTTGGAATAGAAAGAAACATGTTTCCGTTGCTTTGTCAATTGTCGAGGCAATACATTATAGCTGGTAGTTGTTGTGCTCGAATTTTGTGGCTCAAACAACAACTACTTGATTTTGATATTAAACTACAACGAATTCCTTTTATGTGCGACAACACTAGTGCTATTAATCTAACCAAACATCCGGTGTTACACTCTCGCACTAAACATATTAAGATACATCGTCACTTCCTACGTGACCATGTTGAAAAAGGAGATGTCGTATTTAAGCATGTTGATAGCAAAAATTAACTTGCGAATATCTTTATAAAACCTCTTGCGACTGAACCTTTTTTCAACATTTGAACGAAATTGGGAATACTTGATATCTCAAACCTTACCTAAATATGATTTCTTGCATGCACTTTACATACATTTGCTCTAACTTTCCTTGGAAATTCAATTACTTATGAGTGCATCCTTCATCAATTCATATGCGATGTAATATTGTTCAATTTTCTCTCTTTAAATGCAAGCCTTTTACTTTTGTATTTTGTCTATGTTCCAAGTGCTTGATATGCTTGATGTATGAACTATTTCACGAACGTTAACTTCCAAAAATTTAAATTGATGTATTTCAATCTATATGCTTATAATGACTTCATGCTATTTTTCTTCCATACTTGAAATATGTTCTTGGTGTATAAGCTTGGTATCTATTATTAGTTCTTGCATTATGTATGTGAGATTGTTATTTATCTATTCCGACATGAAATATGTTTGAACATGTTATACTGTCAATGAAATTCTTGTAGTGTGTCATTCTTATGATATCATTTATGTTTTTGGTTTTAGTGGTGATAAATCTATATAATCACATTACTATAGCACATGTGTGTATAACATTCGGGAGCACCCAAAGTATATGTCACGTAAACGTGTCGCTTTTGAAGCAACTCAAGAGTTTTTGATTGCATTGTATCCTTCATCTTTCATGTTTATTATTTATGTTATTTGGCATGAGTTATGGCAACCGTGTTATATTGTTGCTTTAAATGCTTGTATTTATGTTTAAACATTTTTAATATTTACATCATTCTATGTGAGTGCTGTTTAATTGATGTTCTTATCTTTACAAACGCCTATGTGTGTTATATTGGTATTTGTGTGATATAAGACACTTCTCATGGATTTCTTTATCTCTTTTTGATGTTGTCAAAGGGGGAGAAGCATCTACAAGATGAAGTTGGGATGCATACGTTCAGAGGTAGCCTTCATGAAGACACGAAACACATCATCTAAAGTTTTGCCATCATAAAAAGAGGGAGTATATGAGTGCAACTTTCCATTAGATGTATTTTGTATATGTCAAAACTATGATTCTTTAGCATTTATGTATATTGGACGATATCCTCTAAGTCTTAATGTGCATCTTAGAATTAGGAAGCATACAAATATTTTGAAATGAGTTAGAAAATGTTTCATGCATTAAAAACAAAATTTTTATGGGAAAAACAATTTATGTGTCGACACATACATGCTATAGGTCGACACATACGAGTTACATGTTGACACATGAAAGACACTTTTAAAGCATATGGCTTCTGTTTGATGTGCCGACTGCACATGTCGACACATGACCTATACAGGTCGACACATGCATCAAACATGTCGACACATGACTTATATAGGTCGACACATGCAATCGATTTTTCTAAAAATTCATGACTTTTCTAAATATTTTGCATTCCTTTTTGCCTCTAACTTGCACACATATATATACTGCATGCATGCATAATTTCTAGTAAGGCTCAAGAGTAAGCCTACACGAAATCGGGATTTCAAAGAGTTCTCATCATCTTCAACCTACATTCTATGCATATACACAAACAAACTACACATAATCATTCTTTATTTGGGTGTCATCTAGAATTAGAGTTGATAACATCCAATTTAGGTTGTTGAATTGTAATTTGGGTTGGGATCTTTGAGGGTTTCAAATAAGAAAACCAAGTTGGAATTTTCCTTCAAGATCAATTTGAGATTCAAAGGTTTTAGATAAGATTATGTAATTTGGATTTGATCGAGTGAATGCTTTGAAGAACGAAAGGTTCTTGCAAAGGAGTAGCGTGAGACGGTGAATCATATTGGTAAATCTCGGGTTACAACAATTCGCAATTTAGATCCGATCGAGTGAAAGCTTTGAAGAACGTGAGTTTCTTACAAAGGAGTAGCGTGAGACGGTGATCAAATTGAAATTGTTGGGTTACTTGATCAAACTCAGACCAATGGAAGATAAAGTGTTTGAATTAACATCAAACTTAGGGTTTGTAAGGTTGGATTGCTACACTTCTCTTGTATACTACTTTTTCAAAGTAAGGTTAATTTCATTATCTCAATTCAAGTTCTAATTGAGGGTAGATGTACCGATAGTGAGGCCGATTAGGAAACTGCCTAAACAAATCCTTGTGTACTTTCTCTCTATCTATCTATCTCTTTTATATTTCATTTGCAATTTATTAAATTCATCGATTGTGCGATCAATACGTTTGGTTAATCATTTTGAAAACCATTTGAAAAAGGTTTTGTTGGGTTAATCACAATCCTTTAGATTGTGGTTGCATTTGAAGATCAACAAAACTATACAAATTTCTAAACGAAATCGATTGCACAGAAGGTGTTTGATAATTTGTCTCAATAGTATTTGTGTATTTTATCATTGGTAATAGTCTATACTTTTAGCATAGTATTCAATTGGTTGTGGCTGATAGCTTGTTGATCGAATTTGTGCTCATTATCATACGTTGATTGTAATTACGCATATCCGAGGTTTTTGATAGCGTTCGATTAGACGATTCGATCCAGGTTACTTCCGCTCACCATAAAAATTTTCAAAACAATTTTTGTTAAAGTTTTTAACTTGTGATCTATTCATCCCCTCTAGATTGAAGTTTATCGTCTAACATGGTAGTGTGAGGTCTTCGGGATATGACTTATGGAACTGTGTTGCCTCATAGAGGCGCATTGTGGAGGATTTCTTTGAGGCAAAGTAACCTTTCTTCAATAACTTATGATTTTGCTACCGAACGATGTTATACATGTTGTTCAACAACGCATTGACGTTTTGTAATCCAAGGTTAAATCATAGTAGCTAGAAGTCATGTAAGGCTTCGGGTTGTGAGACTAAAGGTATAATTGGAGAAGCGATAATATGATCTTGAACAAATCCAACGATTTGAGGATTCCGGATCAAATTTGGATGCAACTGAACTTCTTCTTCATAGTGTTTTATTGAGGAGGAGGATGTGATTGATTCACGACCACTTGAGCGGCGGTCGCAACAATGACTTCTCGCGTCGCGGTGGAACAAATGACTTTGGATCCAATCATCACTTGAAAGCATATGAGTCAGAGATCTCAGAATTTAGAAAATCAGAGTTAAAACGATGCTTAATCAGATCGAATGCGATGGATCTACACGTTCGATTTCAGAGGCTCTTGACTCGATGATTTATAAAGCTAACAATATAGTGAATTGAAGATCGACCGTGGAATTATGGAGAACATGTGAATCAGAAGTGGATTCCCACTGACGACCACACTGTTTCATTTGGGAACGAGAAATAAAGTGATGATCGGAAGTGAAAGTGATTCTAAGTTTGTGACGCGGTAGAAAGGGGACTGATCTACAAAGTTAACACTCTAACGCAAGTCACTGTATGAGAAAAAAATAGCGACTTTAAATCGTATTTGAAATTTATTACTTAAAACTTGTTTTTATATATATATATATATATATATATATATATATATATATATATATATATATATATATATATATATATATATATATATATATATATATATATATATATATATATTTTAATCTATTCGTTTCATTTATAATAATTGACTTGTAATGTAGAAATAGACTTATAGTATATTACAATTTTTTTTATATTTTTAGTAAGTTTAGTCAAAGAAATTTTATAATAAAGAAATGGTAACAAACAGCTTTTATATACATTTACAAAATTTGGTGTGATTTCTGTTACTTTTTATATTTTGAACCTTCCCACCCTCACAGTGATAGATTAATTTGAACATAAGCAAGCATTATCATTACTGAGGGACAGTCGCAGATCGTGAAAGCGCCTCTTTACTTTCTTCTTCGTTGGGATTGGGGTTCGCTCTCTTTTACCGACAGATCCTCTGCCAAATACTCCGCTGCTGTTGGATTCATACCACCACAACAGAGGAGGACGAAATTCAAACCTCGCCGCCATTGTTACAGTCACCCTTCGCTGCTCTAAATCTTTTAATGCTTAACAACGCTTCACACTTTGCTTTGCTTGTGTCCGTTCTGCACGAAATCTGCAACAAGAGTAGGCAAAAGTGAACGTGTTCAAGTTCTGAAGCAAGAATCTGTAGCTTTACGGTGAATAAAACTACTACAGGTTAGGTTAGGTTAGGTTTCACACGTTCTCTTGTTTTGCATTTTGATTAGGTTAGGTTAGCTTTTCGCAATTATTCACTTGAAAATTTGTCAGGATCAACTCACATTGGTTGGATCTGGGAATTTTAGAGGACAAAATTAGATCTGTGGATTCGAATGCCTCTAACAGAGAGCTTGAGTTTCTGTCGTAACTGGAGTTTATAGGGTTTTTGGTTTCTGTACTGCTTATTACTACCGATGACTACCAAACGTGCCTACAAACTCCGTATCCTTCATTTCTTACATTTTGTTTGGTGTAATTTACGCACTTGTGTTTAGATTTTTTTTCTCAATTATTGCTGGCCTTGACGTGTTGTGTTTAGAGGAGTTTGTAGCACATGCTTCTGCTGTTAATTGCCTCAAGATTGGAAGAAAAACATCTAGGGTTCTTGTTACTGGAGGGGAAGACCACAAGGTTAATCTTTGGGCTATTGGTAAACCGAATGCTATCCTGGTTCGTTCTCCTTTCCTCATCTTTTTAAAGTTGCATTCAAAATAGTTTGTTTTAGGTATTTTTCTTATTTCACTCTGGATAGAAATTAAAAGGACTGTCCCGGAAGCACAACCCATAGCCAAAAGGTTGGCTACAGAGACATATGATATGCCGGGGCTGGAGGTCAAACCACATTTTTCCACTTCGCTGCTAGGCTCTTTGAAACCCAAAAAGTTAATAAATTATAAGGATTCCATGTCATTGATTGTATACATGCTTTTGATTTTCCTTATATTATATTGGGATACAAGGATTATTTTCTTGCCCTCTTTTACATTTGGTGTCATTGGAAGCTAACTTGTGTGGTAAATAGTAACCGGTGGTCGAAACTATGTTGTTAGTTCCGGATTTACGGAGTGAACGCCTTCAAAACTGAGATTGCAGGGTATAGAATGGCCGCTATATCATTATTTTGGATATACTACACAATTAATACTAGTGAACACATAATTGCTACAAAATGAAACACATTACTCGAAATTCATGAAATATTCTTGGTTAGAAATGAAAAGTCACAAGTCTAAAGCAAAACATACATCTATATACCATCAAGATTCAAGGAAACAACAAGTTAAACCTCTAAGGCTTAAAGGAATGAAACATCATAGCTCGAGTACAAATTCTCATCAATAACAATCAATCAAACATTCTTCCTGTACATCGACCACATGATTCACATGTAACCTTCTTCCTATCCTTCTTGTCCGTTAAACTACTCCACTGCCATGCTATATCAACATTATACCACTTGGTTTAAATATTGTGCGCATAGGAACCTACTGAACCACCAGTTGCTGATGGTTGAGAAGGAGTAGGATTTGTCATGGCTGTTGGAAAATGAAGAGGATGGGATGTCAGTGGTTGGAGACGGCGGTGGCTCACAAAGGCGGGGCTGGGACCTCAATTGCTGGTTCTCAGGCAGAAGGGGGTTACGTGATAGAGAAGGCAGAGGGAAAGTAAAGAGAAGAGAGGGAAAAATGTGTATCTGGCCCACACTGAAGAGAAGAGGGATAACAGGTTTTTTCATTATATTAGAAAACCCTAAAATATTCATGTAACTAATAGGGATTCAATTTACAGGAATTTCTGTGTTTTCAAACCCTATCACTATCAAACTCCTTAGCAGTGCCACCATCTCAAAACACAGTTTGAGTCCGAAGCACAAATGCGACTGCAACAGCAGCAACTCCATTTTCCTCTATAATTTTGTGTCTGGGGTTGGCTAGCTGCTGTTCTGCGCTGCCCTACTGCAATTGCAGCACAATGTGTCACTATTGACAACATAGGATTGAAAGGGAAACACAGATGTCTGGATGGTTTAGTATGGGAACTTATTTTCAAGGTAGCATTGAATTGAGTTCACTCACAGTGAATGTGTTAGTCATATCATCAGAATTTTCTATTTCTTTTTCTTCTACTTAGGGTCAACCTCACATAATGGTAGTTTTTCGCTTTTTACCTCTGTTCTTATAATGTATAAGCCACCTGATACGTCTGCATCTGCGGACTATATTCTTTCAACCAATAATTATATTTTATCAGATGCGGGTCTGTCTTATGAATCTTGAGCAATTCAGTTTAGGTGTTTTGAGAGAAAGTTGAGTGGCAAGTTATTATGAATATGCATCATGCATGCGGAGATTTTCTGTAGCTGGTTGGGGCTTGGAGTCAAATGTAAACATATAAAACGAATTCGAGGCTGAAACGATCTCCTTGTTATTTTATGAAGAACGGAAAGGTTTCCTCTCTTAGAAGTTCAAAGAAATAGGATTCTGTTATTTTTCTTGGTTTAATCAACGGCAACACTGCAGGGATGCCTGTTCCTTTCGATAAGTACTTATCCTACCTTGCCCAGACCCAATGGGATTGAAGCTTGAACCTTTTAAGGTTGTACGGTAGCAATTGCTCAACTATTGGAGTGTGTATTCCTATGTTTGCGGGAAGTTCACAAAAAAGGTATTTTTCTAGCATAAAAGATTCCTAGGCAAAAAATGGTTTGCACATTCCTATGAAAACATTCCCAAGCGAGTGGGTACAAAATGGATTTTGGATTCACATGAGGTGGAAATGAAATTTAGATGTAAATTTATTTTTAATTCCTTTAACTACCTTATATATGGGAATATTATAAAAGTTTGGCATTCTTTTTAGAATAAATAGGTACCTAGGAATAGGATTCCCATTATACCTAGAATGTTATTCCTGGGAACGGATTTACAAAACTTGAAACAAATGCCAGAGTGTCCTCTTGGGATTTACAAGGGATTGGTTTCTTTCATATATGCATTTAGGTTTGTTTCTTGTGATAATAAGTGAAGGTACTATCATCATCTTCTTACATACTTTTGTTGGTTTACTGGCTAGAGAGAATATATTTTTATGTATTTATTTTCAGTAGAGTGTTTCACCTTTTGCAGAGTCTCTCAGGACACTCGAGTGGAATAGACTCTGTTAACTTTGATTCCTCTGAAGTGTTGGTAGCTGCTGGAGCTGCAAGTGGTACTATTAAACTCTGGGACTTAGAGGA
Organism: Lathyrus oleraceus; assembly: GCF_024323335.1. Lineage (NCBI taxonomy): Eukaryota > Viridiplantae > Streptophyta > Magnoliopsida > Fabales > Fabaceae > Lathyrus > Lathyrus oleraceus. Next base: position 94,422,976 of record NC_066579.1, on the reverse strand, counting down.
GGCAAAGAGTAAGTTGTTACTTGCCATTTAGCTTTGATTCCTTAAAACTTATTCAGTATTTTTACCTAAACTTTTTTGTTTGTACTAATATGTTGAGCCTGTTATGTTTCTTTGGTAGTTGTTCGAACTCTTACCGGTCATAGGTCCAATTGTACATCAGTAGACTTCCATCCTTTTGGAGAGTTCTTTGCATCTGGTTCTCTAGACACAAATCTTAAGATATGGGACATCAGAAAGAAGGGTTGTATTCATACATACAAGGGCCATACTCGAGGGGTAAATGCAATTAGGTTTACCCCAGATGGACGCTGGGTTGTGTCAGGTGGGGAAGACAATACTGTGAAGGTTAGAATTTCTTTCTCTTAACATAATATTAATGGAGTCAGATTCTATAACAAGTTTGTTGCAATCAATTGACATAAATATATCTGTACTTCTCTGTTATCTGGTTGCTGAATTCCGCATGCTTACCGAGTCACTGAATCAATACTATGAAAGTTTCCAAGAAATACTGAATTAGTATTTTATTGTAAATTGTATATAACTATCAAAGAAAAAGTAATCATAATTAAGAACTGTTGGATGTTCTGTTGGGGGGATGTGATGAAGATAGCTGAATGAAACAAAAATTCGCATCAAGATTTATTCACGTATCACAACAATGATGGGTGCCCTCAAAGACAAAAAGTGAATAGCAAATTCAAAGTCTACTATACTGATGATTACCCGGAACATGAAATGTCGGTTCAGCAAGTAAAAAAGGTGACCATAATAACCGGAAGCAGGTGGCTCGGGGAGATAATGAGGAAAAGCGCTAGAAATATAAAAGGAGAAAATTGAAAGAATTTGTATCAGTTTTTTTATTTCTGAATGCTAAACATACAACTGAATACACATGTATATAGTTACATTACAGATAAGCTGTATCAGTACATTCTGTTGCTCATTTAGGTATTTCAGTTACATGTCAGTTTGGGCAGTTAGCCCTGCACAGTTACAATATAAGCTGTATTGTAGCTCGCCGGAATTAGAGCATTCATTTACAAATTTCTCACAAATACTATTGTCTTGAATTTTCTCACCTATATTTTGTTTACACCTGAAACTCTATCAAGTAATTTTCTGTGTTTGGGGTCATTGTCTGTTATCTATGGTCGGTCACTTCTTCCTGGAGTGTGGATAGGAATCCGATCCTGATACTTTAGGCAAGATGACTTTTCTGCTCTTTTTCTATTCACCATAGTTGTGTTTGTTTTCTTGAATTGAATGCTTTCTAGGGGAGTAGAACGCCTTTGTTCCTATCACTTCACCTTTCATAGTCTAAACAAAAAATAGGGGAGTAGAACGCCTTTGTTCCTATCACTTCACCTTTCATAGTCCAAACAAAAAATAAACATTATCTTCTGAGTTTGCCCGAACCTTCTCCCTCAACATTGCACAGCTCTTTATAAGAGGTTCCTCAATAATAAAGAGGCTTAAGGCTGCATGCTGTCTATATAATCAATCATTTGGTGCATTTGCTCGGAGGGGAATGCTCACATTTATTTTAAATTCTTTGCCATGTACCTGCTTTAGGACAGGCTTCTATTTACTGGCCTCTCATTAGTCCAAACAAAAAAAAAACGTTATCTTCTGAGTTTGCCCGGACCTTCTCCCTCAACAATGCACAGCTCTTTATAAGCGATTTGCCAAAAATAAAGAGGCTTAAAACTGCATGCTTTCTATATAATCATTTGGTGCATTTGCTCGGAGGCGAATGCTCGCATTTGTTTTGAATCCTTTGCCATGAACTTGCTTTATGGTAGGCTTCTCTTTACCAGCTTCTCACTGGTGTTCAAATTATGGCTGTTTCAAGGACTCTCTCCTCTTGGCATGTGGCAAGATTGAACAGCCTTGCTGATTTTAAAGTCTGTTTTTTTACAAATATTCTTTGATGCCTTACCACCCTTATCGTGTTAGTTCTCTCTCCTTTACAATAATTTTTTTAATATTTTCTTTTTGTATAAACAAGACCCATCTGCCGCAAATCACAATATTTTGAAATGAGTTATCCAATCTTATTGATAATGGTATGTGACTTCTTCAAAATCCTGTCAAGTTCTTGGTTCATCAGTCATTTACTTGGTGCACAATTTGCAATATATTATCTTAATACTTTTATGGATTGTGATAGATTAGTGCAAGTAGGCTTATATGCTGGGACTGTCACTTCACTAATAAACGAGTTTTTTTCCCCTTAAACTTGATGTAAATTATATGATGTATACAATTTGTAGTTGTGGGATCTAACTGCCGGAAAACTCTTACACGATTTCAAGAGTCACGAGGGCCAAATCCAGTGTATAGATTTTCACCCCAGCGAGTTTCTACTAGCAACAGGTTAGTCTTGCTTTTCTAATAAAATCAAAAGAGTCAGTGCCTTGACAACACGTAATGGTGTGTTTGGTTAGTTTTTATTTTCTTTCTTAATTGATATGGTTTTACTTTTTCTAGTAGTTATTAAAATGCTACCTTGTTTTCAATCTGTTTTTTTTGTTTTGTTTTGTTGAAGTTACGACTTTTAAATAAGAGGAGAAAAAATAGTAAGAGCTTGTATGTATTTCCTTGAGCCCTAATTTATTAAAATCAAAAGCCAAAAATTAAATAGACCAAGGAACACATTCAAATGAGTTAATTTTAATTTTTTTCTTCCAAAAAAAAGGGGTATAGATGGAATTTCAATAATTAATACACTTAAAAACTGTACTTTGTTTCTTATATTTAGAACCAACAAATAACCTGAATGTGTTTAATAAAAAGGACCCGAGGGAGTATTGTTTCTTAGGTAGCTCAAAAAATGAAACTGAATCTGGGTAGTGTGCTCAAGTCTACAACCATGGTGTAATTCATCATGGGAGGCTACTGGCTAGTATGAATTCCAATTAAGTTTATCACTGATTTAGGACAGCAGAGAATATTTTGAATTTGGCATTGCTAGGGTTAGACTGAATCTCGGTTAGATAAGGCTTAAGGCCATAATGCATTCGGGATAGTCGGGGTCAACGCATCAAGCTTAATGAAATAGCCAAAAAAATCCATAACAAAGAGAGGACTTGTGAGTGAAAGGGTTGCACCTCATTAATTTTTGTAGCCTATCTTTGTCAAATTCTATTAGGATTAAAATTTAACCACTAAATACAATAACTAAATTTAACGAAACTTATTAAATAAAATAAAATAAAATGTAACCTAACTTACAAAAAACAAGCAACCCAATTTGGTTTACCTAGCTGTCACATTTTGTTTGTTGACAGTTTTAGGTTATTTTATTTACATGACTATGTAACAATTAGTACCAGATTCTTGTGCTGTTCTCTTTCTGTAAGCTTCTATTCCCCCCCTCTATCTTTAAGTAAATGAAATCAATTGTAATTTCATTTCATTTATTTATTTCCCATGCCTAGGTTCTGCTGATAGGACAGTTAAATTTTGGGACCTTGAAACTTTTGAGCTTATTGGTTCAGCTGGCCCTGAGGTACTCTCTTATAGAAATTTTTTATTAGTTATTCTTGGATGGAGTTTAAAGTCGACATTAGTACAGTTAATTTTGGTTTATTAGGAATATCTTCAAGAATTTTGTATATTTTGTTTTAGACAACTGGAGTACGTTCTCTTACTTTCAGTCCTGACGGGAGGGCCCTACTTTGTGGTTTGCATGAGAGTTTAAAGGTAAGCTCCTCTTTTAGTTGATTACTATGTGAGAACTATTTATCTAGGTAACTGTTCCATTTGATTTTGTTTAGGTTTTCTCTTGGGAACCTATAAGATGCCATGATATGGTTGATGTGGGTTGGTCTAGATTGTCAGATCTTAATGTTCATGAAGGAAAACTTCTTGGCTGTTCATACAATCAAAGTTGTGTTGGAGTCTGGGTCGTGGACATCTCGGTATGTATTTGTCTCAGAAATTATTTCTGCTTCTAGTAATGGTTGTATTTGACACTATTTGATGCTAATGTGCTATTTTTACATTTCCGACGTCTTCTCCAGCGTATAGAACCATATGCTCTTAATAGTATGAACCAACTAAACGGCCGTTCAGAATCTAAATCCTCAAGTGGAAATACAACTGTATTGAATGAAATCACAGCTAAGGCTAGGCTATCTAGCTCACAAAATCCGGATCCATTACTCAAAGAAACAAGATCTCTTGGAAGGTTGTCAATTTCTCATGATTCAGACCCCTTGAAGGAAGGAAAATATTTGGCATGTATATATCCTTTCTCCTTTTATAATTCTTCCATTTGCTTTTAGGCATTTGTTTAATTGAATGGCTTGTTTAATCTGTCTTGTTTTGATCCGCCTGGATCCTATTGTTCATAATTATGCTTATGGCCACAACTTCTCATTACTTGACTTTTGATTGCATGAAGCCACAGGAAGTGCACCAAGTACTCCTCAAAGGATAAATTCTAATTCTGGTTCAAAAACAGTCTCTGTTGGTTCAGCAGCAGTGCTTAATACAACCGCTCAGAAAAGGAGTTCTTTGAAATCACATACCACATCAAGTTTTCCACTCATCAATAAATCAGATATTGTACCTGTTATTGTCCCCAGAACTAGCACGAGGTCAGAGTCTGTAGCTGATTCTAGAAAAGAAGTCGGTGTTGCCGGAACAACAATGCCAATATCTTTGCAGTCAAAGTCAACGGATATACGGAAATTTACGAACAGCAGAGATGATGTGGATAAGCCACCTTTCTCTTCTGTAACTGAATTTGCAGCTTCTAAGTGTAGCGAACTAGGTGGTTTTGCAGATAAAAATAATTTGCCTGCTTCTGTAAGCTCAACTCAAGGTGATAACTACTTAATTGTATAGTTAGTGTAATGATTTTTTCTCAAGTACTTGCATGTTGGATTTCTAGAGTCATATAAACAGAAGGAACGGGAAGTTGCAAAATTTAATGTCTACGTTGCCGAACCAGTATTAGTCTCATTGGCTGTCCAAAGAGCCACAGAGATACTCCTGTGAACCCACCAGGGATCCAAAGACCCTAATTACGGCGGATTATGAATAAAAAAAGTACAGTTGTGAGCATGTGCTTTATCTACATTTAGCAAACTTTCATGTGTGGGGTATTACTTGCCTCATGAAACCATTTTAAGTACTTGCGACTTTAAACTTTTAAGTGAATTACTTTCTTCACTGCTAGTATTTTTCTTGTTTTTCACAGAAATTGAAAGGCAGCTTCTCTTTTAATTGTAATATATTTCACGTGTCTGAGTCAGAAAGCCTTCCCGGTGTTACTCAAAAAGAAAGTAGTAGAAGGCTGTCTGAGTTGGAAAATAATTTTGCTAAAGATAAACTTAAGTTGCACTGCGAATGAAAAATAATCCCTTCTATATACAAGTAAATTCCACACTATGAAGAGAAACCCCAAACTGCAATTACAGATATCAAGGATCCTTAATTGTCTAGCAAGCTATTCTGCTTATATACTTTTGGCTGCTGCAGGCATGTGATATTGTGCAAAAGAGTGACTTGTTAAAATTTAAGACATACTCTTACGGGGAAGTGGTTGTGCCTACAGCTTCTCTTTGTAGTTTTGCATATAGCTGTTTTAATCTAATGTGAAATGAGAAGGATGGTAAACACAATACTACAGTGAGACAAAACATAAACTCAATTAAAACAGCCCATTCAACCTATGAACCTAATGTCCAGCTGACCTTGTTATGTTACAATGATTGATTGATGCATACTTGTTTGTGAAATTCTTTTGTCCTCTTGGATGGTGCACTACTAATTTGAGTTCTTTCTTGTGACAGATGAAGGCGGCCAGAAACTGAACAGAGATGGATGTTCCATTGAAGTACAGAAAAGAGGTATCTTTAAATTGTTAATGATCATATCATTATTCAATTATAAATGGTTTCTTATTTTTATGCTCTTTAAATTATATAGGGAGAATGCGCTCACTTCTCAATTTGGAAAAGAGGGAACGTTCTCTTAATTTTGAGGAACCTAGACACAGAATTTCTCATGGGAGGACACCATCAGTTCATGTGCTTCCTTTCAGTGGGGTATTATACTGTTTCTTAGTTTGTTCTATACTCATTGTATTTTATTGCGCTGGGTTGAGGAATTGGACTTACACCTACATTGCCTTGAAATGACCTTTGTAGTACTTATAAGTCTTGAGCAGTTCATACCTTCCATTCTATTTCATGCCAGTTTTGTGGGGTTCAGTTAGACCCAAGACAAATGTTTTGATATTATCACAATTTATACTAGATCTATTGTTAAGTTTCATGTGTCGTCCATGCAACATGATTGGGTGTTAAGAGTATGTTGGACCAAACCACTTTAATTGCGACCACCCTTATGGTCTTTTATCGGGCCACTTTGTCTACCTTCATTGTAGCGATTCAATACCTTTAGTGTGATGGGTTGTGTTGAGTTGAGGGGGTAGTCTAGTGACACCTTTCCTAGAAATGTGACCTTCGTGTTGCCTATGAGGCTTTTTGGGGATGAGTTTAATCTAATACTCCCGAACTTTGTTTACAACAAAAGTTCTAGCAATACACGCTCTTTCAAATACTTTCTCTCTTATTGGATGTAATATATATTGGTCCCACGATTTTGAGAAGCTGTCCCACTGTTTACTTATCCCTGGATGTTAAACAGAGAACACATTCCATATCCACTGAGAAGGCCACATTTTCTGCTAGCGATGAAGATTCTATTGCTGATGTGATGGAACAACATGATGAATTTATCAGTTCAATGCAGAGTCGTTCATCTAAGCTGAAGGTATTGGTGATTGAATTTGTGATTTTTATGATTACTTTTGTATTGGCTTTCTGTATAATGAGTTAGAGTCTTTGCATGATATTAAACTTCAAACAAGTTGGGGTTGTAGGATGACAACCTGGATGGACATTACTCACTTCAGCATCCTTTTTATTTATTTTTTCTTTTATGACAAAAGAAGATAATTTTTAGAGAAGTGGAGAAAAACAAGGTTGGAGGAAAACATATCTGTTGAAATTTTATGGACTTGGTGGAAGAAAAATAAATAAATCATAATATATACTATTGACATATGTTTTGTTCAATCATGTACTACGAACGACAAAGCAAAGACTGCTATTTACAGTAACTGGATGTTTAATCCTAATGAGAACAAATAATGATTAATGATATATAGACCAATTTGAAAGAAATTTTGGTAAATAAGTGAAGTCTACTACCAGTGATAGATTTGATGAATTCCGAAACCATTGTATTTCAGGTGGTCTACGGACGTTGGGAAAGAAATGATGTTACAGAAGTCATTAGCACAATGGCAAAGATGGGTGATCACGCTGTAAGCATTTTGAGCTGCTTGTTTTCAGTTACAACTTCTCAATTTTGTGTGTTCTCTTTTATGGCATATTGAGTTCTAACAATACTTTGATTTAATTGTATTTATTCCAGGTGATTGCTGATATTGTTAGCATTATAATGGAGAAAATTGATATGGTCACACTTGACTTGTTTACAAGTCTTCTGCCACTTCTAAGTGACCTTTTACAAAGTGAAATGGATAGGTAAGTGATGCATCTTCTTCTGTTTCTTGTTTGACATAATTTTTCATCCACCTTTATTGATTCATTTGTCTCCATTGCAGCGAAAATTGTCGTCTTCTATATATTTTGGCTTAACATGTTTCATTGTTTTTCTTATAAATTTATGCAAGTAATCAATCACTTGCACTGCAAGATATCTTAGGTTTCATGTTTGGATTAGCTATCAAAACATTACTTGACTGTGTGCCCATAAAATTTTCCAGCTGCAGTGTTTTTGTTGTGTTTAGTATATTAAGTGAACTCCAATTTAGCCCTCAAAATTCTATGCGTAAGACTATCCCAAGAATTAACCATAATTTTAAAATGATTCCTACAAGTGAAAATTCTTGATTACATTGTTTTATTTTGGGAGGTCAATTTAGTTTCTAAAATTGTTTGGAAGTGATTGATAATTTTCGATACCATAGGTTATTTTGCAAATTTGTTAATTTTGAGGCCCTAATTGCCTAACTCTACAATACAATTTTGAGACTAAATTGATGATTACATTAGTAAATAACAAATTGACTAAATTGATGAGCATGGGAAATTTCAATGCGTATTCATTTAATTACACTGGTAAATTATAAATTTTATAGATTTAGTTTCTATGTTGATAATTTTCGTATCATATATTGTAGACATCTATCTATATCTGTGGAAATGTTATTGAACCTGGTCAGAGTATTTGGTTCAGTAATCTATTCAACGCTATCAGCTAAACCCTCTGTTGGTGTTGATATCGAAGCAGAGAACAGGTTCACATTCCTGACTTATTTTATTTTACTTTTTATATATTCCATTACATAATTTCATTTTTGACTGTTAATATGATCCAGGCTAGAGCGTTGCAACCTCTGCTTTGTCGAGCTCGAAAAAGTCAAACATTTCCTACCTTCTCTAATGAGGTACATGTTTAAGTTTATCGGTTTGTCTTTTATTAAAAGAATAATTTTCCTTTTGTTTTATTCGATTCTGGTGGTGCTAAATGAGTGATGCTAATTACTTTTTAATTTACAAATGGTTTTCTTAACTTCATGTTAATTTAAATAAATGGTAGAATTGAGAGAAAAAAGGCTACACTAAAATTCGTTTCACCTTTATATGCAAATATAGATTTTGGAAGTTAAAAAAAATAGAATTTTTGTGCTAAAAGTAATCAGGAAATTATGTATTCGGATGATTTAGAATTTCTCATGTTAATTTCCATATTATTTTTTGTCCCTTCATCTGCAGAAGAGGAGGATCAATTGCAAAATCTGCACACGAGTTGAATCTTGTACTTCAGGATGTGTCGTGACTCTAACCGGATTAGATTATTCTTGCTGCTTCGTAACGCGGGTGCTTATAGAGGTTTTATGTGCATCTCATAATTTAAAATCTCTACACAAGTCATCGAATAGTTTGATGGGATCTTTTTTGGCATCGAACCATGTGTGTACGTTTATTTATTGCTGTTAAAACTCATGATGATGACAAATGACGGCACTGATAGTCTGATACTGCTGATTCTTGGATGTATACACGGAAACCAGAGCTGAGCTGAAGAGATGTGCCACTATCTGCTGATGGATTGTCTATAAGCTTAATGTGGCGATCTCACAGTCACTCCGTTCAACAACTAACCTAATATGGAGCAATGCTACTGCCGATACAATGCTATTGCTGATACGGGTCTAATCTTCTGTGAAATTCTTTTTTTTTTTTTTTTTTTTTATTTTGTTTTAGTGTCTTAGGTTAGGAGCCATTGTATGTGACTGGCCCTTTTCATATTTCTTTGTTGCAAATTCTTGTATGATTTTCTCGCAATGCATTTGATAACCAAACGATGAATTAGTGTCTATATAACTTAAGAAAATGAAGTGACATCTTTGTTGGTATCACCGCGCGGGAGAACCTGTTGCAACATCTTGTTTTATTTTATTAATTTTATTATTATAACAACAAAAGGAGCTCTCTTGTTTTCCTATTCCCGATATACATAAATGAAATACATAAATAACGTATATTTTGCAAGTAAAAGGTTCATATAATGAAAATAAACAAAGTCATAGACAAATGGTCGCTGACACTTGTAGATGTTGCCATAGTGTGAATTTTAAAGTTTCAGTTTGCCTTTTCAAAATGCAATTTTATGTACCTTTGTCAAGTGCAATTTTCAGGCAACCAAGTGATTGATATGAAGATGAGGTTAGATTAGATTACTAAACATTTTTTTAACGTCAAAATGCAGAAGACAGCTAAGGTGTTCCATTAGAGTATAATCCAATGTTATTTATGTACCCTTGTCAAAGAGCAGTTGCAGCATGGTTATATACGGAACATGTCTATAAGCATACAAATGACAATCTTATATAGTATGTTGTATAACTGATAATGTTCCAAAAGGAAAGCAACATATCGCTGTATCATAGATGGTTTGAATTTTATGAGCATTTCTTAACGCACCTATATATTTCTACGTAAAATTTTAAAAATGTTCTTTGTTTTTTAAGATGTATCTAGAGATGCACCTCTTAAATACTAAATAAAGATCGTTCTGAGAGAGGCCATACAAGTTGAGTTATTTTGATTCCGGTGAGCATCTCCGTAACATTTTAAAAAATATCTTATTTATTTACCAATTTAGTAGAAATTTTGGAGATGCATCTCCGAAGTTATGAGCAAATTTTTAAAATTTTCTGTCACCTTTGCATGTCAGATATTTTCGGAGATGCATATCCGGAAATATCTGATAAAAGAAGCAACTGCATGATCACACAACCATTGTTGGCATAATTGATTTTCAACCAAACCCTTCACCAAAATATCCTCTATTCTCATTTCAAATATAAATTCTTTTGGTTAATCACATCATAGGGAGCAATATGTGATATATCGTGAGATTGAATGATTTTGTTGATGCCAATATATGATATATTGTGAAATTGCTGTTTTAATCACTGAATAAGTGTAGTATGTCGAATTCTTAGATAGAGAGTTTTTACGAAATCGAAATCGGAGATCCGCAAGACCTCCAACAATGAAAATTGCATTTTTTTCGTTCCTGTACAATGGTAACCTGTTACCGCGTTGGTGTAACCGGTTACAGCTAAACTGATGAGTTTTTTTTTTGAAATTTTCGTGACTGTAATCAGTTACGGATTTTGGTATAACCGATTACAGCTGCTGTGTTTTTCAAAAGTATTGATTTTTCATTTTCAATTGTTTTCGTCGTAACTTGAGTTTCGTGACTCGGATTGAGGCACGTTTTGAAGCGTTGGAAAGGTAACACGCAGAGATATCATATGGTGAAACTTGATGAGCTATTCTAGTTATAATTATGTACCTAATGTGACAATGTTTGTGTTGACTTGTGTGGTCGGTTAACGAATTGTTATCGTTATACGATGATGTGTTGTTGTGTTGGTGAAGTACCATGAATAAATGCTTTTGAATGCAAAATTGTTGAGTTGCTGCTATTGGTTGTTGTTTATTGATGTAGTGACATGAATTTCTTGTTGCGTATGATGAATGATACGATGCATAAATGGTGAAATGTGTATGAAGATCCTTTTGGTGAACCTTTTTGTGATAACACATGTTGATGAGAGTCATGCATCATAGTTTACGGGATTCGGTCTAGTTTTGATGTGCTATAGTCCAGTGGTATGGATCGGGAGCAAGTAGCTAGTTCTAGTGAGGAACTAGTGAAATATTACCTATGGTGATGGTAATAAAATTTGGTGTGCTCTGGTTCGAGGGTATGGATCGGGAGAGAGTAGTTAGTTCTTAGCGAGGAACTAGTGAAGCATTATCTATGGTGATGGTAACAAACTTTGGTGTGCTTTGGTCCTGGGGCGGGGATCGGGAGCGAGTAGCCGATTTCAGGTGGGAATCGATGAAGCGTTATCTATGATGATGATAACAATTTGGTGTGCTCTGGCCCTAAGGTGGGGATCGAGAGTGAGATGAACCCGAGTGTTCATGAATGGTACCGCGTGCATAATGAGTCAGTTGTGGAGTACATTTGCATATATGATTGCACATGTTATTGATTTTTCATGATGCTTATAATTAAATGTGATTATGTGGTTGCTGTCATGAATTGTGCCTGAGAATATGTTGTTGATAGTTGTGTAATGAATGTGCACTTGATGTGCGTTCTCTACCTTAGTATTCTTTACAGTGTTTATATTAGTTTATTGTTTCTCACCCCTTTTGTTTGAATGTTGCCTTTACATGGGCACCGTGCAGATACTCAGGAGTAACATTGGTGAAGTAAGTGGAAGGTAGCTCTTGGAGTGGCTTCCAATAGTTTGTCATTTTCTTCAGTGGGGTCTTGCTATGGTCATGTAACATCAGGTTGAGAACGTTTGCTTTCACTTCGTTTGTTTTGTTGAAGTTGTTATTTATATTTGATGAGATTTTAAAGTTGTGGCGAGTTAAATATTACAACTTATTTTGTTGTTTTATGAAAGTTGAAGTTTATGAGACTAAACGTCATGGTTTGAAGTTATTGTATTTAATTGATTTAATAATAATTCCGCTGCGATGATACCCTAAGTGAAGCTGAGCATGCAATGACCGGTGTTATGTGAATTGATGTAACCCGTGTTACGGAACATGATTTGTTTTTGATGTGTGTGATACCCTATGTGGTTGTAATTTTTATTAAATTATCCGTTAAAATTGTATGCAGGGGTTATGGTGTTAGACTTCACATCAAGAATGGGTAAATTTGCAGGGATTCTTTCATTAGAAACAAAATTTATGTTACACACAAGGTGTTTGTGGATATGAACCAGACTTTTGATGCCAAATGTTAGAACAAGCAACCACAAATTTGATAAAATAATGGTGGAGTAATTTTGGTGTGTGGAGAGAGAGAGAGAGAGAGAGAGAGAGAGAGAGAGAGAGAGAGAGAGAGAGAGAGAGAGAGAGAATTGAGTGTGATAATGAGTATTTTCATTAGCTAGGGTGAGAGTGCATCATACACACTTATATGCAAGTTACACAATAATTAGAATGTGATTTGACCAAGTACAATATCAGAAAAATCAAACACTCGGGCCTGTAATCGGTTACACCTAAACAGGTAACCGGTTACACCAGACACTGAAGTTAAAACAAATTAATTTAGTTTCAATGGTAACCGGTTGCACCATTTCTAATAACCGGTTACATCTTCGAAGAATCCAATTCGCTGTTACTAGAATGCATGATAGCTCCAGCTGTAACCGGTTACACACTATCGTACCTCGGAAAAAATGGGAACACGACCTAGCGAAGTGAAATCACACGCTCGCAATGATGGACAGAACTTAGTCGCCACCGAACTTTATTTATCCCTAAAAGGAAAGGGGAAATATCAATAAAACCCAAGAAAGGACGACAATGATTATAGTTGTCGCAACCAAATCAGGGTTCGAGAGTCGATTACGCAAGGGGAAGGTATTAGCATCCCTCACGTCAGTTGTATTCAACGGGAACTGTTAATTTGGTTGTGCGCGTTAGTTATAGTTTGAAATGTTAGGCTTTCTCAAGTTATTAGGTGGAAAAGAAAGAGTAGGAGAGAGAAGAATGTTTTTTGGATTTTGCAACGAGGAGGACTAAACCTAAGTTTTTTTTTATTAATGGGCCTGACAAGATTTACAAATCCTGCTCCTACGTATCTCCGGGTGCAATAGAGAACTCAAGGCTTACGTAGTTCTGGGTAGAAAAATGTTTGTTTTGTTGGTCGATTTTAGCGAAAGCTACTTTGTGTCAATCGATGAAAACATTGTTGGACTACCCAAAACAAGTAGAGAAGGGGACGTTTGCATCACGGCCGAATGGATTTACAAATCAACATTTGCGGGCAACGCCACAAGCTTACTTACACGTTCAAGTGGACGAAACATTGCTTTGCATCGTCTTGAAACAAAATACCTTTCGTTTGAGAATAGGGTTTAAGGGTCAATCGCACGACGGCGAGAAAAGGTTTGATTGGTTTGAATGTGTTTTGAGTAATGTGAGAACTTGGATGAGCGAGATATCCATCTTGAATCCTAGTCTCAGGAATGTGTGGTATCCACCACGTTCCATTTCTATCTTACTTGCAAAAGTATTTAATAAGAATTAAGTGTTTTTGAGATTTGATTGAGAAAGGGTTTGAAGAAACCGCATTGACAATTTTGAATGATGGCGAGAGCTAAGATAGGCGAGATATCCATCTCGAATCCTAGTCTCAGGAGGGCGTGGTATCCACCATGTTCCATTTCCATTTTTTTATTGAAAAGTGTTAAATAGGAATTAAGTATTTTTGAGTTTTATTATGAAAATGACTTGATGTTGGATCAAGCATTTGATGAGAGATTGAGAAAGATTTGAATGACATGGTTTGAAAGAAATGGAATAGATAGAAATGGATGGATTTGTTTATTGAGAAAATACTCGACGTTGGATCGAGTCATTATTTTTGATCTTTTTGAAAAGAAATTGATTTTATTCTTGTGTTAGTAACTAACTAAACAGTCAAGCAATAAAGAAATAAAAAACGGTAAAATTATTACACGTCATGGGAATTGGGGTACATTTTATCGAATGGGGATTCAAGATAATGAAATAATTAAATCAGGCCCAAGAGTAAGTCATGTGAAGAAAATAAACAACACAACAAGTTGTATTTACAAGACATTCAAAAATTAAATTGAAAGAAGTAAAATCGGGACGTGCACGGATAAAAATCGGGATCCGAGGATGCGAATCAAAGTCACATAACGCAAGGACGTGCAAGGCAAATGGAAATTGAAAAGCAAACAAAAAAACCTAGATAATGTGCTCAAAGTCGGTTTGCGCATAATGACCATAATTGAAATGTCATATGTGATTAATCAAAACGCGGCGAAATACTATCGATATATCGATAAAAATAATCATGGATGAACAACATAAGAATTGCCGAATCCATAGATTAAAAATCGATGTTTAACCAACAAAATAAATTAAGGGCAAACATTAAAATCAACAAGCGTCGGAGAAATGAGAATAATATATGAAAAGGATTAAAAATAAAATAAACATAAAAAAATGAAATAAATATAAAATGGGTTGTACAAGGGTCAAACCCATGACCTAGCAGAAAGCACCAAATGCCTCTACCGCAAGGCCATGGTTGAATAGTCATAAGCCATATGCCCCTATTAATATATAATATGAATCTCAAAAACATACAAATAAAATGGAAACCAAGAAAATGGGGCTGATGGAATCAAACCCTCATTCTGAGGTCTACTAGACCGCACCCTTACCAACTCAAACGGAATCACTTGTTGATATTAACTTGCATTTAGAAATATATATAAGTAAAGGGATGCTAAAATATACTTTTTAAAAAAAAACTGCTGAAAGGAAATGAAGCAGTAGCAGCAACAGAGACTTATTAACAACAGTAGCAGCAACAAAGACTTATTAACAACAGCAGCAACAATACACTATTTTCAACAGACATGTCAATTAACAAGTTCTACAAAAATGGAATATATCAACTCATAATTTCAAAAATGAATGTAATAAAATCAACCTTCCAGTTCAAAACTTCTTAAATTGAAATGCTGCAACACTAACATTACTTAAAAAAAAAACGGAAAAAACCGTAAAAATCAACTCAAAATTTCAAATCAAACGTTACAAAACTAAACATCATTCCAAACCAAAATACCTTATCAATTCAAACATGCTCCCCCTTTTTTTTAATCGAATGCAAACGCGTATAAAAACAAAATTGAATAAATGATAACCAACAACAACAAAAAATACTGACATACACAACACAAACTTAGCTCAAAACCAACAACTGAGATAAACTCAAAAACGAAAAAAACAATGGAAAAGCAAACCTCACGCGCCGAAAACATTTGCAAATCCAGTATGCCACAAAATAAACAAACCATGAAAACGGATTCTAATAAACTGACTTGAAGATTACCGAGGCTATAACGAGAGCGAGAGCTGCAAGGTTGTTGGAGGTGGCGGAAATGAGATTCCACAGAGATTCAAGGTGGTTGAGCTGCGTCGCCGTAATGTTGTGGTGTTGGTTTTGCTTCGCATGAACGGTGGTAGTGGTGGAGTGACAAATCTGAATCGGTGGAAACCGACAACATTCAAAAATGGGGAAAGGAGTAAGTAACTTGTGTGGTGTAGCTTACAGTTATGGAGGTGGTGATATGGGTTTGGAAGGAGGGAGAGAAAAAGCGTAGTGAAGGATGATGAAAACGTAAGTGAGAAGGGTGTCTGGGAAGAAGAACGTCAATAGAGGAGAAAAAATGAGTTGTCCCTCTAAATTTTTTTATTTTTTTTTTATATATTTGAAAATGGGACTCCTCCACTAATGTTGTGTGTCTTTTCACTTTTTAGTGGGAGTTTTCTTCTTTTTGCTCAGATCCCAAATGTGCCTCCTCTTAGTAAGAAAAATCCACTACCTTTGTACAACTGACACGTGATGGAGAGAGATTGTCCAACTAGTGCGTGGTGTGTTGTTGGGTGAATGGAATCCAAAGCAAATCTCTTCTATAATCTTTTTTTAAAATTTTTTGAAAATATTAGAAACGAATTTGCTAAAAAAAATAGTTACTCAAAATAAATTCAAATTAAACATCCAATTAATCCTAATTAATTACACTGGTTATTTTGAAATAATTAAAAGGTTGGAAAGCGAATAAAAGTTGGGCGTCAAAGTGCCCAGAAATTTAAACTGAATGCATTAAAATGATCAGTGCGAAATAAATTTATTGGAAAAATACAACGTTTTTTTTAATTTTGAAATAAGTTTTGACCGGTTAAACAGACTCGAGAGGATCAAAAAGTGGCCAAAAAATTAGTCGAAAAATAATTCGAGCATACTAGGTTAAACTACGCGAAAAGTAGATTAATAAAACTGATGTCTGCAAGCTTGATTTTAAAATTTTTCATCTACTGATTTGACACACATATGTTAATTAGTTCAATCGGTTTTCCTGTAGATCCGAAAAATTATTTCGACTGATACTCTAGGCATTATGCGGTATGGAATGCATGTTATGTTATATAGAGATGCAATAGCTATGATGAATATGTTGAATCGGCGATTCATGGTCAAAATCGAGGTGTGACACGCACCCGTGGTAATCGGTTACAACACTTGAATTACTACATAAACTTCAACATGTGCCCCTTTCATAGTAAATGTTGTTTCCATTGATGAAAATAAGCCATTTTTCTCCCTATTTCTTCACCTTCGGTTGTGAACATAGGGTAATGCAGAGAATTTTTAAAAGGTTATAAGTGTTAGTGCACAAGGTGAAAAAGATGAAGATGGAAGAAGAGAGAGAATAACGAACTTCCACTACTCTTACAAAACAGTTACAACAAATGGTTTCACACACTAACTGCATAAAATATACACACTCAGTTTAGAGGGTATGGATCGGGAGAGAGTAGCTAGTTCTAGCGAAGAACTAGTGAAGCGTTACCTATGATGATGGTAACAAACTTTGATGTGCTCTAGTTCTATGGTGGGGGTAGGGAGCAAGTAACCGATTTCAGGTGGGAATCGGTGAAGCGTTACCTATGATGATGATAACGATTTGGTGTGCTCTGGTCCTAAGGCTGATTCGAGAGCGAGAGGAACCCGAGTGTTCATGAATGGTACCGCATGCATAATGAGTCAGTTGTGGAGTAAATTTGCATATATGATTGCATATGTTGTTGATTTTTCATGATGCTTATAATTAGATGTGATTATGTGGTTGCTGTCATGAATTGGGTGTGAGAATATCTTGTTGATAGTTATGTAATAAATGTGTACTTGATGTGCGTTCTCTACCCTAGTATTCTTTATAATGTTTATATTAGTTTGTTGTTTCTCACCCCTTTTGTTTGAATGTTGTCTTTACATGGGCATCGTGCAGATACTCAGGAGTAACATTGGTGAAGTAAGTGGAAGGTAGCTCTTGGAGTGGATTCCAATAGTTTATCATTTTCTTCTGTAGGGTCTTGCTCTGGTCATGTAACATCGGGTTGGGAACGTTTGCTTTCACTTCGTTTGTTTTGTTGAAGTTGTTATTTATATTTGATGAGATTTTAAAGTTGTGGCGAGTTAAATATTACAACTTATTTTGTTGTTTTATGAAAGTTGAAGTTTATGAGACTAAACATCATGGTTTGAAGTTATTGTATTTAATTGATTTAATGATAATTCCGCTGCGATGATACCCTAAGTGAAGGTGAGCATGCAATGACAGGTGTTATGTGAATTGATGTAACCCGTGTTACAGAACATGATTTGTTTTTGATGTGTGTGATACCCTATGTGGTTGTAATTTTTATTAAATTATCCGTTGAAATTGTATGCAGGGGTTTGGGTGTTACACTTCACATCAAGAATGGGTAAATTTGCAGGGATTCTTTCATTGGAAACAAAATTCATGTTACACACAACGTGTTTGTGGATCTGAACTAGACTTTTGATGCCAAATGTTAGAACAAGCAACCACAAATTTGATAAAATAATGGTGGAGTAATTTTGGTGTGTGGATATATATATATATATATATATATATATATATATATATATATATATATATATATATATATATAGAGAGAGAGAGAGAGAGAGAGAGAGAGAGAGAAAGAATTGAGGGTGATAATGAGTACTTTCATTACCTAGGGTGAGAGTGCATCATACACACTTATATGCAAGTTACATAATAATTAGAATGTGATTTAACCAAGTACAATATCAAAAAGAACAAAAACTCGGGTCTGTAATCGGTTACGCTAAATAGGTAACCGGTTACACCAGACACTGAAACTAAAAAAAGTTATTCATTTTCAGTGGTAACCGGTTGCACCATTTCTGATAACTGATTACATCTTCGGAAAATCCAATTCGCTGTTACATGAATGCATGACAGCTCCAGCTGTAACCGGTTATGCACCCGTGGTAATCGGTTACAACACTTGAATTACTACATAAACTTCAACATGTGCCCCTTTCATAGTAAATTTTGTTTCCATCGATGAAAACAAGCCACTTTTCTCCCTATTTCTCCACCTTCCGTTGTGAACATAGGGTAATGCAGAGAATTTTTAAAAGGTTATAAGTGTTGGTGCACAAGGTGAAAAGGATGAAGATGGAAGAAGAGAGAGAATAACAAACTTCCACTACTCTTACAAAACAGTTACAACAAATGGTTACACACACTCACTGCATACAATATACACACTCAATTTCGAGGGTATGGATCGGAAGAGAGCAACTAGTTATTGCAAGGAACTAGTGAAGCGTTACTATGGTGATGGTAACAAACTTTGGTGTGCTCTGGTCCTATGGTGGGGATCAGGAGCGAGTAACGATTTCAAGTGGGAATCAGTGAAGCGTTACCTACGATGATGATAACGATTTGGTGTGCTCTGGTCCTAAGGTGTGGATCGAGGGCGAGATTAATCTGAGTGTTCATGAATGGTACCGCATGCATAATGAGTCAGTTGTGTAGTACATTTCCATATATGATTGCATATGTTTTTGATTTTTCATGATGCATATAATTAGATGTGATTATATGGTTGCTGTCATGAATTAGGAGTGAGAATATGTTGTTGATAGTTGTGTAATGAATGTGTACTTGATGTGCGTTCTCTACCTTAGTATTCTTTACAGTGTTTATATTAGTTTGTTGTTTCTCACCCCTTTTGTTTGAATGTTGCCTTTACATGGGCATCATGCAGATACTCAGGAGTAACATCGGTGAAGTAAGTGGAAGGTAGCTCTTGGAGTGGCTTCCAATAGTTTGTTAGTATCATCAGTAGTGTCTTGCTCTGGTTATGTAACACCGGGTTGGGAACGTTTGCTTTCACTTCTTTTGTTTTGTTGAAGTTGTTATTTATATTTGATGAGATTTTAAAGTTGTGGCGAGTTAAATATTACAACTCTTTTTGTTGCTTTATGAAAGTTGAAATTTATGAGACTAAACGTCATGGGTTGCAATTATTGTGTTTAATTGATTTAATAATAATTCCACTGCGATGATACCATAAGTGAAGGTGGGCATGCAATGACAAGTGATATGTGAATTGATGTAACCCGTGTTACAGAACATGATTTGTTTTTGATGTGTGACACCCTATGTGATTTTAATTTTTATTAAATTATCCATTAAAACTGTATGCATGGGTTAGGGTGTTACACTTCGCATCAATAATGGGTAAATTTACAGGGATTCTTTCATTGGAAACAAAATTCATGTTACACACAAGGTGTTTGTGGATCTAAACCAGACTTTTGATACCAAATTTTAGAATAAGCAACCACAAATTTGATAAAATAATGGTGGAGTAAATTTGGTGTGTGGAGAGAGAGAGAGAGAGAGAGAGAGAGAGAGAGAGAGAGAGAGAGAGAGAGAGAGAGAGAGAGAGAGAGAGAGAGAGAGAGAGAGTTGAGGGTGATAATGAGTAGTTTCATTAACTAGGGTGAGATTGCATCATACACACTTATATGCAAGTTACACAATAATTAAAATGTGATTTGACCAAGTACAATATCAGAAAAAACAAACACTCGGGCCTGTAATCGGTTACGCCAAAATAGGTAACCGGTTACACCAGACACTGAAATTAAAACAAATTAATTCAGTTTCAGTGGTAACCGGTCGCACCATTTCTAATAAGCGGTTACATCTTCGAAGAATCCAATTCGCTATTACTAGAATGTATGACAACTCCAGCTTTAACCGGTAACACACTCGTGGTAATTGGTTATTACACTTGAATTACTACATAAACTTCAACATGTGCCCCTTTCATAGTAAATGTTGTTTCCATCGATGAAAACAAGCCCCTTTTCTCCCTATTTCTTCACCTTCGGTTGTGAGCATAGGGTAATGCAGAGAATTGTAAAAGGGTTATAGGTCTTGGTGCACAAGGAGAAAAAGATGAAGATGGAAGAAGAGAGAGAATAATTAACTTCCACTACTCTTATAAAACAGTTACAACAATTGGTTTCACACACTCACTGCACATAATATACACACTCAGTTTAGAGGGTATGGATCGGGAGAGAGTAACTAGTTCTAGCGAAGAACTAGTGAAGCGTTACCTATGGTGATGGTAACAAACTTTGGTGTGCTCTGGTCCTATGGTGGGGATCAGGAGCGAGTAGTCGATTTCAGGTGGGAATCGGTGAAGTGTTACCTATGATGATGATAGCGATTTGGTGTGCTATGGTCCTAAGGTGGAGACCAAGAGCGAGAGGAACCCGAGTGTTCATGAATGGTATCGCATGCATAATGAGTCAATTGTGGAGTACATTTGCATATATGATTGCATATTTTGTTGGTTTTTCATGATGCTTATAATTAGATGGGATTATGTGGTTGTTGTCATGAATTGGGTGTGAGAATATGTTGTTGATAGTTGTGTAATGAATGTGTACTTGACGTGCGCTCTCTACCTTAGTATTCTTTACAATGTTTATATTAGTTTGTTGTTTCTCACCCCTTTTGTTTGAATGTCGCCTTTACATGGGCATCATGCAGATTCTCAGGAGTAACATTGGTGAAGTAAGTGGAAGGTGTCTCTTGGAGTGGCTTCCAATAGTTTGTCATTTTCTTCTGCAGGGTTTTGCTCTGGTCATGTAACATCGGGTTGGGAATGTTTGCTTTCACTTCTTTTGTTTTGTTGAAGTTGTTATTTATATTTGATGATATTTTATAGTTATGGAGAGTTAAATATTATAACTCATTTTGTTGCTTTATGAAAGTTGAAGTTTATGAGACTGAACGTCACGGGTTGTAGTTATCGTGTTTAATTGATTTAATAATAACTCCGTTGCGGTGATACCCTAAGTGAACGTGAACATGCAATGACATGTGTTATGTGAATTGATGTAACCCGTGTTACGGAACATGATTTGTTTTTGATGTGTGTGATACTCTATGTGGTTGTAATTTTTATTAAATTATCCGTTGAAATTGTATGCAGGGGTTTGGGTGTTACACTTCGCATCAAGAATGGGTAAATTTGCAGGGATTCTTTCATTGGAAACAAAATTCATGTTACACACAAGATGTTTGTGGATCTGAACTAGACTTTTGATGCCAAATGTTAGAACAAGCAACCATAAATTTGATAAAATAATGGTGGAGTAATTTTGGTGTGTGAAGAGAGAGAGAGAGAGAGAGAGAGAGAGAGAGAGAGAGAGAATTGAAGGTGATAATGAGTACTTTCATTAGCTAAGGTGAGAGTGCATCATACAGACTTATATGCAAGTTACGCAATAATTAGAATGTGATTTATCCAAGTACAATATCATAGAAAACAAAAACTCGAGCCTGTAATCGGTAACGCCAAAACAGGTAACCGATTACACCAGACACTAAAACTAAAACAAATTAATTCAGTTTCAGTGGTAACCGGTTGCACCTTTTCTGATAACCGGTTACATCTTCGAAGAATCCAATTTGCTGTTACTAGAATGCATGACAACTCCAGCTGTAACCGGTTACATATTCGTGGTAATCGGTTACAATACTTGAATTACTACATAAACTTCGACATGTACCCCTTTCAAAGTAAACGTTGTTTCCATCGATGAAAACAAGCCTTTTTTCTCCCTATTTCTTCACCTTCGGTTTTGAACATAGGGTAATGCAGAGAATTGTAAAAGGGTTATAGATGTTGGTGCATAAGGTGAAAAAGATGAAGATGGAAGAAGAGAAAGAATAACGAACTTCCACTACTCTTACAAAACAGTTACAACAAATGGTTACACACACTCAATTTCGAGGGTATGGATCGGGAGAGAGCAACTAGTTCTAGCAAGGAACTAGTGAAGCGTTACCTATGGTGATGGTAACAAACTTTGGTGTGCTCTGGTCCTAAGGTGGGGATCGGGAGCGAGTAGTCGATTTCAAGTGTGAATCGGTGAAGCGTTACCTATGATGATCATAACGATTTGGTGTGCTCTGGTCCTAAGATGGGGGTCGAGAGCAAGATGAACCTGAGCGTTCATGAATGGTACCGTATGCATAATGAGTCAGCTGTGTAGTATATTTGCATATATGATTGCATATGTTGTTGATTTTTCATGATGCTTATAATTAGATGTGATTATGTGGTTGTTGTCATGAATTGGGAGTGAGAATATGTTGTTGATAGTTGTGTAATGAATGTGTACTTGATGTGCATTCTCTACCTTAGTATTCTTTACAATGTTTATATTAGTTTGTTGTTTCTCACCCCTTTTGTTTGAATGTTGCCTTTACATGGGCATCATGCAGATACTCAGGAGTAACATCGATGAAGTAAGTGGAAGGTAACTCTTGGAGTGGCTTCCAATTGTTTGTCATTTTCATAAGTAGGATCTGTAAGACCCTAATTTTGACCCTAAGATCCCTCATGCTATCTCATCATATGCATTGGCATTGGGATCACATCTTGGCATCCTCCTTACCCCTCATTCATTGGGTTTGCATTAGGAGAGATCACCAATCACCATTTGATTATATCATACTTTGTATTTTTATCATCTTTACTAACCAAAATACCAAAAATATGTCTTTGTATAAACTAACTCTTTTGTAGGAAGGGCATGTGCTCACCTTTGATCTATCAAGCTTACATATAGGGTTCAAGACCCTCAAGGCAAGGAGCTCAATCAAAAATTGTTTTACTATGGATCTATACATCATATATGGATACCCATGAGCTTCACATGTTATTTTGATCAAGAATTCATCAAGAGTTTGAAATTGGTTTGCCTTGGAAACCCTAGTTCATCTGGGTATCTTGTGTAACTTCTTCAACAAGCTTCTTCAACAATTGATCAAATAATTCAAGGTATACTTCAAATTTAATTATCTTATGCATATATGATCTTCCATGGATCCCAAAAGTCTAGAGAATTGCAAGTTAGCAAGTTGGTTGATGGTGGTTGACCAGAAGAATTCATCTGATCAAAACTGGGTTCCCTAGACCCTATCTCCTACAATTTTTGTCCTATGAAAATGATTCCAAGATCAAAGTTACTCTAAATGACATTCCAAACAAATTTCATGTTGAGTCCTAGAGATAGTTTTTCTTGAAAAGTCATTTTTTATGGTGAAAGATTATAGGTCATTTTGTCTAAACCCTAATTTGGAGGTCAACTTCCCAATGTCATAACTTGCTCAATTTTTATGAGATGAAAGATTTACAAGTTGAACAATCAAATTCAAGATATATACTTCAACTTTTAAATTTGGAGGGAGAGATAATTCAACTTTTATGTGCATGTGATATGAGGATACATTATAGGTCATTTTGGACCAATGCCATTGAACAAGTGATTTTCCTCAACTTCAAAAATGCATAACTCATTCATATTAAATCCAAATAAGGTCACATTTGTGACCATTTTGAATTACTTTGAGAGAGCTACAACTTTTATGAAGGAATATCTCTCATTTGAAGCTCACACAAAAAGTTAGCCAAGGTGGAATAAGTGAACATATGGCTTGACACTTAGAATTTTTTTTTGACATGTTTGATTTCCCCAACTTCCACCTTAAAATTCATCATGACCCAAGCTTCAAATGAAAAAGTGTCCAACATGAACGTTGTTCCTCTTGATCTAACCTTTCCAAAAAGTCCCATTTCATCCATTTTGGATAATATTTGAATGGGTTGCGCATGGCTTAAACATTGAATCATCATTTGGCAAGATTGAACTTGAAGCTTCCATACACCTTTGCCTTGAATTCCAACATGATCTCAGCATTGCTTGTACTCAATTATGGATCAGAAGAAGTGATTTCATGGGCCTATGCACGCCCATGCACCCATGCAAATACACATTACTATTTTTGGATTCCATTTCAAGTGGGCAAATATCAAACCATTTGGCTATAAATAGAGCCCTCTATGTTCAGAAATAAGGACCCTGCACGCCAGCTTTGCTTCCAAACCTTCAAACCCTTTCATTTCAGAGGATAATCTTGATAATTTCCATTGGAAATTGAGTTTGAATCTCACTGTTTTGAGATTCAAATCTCCAAGGGTCCTGAACCTTTTGATCATTAAATTCTACTTATCCAAGTGTCCTGAGCAAGATCAAGCACAAGCAAGAGAAGATCAATCGAATTTAGACCTGCATTGAAGGTATTTTCCAGAAATTTTCATCTCTTCGATTCTCACTAAATTCTCCATAATTCTCTTGGATCCTTGGTTGTCTGAAGTCCTATCAATGTAGGTAACAAGATTGAGTTGCTTTGAGGTCAAATCGAAGCAACTCAGATCGTGCACCTCAAATTTCAAATCCTTGTATCTCTCAATATACTTGGAGTTAGGATAAATTGAGGCCAGATTTGAGCTCAGTGGAATTTTTACTTTAAATGCATGTCCTTATTTTTAGTTTTGGTGATGGTTGTGACTGAACTAGTTCGATGAAGCTCACTGGAGAAGGAGACTGGAGCTTTGGCTCCGGTAGTGAGTTGGCAGTCATCAGAGCCACATGATCCATTTGAATTGTTTTAATCACGCGCATTGAAATTGATTACCATTTATGTTGCGCGTTGACTCAAGACCATGGTGGAATGCGCGCTAGCAGCCACTTGATATGCCATCTCAATTAATGAGGGAGATCAAGTGGTCCACACTTTTTCAATTTTCTGATTTTTCCTTTTATTTGGTTTATTTTCATTAATTCATATTAATTTTAATATTGATCCAAAAAATATGAGAGTTTCACCAATTTTTTTATAAATATTTTCCTCTTTCATTTTCTGAATTAAAATCATTTTTTTTATAATTATTAATATTTTTCACAATTTAATTGATTTTGTGAATATTTTTAATTGTTTAAAAATACTTTTAAGTTTCCAAAAATTATGAATTTTTTTCTCCAAGGTCCTTTGACCTTGTTTGACCTATGATAAATCTCATGGCCATTTCTTTTGTGTTTTGATGAGGTTTTAGGAATTTGACAACCCATAATTTAATTTAATGAATTATTTAATTGATTTTAATTGTTTAATTGCAAAATAAATTATGTTGAGCATTTGATATTGACTTGTTGAGTTTGACTTATGTTGTTGGGCCTTGGTCAAGGTTGATTTGACTTTGTTGAGTTAAAATCATTGGATTTAGGGAATTGATGAAATGTACATTTCATCTCCCAAAATGAATGAATGATTTTAATTTGATAAAAGTTCTCCTTTGACCAATTTGTGTTGATTCCATTTCCCCTCCCTCTTCATCTTGATCCCATTCTCTCTTCGTTCATGTCATAGACCTATGATATCTCTACATCCTAAGGCTAGTTGATTGTAAAATCAACATGAGTATGGATGAGATTAGATTCGCCCTTTTGCATATTCTTTTTAAGTGTGGTATGTTTTAGGAGCATGGTTCATAATACCATGTCTCTAACATGCATTAACACTAAAATTTCTATTGTCTGGCCTCAAATAGTTGTGACTTCTACATAAGTCCAATTACGATTGCTTAACATAGCGCTAAATTGTTGATATAAAAGGCATAACATTCTAGTAAGTGAGATCGTAAGTCTCCCCTCTTTCATGGTATTGTGTGGAAACTTGGCCTTTTTTCCTTCCTTTGGAAGATGTCTTGGTTCAAGGATCCATGCTTGTGACAAGTGGGTTGAGTGTTCTCCAAAGAATGACTTAAACAAAACAAAAGCAAAAGCAATACTAACTTCTAATCAACTAACAACATTTAATTTCAAGCCATTTACTTTTATGCACTTTAATTTTGAGCCTTTATTCATTTGTCATTATGCATACCATTTAACTTGTTTACTTTAAAAGCATTTTCACTTTGCTCATTTGAGCCATATCTTGTGATTATATTGTGTTTGTATATACTTGTTTATGTTTGTGGCCTTTTGACCTTAATGTACATAATAACAACAAAAACCCTAAAAGACATTTGGTGTGGACTGTTGGTTTGCTCTGAGACTTTGGACTTAGAATTAGGCAACATTCCCTATGCAAAAGGACTTGGCCAATGCCAACTTTCATGAAACTAAGTGCTTGTGATTTGAACTTCATCTGAAGCAAGTATTGTGATCCCATTTGAGTTCATCTGCTACATGGTCTTTTGGAGCTGTTACTTTGAACCCGTGCCCAGTGTCTATCTTTGAGTTCATCTGATGCATGGGAAATTATGAAGAAGATCATGAAGTTGCTAAGCTTGGACGTGGATATCTTTATTTGATGCCTTGCTCTTCATCTTGCTATTTGTGTATTGATATTGCTGGATTCTAAAGTCTAAGGGAAATTTGGGTTTCTATATGACATTCTTGTCTATTGGATTGCAGCTCATTGGTCAGATCTTTTCAACTCTTAACTTTTAAATTTGTGCTTAGGATTAGTCTATTCATCTCCTCCCCCATTTCTTTAATTTCAAATCTCCCTCTCCTTTTAAAAATATTCTTTGCTTGTGTTTGTTTTCTAAACTTACACCATTTTGCAAATTAGAAACTTTGGTCTTATGCCATTGCATTTTTAAAACTCTTTTCTTAATCAAACTTAAAAATGAACCTAACTATACTTGACTTAAAATTTCAAAAGATAAAAAGAACTAACACTCATTCAAAACTTTTTAGGCCTTTTGTGCCTTTGTTAAACTTAAATTTTTGTTAAAAGCAATCCACTCATTTTGAAATTGTTACCACGAACTACGAGGTTTTGATCCCTCATTTTATGTTGGTACGTAGGCACAAGTCCGAAGGTCTTGTCAAACACAAAAATATAATTAATGAATTCTTTTCTCATCCCTCCATTCTATTTATTGCAAACATCTTTTGTACAAAAATACACATGCACACAAAAAAGGGCTCCCTAGGAGTACCTAGGATACTTTGGGTGCCTAACACCTTCCCTATGTGTAACCAACCCCTTACCTGTAATCTCTGACATTTTATTAGTTTTGATTTGAAAGATTCTTATCTTTTGGGTTTTGTTCGTACTTTTCCCTTTTCCCTTGGAAATAATAAAAGCGCGATGGCGACTCTGGTTTAATTGACGTCTAGCTTATCCATAGCTTGATGGTCATGAATTTACCGCTATAGGGTCTTGCTCTGGTCATGTAACATCGGGTTGGGAATGTTTGCTTTCACTTCTTTTGTTTTGTTGAAGTTTTTATTTATATTTGATGAGATTTTAAAGTTGTGGCGAGTTAAATATTACAACTCTTTTTGTTGCTTTATGAAAGTTGAAATTTATGAGACTAAACATCATGGGTTGCAATTATTGTGTTTAATTGATTTAATAATAATTTTGCTGTGATGATACCCTAAGTGAAGGTGAGCATGCAATGACAAGTGTTATGTGAATTGATGTAACCCGTGTTACAGAACATGATTTGTTTTTGATGTGTGACACCCTATGCGGTTGTAATTTTTATTAAATTATCCATTAAAATTGTATGCAGGGGTTAGGGTGTTACACTTCACATCAATAATGGATAAATTTGCAGGGATTCTTTCATTGGAAACAAAATTCATGTTACACACAAGGTGTTTGTGGATCTGAACTAGGCTTTTGATGCCAAATGTTAGAACAAACAACCACAAATTTGATAAAATTATGGTGGAGTAATTTTGGTGTGTGGAGAGAGAGAGAGAGAGAGAGAGAGAGAGAGAGAGAGAGAGAGAGAGAGAGAGAGAGAGAGAGAGAGAGAGAGAGTTGAGGGTGATAATGAGTACTTTCATTAACTAGGTGAAAGTGCATCATACACACTTATATGCAAGTTACATAATAATTAGAATGTGATTTGACCGGTTGCACCATTTCTAATAACCGGTTACATCTTCGAAGAATCCAATTCGCTGTTACTAGAATGAATGACAACTCCAGTTGTAATCGGTTACACACTCGTGGTAATCAGTTATAACACTTGAATTACTATATAAACTTCAACATGCGCCCCTTTCATAGTAAATGTTGTTTCCATCGATGAAAATAAGGCC
Source organism: Lathyrus oleraceus (assembly GCF_024323335.1). NCBI lineage: Eukaryota > Viridiplantae > Streptophyta > Magnoliopsida > Fabales > Fabaceae > Lathyrus > Lathyrus oleraceus. The sequence goes on along the minus strand of NC_066579.1, from coordinate 94,394,422 downwards.
TTTTTGTCCCTATTTCTTCACCTTCGATTGTGAACATAGGGTAATACAGAGAATTGTAAAAGGGTTATAGGTGTTAGTCCACAAGGTGAAAAAGATGAAGATGGAAGAAGAGAGAGAATAACGAACTTCCACCAATCTTACAAAACAGTTACAACAAATGGTTTCACACATTTATTTCATATAATATACATACTCAGTTTAGAGGGTATGGATCGGGAGAGAGTAACTAGTTCTAGCGAAGAACTAGTGAAGCGTTACCTATGGTGATGGTAACAAACTTTGGTGTGCTGTGGTCCTATGGTGGAGATCGGAAGTGAGTAGCTGATTTCAAGTGGGAATTAGTGAAGCATTACCTATAATGATGATAACGATTTGGTGTGCTTTGATCCTAAGGTGGGGATCGAGAGTGAGAGGAACCCGAGTGTTCATGAATGGTACGGGATGCATAATGAGTCAGCTGTGGAGTATATTTGCATATATGATTGCATATGTTGTTGATTTTTCATGATGCTTATAATTAGATGTGATTATATGGTTACTGTCATGAATTGGATGTGAGAATATGTTGTTGATAATTGTGTACTGAATGTGTACTTGATATGCATTCTCTACCTTAGTATTCTTTACAATGTTTATATTAGTTTGTTGTTTCTCACCCCTTTTGTTTGAATGTTGCCTTTACATGGGCATCATGCAGATACTCAGGAGTAACATTGGTGAAGTAAGTGGAAGGTAGCTCTTAGAGTGGCTTCCAATAGTTTGTCATTTTCTTCTGTAGGGTCTTGTTCTGGTCATGTAACATCAGGTTGAGAATGTTTTCTTTCACTTCTTTTGTTTTGTTGAAGTTGTTATTTATATTTAATGATATTTTAAAGTTGTGGCGAGTTAAATATTACAACTCATTTTGTTGATTTATGAAAGTTGAAGTTTATGAGACTAAACGTCATGGGTTGCAGTTATTATGTTTAATTGATTTAATAATAATTCCGCTGCGATGATACCCTAAGTGAAGGTGAGCATGCAGTGGCAGGTGTTATGTGAATTGGTCTAACCCGTGTTACGGAACATTATTTGTTTTTGATGTGTGTGACATCCTTTGTGGTTGTAATTTTTATTAAATTATCTGTTAAAATTGTATGCAGGGGTTAGGGTGTTACACTTTGCATCAATAATGGTTAAATTTGCAGGGATTCTTTCATTGGAAACAAAATTCATGTTACACACAAGGTGTTTGTGGATCTGAACTAGACTTTTGATGCCAAATGTTAGAACAAGCAACCACAAATTTGATAAAATAATGGTGGAGTAATTTTGGTGTGTGTAAGTGTGCATGTGCATGCGTGTGTGTTTGTGTGTGTGTGTGTGTATATGTGTGTGTGTGTGTATGTGTGTGTGTGTGTGTGTGTGTGTGTGTGTGTGTGTGTGTGTGAGAGAGAGAGAGAGAGAGAGAGAGAGAGAGAGAGAGAGAGAGAGAGAGAATTGAGGGTGATAATGAGTAGTTTCATTAACTAGGGTGAGAGTGCATCATACACACTTATATGCAAGTTACACAATAATTAGAATGTGATTTGACCAAGTACAATATAAAAAAAAACAAAAACTCGGGCATGTAATCGGTTACGCCAAAACAGGTAACCGGTTACACCAGATACTGAAATTAAAATAAATTAATTCAGTTTCAGTGGTAACCGGTTGTACCATTTCTAATAACCGGTTACTTCTTTTAAGAATCCAATTCCCTGTTACTAGAATGCATGGCAGCTCCAGCTGTAACCGGTTACACACCCGTGGTAATCGGTTACAACACTTGAATTACTACATAAACCTCAACATGCGCCCCTTTCATAGTAAATGTTGTTTCCATTGATGAAAACAAGCTCTTTTTCTCCATATTTCTTCACCTTCGGTTGTGAACATAGGGTAATGCCAAGAATTGTAAAAGGGTTATAGGTGTTGGTGCACAAGGTGAAAAAGATGAAGATGGAAGAAGAGAGAGAATAATGACTTCCACTACTCTTACAAAACAGTTACAACAAATGGTTACACACATTCACTGCACATAATATACACACTCATTACTTCTACTATTGTATATGCTATTGACAACTACATTGTTTATATATACAAACAATAATGTCACATAGGCAAACTGCTAACCTACACTATCTGGGTTAAACTTTACAATAAAACTAATATTATTACTACTACTGAATATTAATTATTTCTAACACCGTCCCTTAATTCATATTCAGCTAATTAAAACTAACAACATCAATTCTATCCCTTAAATAGAGAAACTGATCAGTCTTGATCACTTTCGTCAGAACATCTTCCAGCTGCTTCTAGGTGCTACAGTGCGTAACATCTAGCACTCCATTATAAACCTGACTTCTCAGAAAAGGAAACTTAGTCTCAATGTGATTGCTTCTCCCATGCAGCATTGGGTTCTTGGCAAGATTGACTGCAAACTTGTTATCAATCATCAACTTTAGAGGTTTGTTTACCTTGATCTTCTGATTCTGCAGTAAATTCAGAAGCCAAACAACTTGACATGCAGCCACAACACCTATAATATACTTAACTTCACTGGTTGACAAATCAACAATTGATTGCTTCTTGGAACACCAAGAAATAAGACCTCCCAAATGTATGGTCTGGTATTACACAACTATCTCAGAGGTCCAATCGACTACTTGAAAGTTGTAGCATCTACATCAACACCCTCATGATCAAAATCCAATTTGTGATTTGTTTTTGAAGATGTGACCACAACCTTACAATTCAACAATCAAATCTCTTCAGAATCTCAAGTTCATACTTCATCTGATGCAAAATAATATCCTTCTCAGAGTACAGAATCTCCATCCCTAGAAAATATGTCATATTTCCCAGATCAGCTATCTCAAACTCATTCATCATCACCTTCTTGAACGTAGTTATATCATGTTCACAACTTCCTGTTAGCAATATGTCATCAACATAGAGACACACCTGAATCATATTGCCTTTAGAAGCATGCTGAACACAAACGCCATACTCTATCTCACACTTTCTGAATCCTTGAAGCTTGAAAAATGAATCAATTTCCAGATTCCAAGCTCTAGGAGCTTGTTTCAGTCCATACAACGCTTTATGTAACATGTACACCATCCTTTCCTGATTCTTTTTCATAAATCCAGGAGGTTGTGACACATACACCTATTCTTGCAATAGAACGTTCAGAAATATAAATTTCACTTCCAGATGCATTAGAGGCCAATTCCTGTTAGCAGCTATCACAATCACTAGAATGATTGTCTCATGTCTCACTACATGAGCAAACACTCCAAAGTAGTCTAACTCGGGTCTCTGTAGAAAACTTCTTGCCACTAGCCTTGCTTTGTGTTTTCCAATTGATCAATCTAGCTCCAGTTTCACATTGAAAATCCATATGACGCTGATGGCTTTCTTGTCCTTTGGAAGCTTAGTCAACTCCCAAGTCTTGTTTTTTTCTATAGCCACAAGTTCTTCTTTCATGACCTTCAACCACACTTTTTTCTTGAGTGCTTCTTCAGTACTCACTAGTTAAGAGTCTACTAACATGGCACACTGAATAACTTCTCCTTCAGAGTCTACTTCAGTATCTTGCCGCATGTCAAACTCTGCAAACCTTCTTGGAATGTTTTTGATTCTTTGTGGCCTTCAAACTTGTTCAGAATCGTCTTCAGACGCTGGAACAATATCATATGTTGGAACCCCAGAAGTACCACCTTTAGAGGCATGACCACCTTCAGAGTCTGGAATATTCCCAGAGTCTGGATTTCCACCAGAGTCTGAATTACCTTCAGAATCAGAATCAGAATCAAATTCACCTTTAGAGTCAAACTCGTCTTCAGAGTCAGAGTCACCCTCAGAATCATCTTTTGATTTTGACTTATCTTCAGAACCTTCATATTTTGAAGTATCTTCAGAAGTTAACTTACCAGAGTTGGATTGTGATTTACTCCAATCCCACGCTTTTGATTCCTTCACAATGACATCTCTGCTGAATTCAACCTTGTTAGTGACAAGACAATAGATCTTATAAGCACATGTATTCATCATTAGCACATCTACATACCTTATGTATTGAGGTATTTATTGTAACACCCCGATAATAATAAAATAATTATTTAAATTGAGTTAATAATATATTTATTAATTTAATTAAATAATTGGAAATTTTATTATTATTATTATTGGAAAATATATATATGTTGGAAATAAGGAAAAGAGCCCATTTTTGGAGTAAAAAGGTTTTTACGTGAAAAAGCAGAGAAGCGATCGTGAAAGAGGAAAAGGGCAAGAGGCAGAGCAAGAGGAAGAAGGTTGGAGAAGAGAAGAGCTTGGAGCTTGAGATTCGCCGGATTAATCAGGTAAGGGGGGTTTATCGTCGATTAATGGGTATTATGGGATAATATGTGATGGGTAGTGATAAGCCGTTAATTTGACCCTAATTGGGATTATTGATGCTGAAGAATTATGTTGGATAAATTGTATTTAGACTGTAATTGAATCTGTGTTTGGGTTAGTTGTGAAATTCCGAACGTATAGCTTTTTACGAAATCGGAATCGGAGGTCCGGAAGTCCTCCAACGGCGGAAAATGCGGAGAATTCTGCATTCTGCCTTGTGTTAGCGCAGGAACTGCTGTTTTGTCTGCGTTAACCGGTTAACCCAGGGCGTTAACCGGTTAACACTGTTATGAATTGTGAAATTGGTGCTGTTTTGCCTGCGTTAACCGGTTAACCCAGGGCGTTAACCGGTTAACACTGTTAAGTTTTGGGCAGTGAGCGTGTTTTGCCTGCGTTAACCGGTTAACCCAGGGCGTTAACCGGTTAACACTGTTGCAGAGTGGAAAATTGGCTTTTTAATGTTGTGTACATAATTGAGAGTTGGCCTATGTTGGCGTATGATGTAATAGGGATTATTTCCCGCTGTTTTGAGCAGTATAGGTATTAGTAGAGTGTGCTAATACTGTGTTTAATTGATTGACATGATAATGATGTGTTGATACATGTGTTGATGATGTATGATGATATGCATAATGCTATGAATGTATATATTATGCATGTAATTGTGAATGGACTGTTGTATGGCTTAGAGTGTGAGCATGTGTCCATTGTGAATTGTTGTTGATGTTGCATTGCTAGATGATTAGCGTGCATAGCATAGCCTTTGGGGCTGTAGCTAATTCCCATGGTGAGGAATTAGTGAGTGAACCATTGTGAATTGTTGTTGATGTTTGCATGCTAGATGATTAGTGTGCATAGTCTAGCCTTCGGGGCTGTAGCTAATTCCCATGGTGAGGAATTAGTGAGTGAGTCACTAGGTCTCAAATGAGTGGGACTAGTGAGCTTAGTAGCCGTATCTGGAGGGATCGGTGAGCTTGAACTATATGTTCAAGAATAGTCGGTACCGCATGTGTGGAGTCTCATTGCATAAACTATGTATGGCGTATAATATGAATGGATGTATTCCAATGTTATACGTGTGTGGTGTTGCTAGTGAGTATGAATATGAGTTGTATTGGTGTTGAGTATGATGTTGAGTTGGTGTGCCGTTACTGAATGTGTGAATACGATTAGGGTGATTAATGTGTTAAATTGCTTAACATGACATTATATTCTATAATGCTTATTATATTGATTGAGGAACTCACCCTTACAACTATTTTTCAGGTAACGAGAAATGAGTTGAGTAGAAGCGAATGCTTGGAGTCTAGTGTAGTCTCCTTAGTGGGTCGTGCTCTGATAGATGTAACATCGAGATGGGATGTTTTATGTTGTTGAATAATTTACATGTGAATGTTACATGTTTTACATGATTGAGGAGATCTCTATCCGCTGCGTTTTATGCAAATGTTTATGTTTTGAATAAATAAAAGAGCATGACCGTTATATTGTTGAATGGTGTGAATAATTGTGTGACACCCTTGAATGGCATAATTACTCTGAATTGTTATATGTTTATTATTTTTAATTAAATATTTGGGGTATTTTAGAAGGGTGTTACATTTATCATTAGCACATCTGATCATTACTCTCTTTCTAGATTCAAAGTCAACTAATCATTTATTGCTTTTCATGCCTGAAGCTAGCGGAAATATACCCGAACGTATCACAAACTCGAACATACAACAAAGTCGCCATCGAACTTTATTTATCCCCAAAGGGATGGAAAAATATCGATAAAACCCGGGGGAAAGAGATATACTGGGTAAGGAAGTCGGTTATGCAAGGGGAAGGTATTAGCATCCCAAACATCCATGGTACTCCATGGGAACCGTTTCGATTGTTCTCGCTCGAATAGGTGTTATATCTGAAGATTACTCGCAAAAAATGGGAAAGGAAGAAAAATGCATAAAGTGCTCGGTGAGGATTAGGGCCCTCATGCCTATGTATCCTCATAGTGCAATGAGGAATTCAGAGCTTCGTAGTTCAAGGAACTAGAGGCGGGAGATGAAAATGAGTGTGATAGAAATATGGTTTGAACCAAATAATAGTGTTTTGAACTCCAACAAGGGTGAAAAGATGAACCCAAGAGTAAGGTGGTTATTACCAATACGTGGACCAGCAGGCCACCACTAGAGGCTAAAACCGAAAAGGCGAAGAAATAGGTGTTTGGGCACAGTCCCAAACATCTCTTGGTTCACAAGGTGACGTAAGAAGGAGCACAAAGAGGCAGTGTATTTGGCTCAAAGAAAACCAGTATATCATATGGATTGAAGGAAGGTAGAATATGAATGTATCATAGAGATGAACGGAATGAAGCAACCATAGTCACATAATTGAATATCTGGTGATAAGTGACTGAAGAAGTATTGTTTGAAATCTAAAGTTGAAAGTGTATTGGAATCCATAAGAGAAGTGAGATTCATACCATAAAGGGAAAAGGCTTTAACCGATATGTGGACCAGCAGGCCTCCACTATAGGGTGTTTAGCCAAAAAAAAAAGGAATTAAATGTTTGAGGTTGTAGCCCAAACAACTATAGGTAGAAATGTGGACTATTCGCTATACGTCCTAAAAGGGTATGGATGGAATTCCAAAGAGAGTGTATTTCGATATCAAAGAGATAGTATGTCACTGGGTGAATGATTTATGATCGAAGGTAGATAGTGAATAGTGGAAGATATGAACGATTCCCTAAGGCGAAAGAGGAATAATTAGAAGTATGCTCGCCAAGGATTCGCATCGTCGTGCCTACGTATTCTCATTGTGCAATGAGAAAGTCAGAGCAATCGTAGTTCGGAGCCACGAGGATAAAGAGATACAGTGATGAGGAGTATGATTTGTACCAACAGAATGGTATAGAAAAGAAAGATTGAATTAAATGTTTGGGGTTGTATCCCCCAAACAACTCTCGATTGAGGTGGACTGTCATTAAGACATCCTAAAAGGATAGACAAGGAGTCCAAGGATAAGTAATGATTGATCTCAAAAAGATGGTCTTGATTGCATGAATGGAGAATGATTGATAGGGTAGCAATAAATAAGGTAGATTGATAAATAAGATAGCTCGTGAAGAATCTGAATTCTCCTGCATACGTATCCTTATAGTGCAATAAGGAAATCAGAGATTTCGTAGTTCAGCCCACTAGGGCTGAAAACAAGGTGATTGGAGGCAAAAGAATAATTGGATTGTTGAATTGAAATGACTAGAATGGATAATGAGTAGACTTGATAGTTATTTGATAAGAATCACATTAAAGTCTATGAGTAAAGGTGGATACAATAAGCAACGAGCCAAACGTCTCACACCCAAAGATATCCAGAATGAGTGTAGGAAAGCTCCAGTCTCATTCCTTCTTTACTACTTAAGGCTCGTGGCATGTAACTCTCGTCCTAACTTTCGAGTGGAGAAAGAAGAATATTTGTTGTTGTTTCTTGTGTTGATGAAGACCTTATCAATCGTTCGATTCAAATTGCATTAAAGTCTATGAATAAAGGTGAATATGATGAGCGCTGGGTCATTCGTCCCATACCCAAAGATACTAAAAATGGGGGTAAGAATTCTCCAGTCCCACTCCTTCTCTATTGGTAAGGCTCGTGTCGTACAACTTGATTCATGATTGATAAGTTGTTGATGTAGTCCTTACTTGTTGTCTTGCTTTGTAGTGAGAGAGACTTGTCAATCATATGATTAGCATTGTGCTAAAGTCTATGAATAGAGGTGAATACGATGAGCGCTGGGTCATACGTCCCATACCCAAAGATACTCAGAATGGGGGTAGGAATTCTCCAATCCCATTCCTTCTCTATTGCTTAAGGCTCATGCCACACAATTCTAACTTTGATTTAACAAGGTTTTGCAGTTTCCACCTTTGAAGCATTTGTATAATCCCCTACTTGGTATGACTGAGGATGCCTTGATCGAGAGTCTGACTTGAGGCTTCGAGCTCCACAATCTAGAAGAAAAGTCTTATTAAGTGACCAAGGGTCTTTCGGTCACCCAAATTAGATTGTGGGATTATACAAGTTTAAAGGATTTAATTGATCAAAATTGTTTTTTATCAATTTGAACCATGGGTTTGAAGTGATCTATAATTTTTGGTTAAAACCAAATCTAATGGTTAGAATTGATCAAACTAGCATAAGGGAGCATGTTATGGTTGATTAAAGTTGATTAAAAACCTATGTAAAAATCCTAGGGGAGCATGTGCATGTTAATCAGAGTCTCGATAAAAAAAGATCTATATTAATTCTATTCCTAATGGAACATGTTAATGTTGAGACTTTGGATTAAAATTCTAAGTCAAATTCTAATCCTAAAGGAGCATGTGATTATATGAGTAAAATGTCCAAAATTTCCCCTAAAGGGTAAAATGGTCTTTTGACAAATTTTAATGGTTCTTGAATATGCTATTTTAATTATGAAAATTATAATTAAACTCCTAATTGGTGTAATTAACCTAAATTCCACCAATCAAAATTAGTCAATAAAACCAAATAACAAACAAAACAAATAAAATAGAAAGCCTTTTCAAAACAGAGGGTGTGTGGGCCTGATTTGGATGTATAGGAAAAGAGAGCAAAACAAAGCCCAAATGCATGGGCCTCAGGTGTGAAAGCCCAATGCTAAACAGATTTTTTCAGCCAGGGGGTGCAGTAGAAAAATTGGGATGATAGGGTGATGTATTGGGCTTGGAATGTGGCAAGCCCCAAACAGGAAGAAGCCTAAAGCTTGAGAGTTGGCTTGGAAACAGCCAACAAAAATTGAATATGCATTGCGCGCCTTTTCCATGACAACTCAGATCGCCGGCGCCGGAGCTCCACCATGGACCACCGCGTCGAAAATCGCTTCTGGCGGTGGCGGCTACCAGAAATGAAAAGAGGAAATACCTTCATCTTCGTCTCCATCTCCTAAACAAGGATCTACTCTCCAAATTCTCTGCTTTCTGTCCTAAATCCAATAATTGAGACCAAATCCTCAAGAACCCCTAAAAACTCAGATCTACAATACTCCTCCATGAGCAAGATTCGAAGCTCCTCACGATAGGGGTTTGTAATAGCATGGTGTAATGTTCAGCATAACAACCGAAAATGCAATGAAAAAGGGACTTACCTCCGAAGCTGAGAATTGCTCCGGCGAGTGTTGATCAGAGAAGATGAAGACGGAAAATCACTTGTACAAATAGGTGAAGTATTGCCTTTACCTTCCCCTGACTTGCTTATTTTCTGATTCTTCTTCTTCAAAAATACTGTAGTGATGAGGTTAAGCTCACTCTTCTTGAAGCTTCAATGTAAAGCTTCAATGGAGTTTTGGGAAATTGCACTTCAAGTGAGAGGGAGATTGCAGAGAATGGAGGATTGCAAAAAGTGGTTAGAGTGTTGAGAGCTTCAAATGATGATGAAGATGAGAATTTATAGTGATTAGGCGTGGGATTCCTAAGACTTGGAGTTAGTTAAATGAGGTTTGGAGTTAGTTGGGATGAACTCAGTGAGTTTAGGTAGTTAACTCACTGGGTTATAAGTTAGTTAATTGGTTAATTTAGTGGGGAATGGTGGTTTATGATTGGCTATTGCAGGTGAAAATTTGAATGAAATTAGGCTTTGATGTTGGCCAATAACATGCTATTTATTTGATTTAGGTGTGGGTGACTTGTAGCTATAGGTTACAAATTGTGTGATTTTGTGCAAGAGTGATTTTGGGTTACGTTGTGTTTGTGCAGGTTCAAGTGTTTGTGAATTTCCTGCACTTGGTTTGCTGCAGAATTACTGTGTTCACAATGCATGTGGTTGAAGCTTGTTGAAGTAACGGACCTTGGAGTGTCACCGAATGCTCATGGTTCTCCCGGTATTCATGCAGGTGTGCATACTTGTCTTGGACGGCAAGCCATAGATAAGTTCAATGATGAAGGATCATGCTTCAACCTAAAAGTTCCCTTCTCACATTAGTAGTGTAAAAATCTTGTAAAACAAGTTATGAGTCGAATCAAACAGGGAGTGAGTCGACTAAACCAAAAAAATTCCCAGGGTTGAGTCGACCTGTCTGGACCCGTGACGAAATGAATCAAAGGAAGACTGGAAATGAGTCGACGCAAGGCATGAATGAGCCGACTCAACTAGGATTCCCCAGAATTGAGTCGACCTAGGGGTCGAACTGTTCGGACCTGAGGGAAAATGATTCAAAGAAAAAAGGAGAATGAGTCAACGTGAAGAGTGAATGAGTCGACTCACTCAAGTTTCCCAAAATTGAGTCGACTTGTGGGTCGACCTGTTCGGACCCGAATGTTTTGCGCCGAGTCATGAGTCGACTCACAGAGTAAAAACACCAAAAATGCATTTTTGCAATGTATTACACCTTTTTTACACCCTGTTTTGTATGTAATGGATATTTTGGGGATGGAAATGAAAGAAAATGGCCAATTGAATGGAAATCAATCGATTCGATACATGAACACGACCATAAACTCGAACCCGAGTTCTATAACTGACTCATGGAAGCAATAAACGTGAACCTATGGACCAAGCAATAATGGCATGACCATGATTAGACAAATGAATGAAGGTGGATGAAAGTTATGAGACCAAGGACTTTGATTATGACTAATATACTCAAGCACCAAGGGGATAGAATGAATGAACCAAGTACAAGATGTTGAGCGAAAGATCACGTGAGATTAGGGTTTCCAACATCACCAGAAGAAAATCCAAGCCTTGATTAGGGTTTCAAACACAATACAAAGCCCCACAAGATACACCTCAAATCATGGGCCCATATACAAAGTCAAACACAAGATCCTTCACGATCAAGAATTAAGGTTGCAACCCATACGATGCACGATACCAGAATCTTCAATCTAAACCTGATTTATGATGTTTGTTGGTCTCTGTTAACCATGAATGAATGATGATGAATATGCATGAGGCATGAATGAGGTTAGATGAGTCCCAAGTTATGGGTTAGATGATTGCAAAATGGGGGGGGGGGGGGGGTAATTTTGGGGTACTACAGCTGCCCGTGTTTAATCTTCTTGGACCTGAATACAAGAATTATGGAAGCTTTTCAGGTATTCAAGGTGGAAGAGGATTAAATACTACGTATCCAAAAATTTGCCTATTGAGAATTTTGTGGTTTGCCAAGCAAAGGTTGAGCTTTGGGTTAGTCAACAAAACTGGATTTTTTTGTCTTTTCTTGCTTATAAGGCTTCATGTTATGCTTTATGAATGATATGCATGAGTGAAACAACATGGTTTATGCATGATAATGATTTATGCAGTGGTTAAGCCAGATGCTCATATAGAGGGCAGTGGGAATTTTGGGCTAAGATAAGGCCATATTGACATGATTCTCCGACACCTACTTCAAGCTCAAAAGTTGTCGTCATACCTCTGAATTTGATCTGAAACATGGAGAGAGCTTATACCTGTGTAGCCTGCCTCTTCCCCAATGTACTGATATCTGCACCAACTAACCCAACCACCGGTTGTGGAGCAGTCTCATCATCTGAGTATTTCAAATTGGTTTGCCCCAGCGTCTTGAAATTGTGTTCTCTTGATTAACCATCTTGGGAGTAATTGACTTCTCATGCTCTCGAGGTGGCCTGTCCCAGTATGAGCCTTGAAGTAATTTTGCCCCTATCTGGCTGATTCAGAGAGATTTGTAGAATCTCGACGTAGTTGCGTCAGATCGGCTGTCTTCTTGGAGAGATCTGAAATATGGGATATCAGGAATTTGATCAACTTTCTCATTGTAAACTTCCTTGATGTCAAATGACTGGTCAAATGTAAAATGCCCATTTTAAGAATGATAATTGTAATGTTATGTTCATGAAAGCTTTGAAGACTTAAGTGTATTCACTAAGATTATGAAACCTAGTGAGTGAATCACTAATTAGGATGCCATATCAGTATCAATACAGATGACAAGCAAATATTTACGAGTCAGCTCTCACCATAGTATGCTTTTGAAATAGACCCTGCTTCAATTAGGTCTTTTAAGGGTTGTAACATGGCTTTGTCCACGATTTTTAGAAGGAAAGGATATAAGGCTCAAGACCTAATCTAAACCACCCATTCTTCGTGATGTCCTTCAGTCCTACATTCAGTTAGCTTAGAACAAGAGTCTGTCTTTAAAAAAAGGATTTTGGATATCAACAATGATGGTTAAGGGACCCATGAGAATTTGGAGCGATAGCCACTCACCTTCTATTTTGGTTTTCAGTCACAGAGATTTGCTCTTTTGTTGAGGGTTTTGATGTTGATCCTTTTGTCCTTTTGCTTTGTTTACCCTTATTTTTACTTGGGCTGGTCCTTTGGGTCTGCAGCCCACCGGGATACCCTTAACTTTTTCCTAAGTCAATCCTGTTTTTAAGTTCTTGACTTAACGGGCTTTTTATTTGCTTTTGATTTTTTTCATTTTGTTTCATCTTTTCTTTTCAGACTTTGAGCAAATCCTGTGACACTGCTTTCTCGATTTGTTACGCGGGTCATGACTATCTCACTCCTTTTGATGGGTAAGGGACAACCATTATGAGTTTGTGATTCCATCCTCTTGAGAGGGATATGATATGATTAATCACTTGATGAGATACTCTCCTTCTGAAATTTGAACATAAGTCTAAACTGGACTAAATACTACCCTGCCCCTGGTTTAACACGAGGGTTTGTATGTATAAAGAAAGAAACTCCTACTTCAAGGCCCAAAGGGGTTGACTGACGGTTAACTTCCTTATATCTCCGGTGTTTAGGGATTGAACAATGCCTTACATCACCAGCACAGTCTTATTCAGAAGCATACATGCAACGATTTTGCGCATTTTTAATTGCATCATTCTCTTTTGATTTTATTTGACAAACAGTTTGATACTGATAAAATAAAGTATGAGTGAACACGAATGGATTTAAGCAAAACATGCATATTATTTCATTATGATCATTATTCAAAACAAACAAGTTCACAATTGAACGATACATTAACATACAAGAAGCAACTGAATCTGAGCAATCTTCGTCGCTAATCGCATTCACAATCTGTCCACAGTGGTTTCGCAACGGGTTGGTCATGACATTGGGTTCTGTCTCAGAGAATGATAGAACCTTCTGATCAATAAGCTCTTGTACTCTGGCCTTGAACAACCCATAATCTTTAGTTGAATGCCCTATATAGCCGGCGTGAAACGCACAAGAAGCATTGGGATTATACTTCGGGCCATTGGGATGAGCAGCTGGTGGTATTTATTTTGGCACAATTTCCCCTTGCTGAACAAGATATGGTAGCAACTGAGTATACAATGCAGTGATCTGGTCACGCTGAGGACACTTCTTATCATAACGTCTGCCTTAACCTTGACTCTGTTTTCTGTTATTTTGCTGATTTTGAGAAACTGGAGCTTGTGGAGGTTGCTAAAACTGCGGCTGGAAGGAAGATTGTTGATATTGAGCAGCAGCAATGTATGGATAAGGATAGTATGGCATATGAGTCATATGTGCTTGGACTTGAGGATAGACATTCACCATCACAGCGCTTGGCCACTGTTTGGCTATCAATACTAGCAATCTTTCTTGTTTTCAACCTATTTTCAATACGTTCTCCAATGGTTACCATATCAGCAAAGTTGGATGATGAGCTACCAACCATCTTCTCATAGTACAAACCTTAGAGAGTGCTCATGAAGATATCAACCAATTCAACATCTGTCAGTGTAGGTTTAACTCTAGAAGCCATCTCACGCCATCTCTGAGCATATTCTTTGAATGTTTCATAGCGCTTGCAGGCTTGATTTTGCAGTTGTAACCTGGTGGGAGCCATGTCCAGGTTATATTTGTATTGCTTGAGAAAGGCTTCAGACAGGTCCTTCCAAGATCTGATTTTACTGTGTTCCAGACCTATGTACCAATCTAAGGATGCCCTAGATAAGCTATCTTGGAAGCAATGGATAAGCAACTCATCATTATCAATGTAGGATGCCATCTTCCTACAATACATGATGACATGACTTTTAGGGAAACTTAAACCCTTGTATTTTGGTAGGTCTGGTACTTTGAACTTAGGAGGAAGCACCACATTAGGAACTAGACATAAGTCCTTAGCATCCATACCATAAGCAGAGAAACCTTCAATGGCTCTGATCTTTTCATCCAGCAATCGGTAATTTGCTTGTATATTTTGATACGAATCAAAATCAATTTGATTAGAAATTTGAGGATTAACTTGATGGCTGGGAGGTTGAACACCCTGAGAAGCCGCCTGAGCGACGACTGGAGGAGAAGCAAACTGAGGATACCCTTGAGGATACATCAAACCCTGGTTTACCATCTGAACAACAGTCTGACCATATTGATTTTGACATGGAGCATAGGGTGCCCCAGGGTACACAAATGGAGGTGCAATAGCAGAAGATGCCTCAAGATGAGGAGGAGGTATATGAACACCTTGATTCAAATTTTGAACAGTAGGTTGAGTAGCTCGAGGAGGAAGACGGAAGTGAAGAGTAGGACCTATATACTCATCTTCATTATCAATTGGAGTTTCAACAATCACTGGTGCAAAATTTTGAAGAACCTGTTCTAGGTTGATCTCCCAATTGTCGACATTAACCATTTGAGGAGAGTGAGCGGTCATGCCCCAAGGATGGGCAACAACATTCCCAGCGAACGATTGATATGGCACAAATGCATTCCCATTAGCATCTTGTGGAGTAAAGTTTGGAAGCAACCCCCAGGGATAGGCAATGACATGCCTACTAGGACCTAGCTAATATATAGGTTGGCTCACCACAGGCTGAGTCATAGTGTCCACAACAACATCAACATAAGTGGTGACAGCGATAACATCAGTAACTACAGCAGAAGCGGGATTGGCATCAGAAGTGGGGGTAGTGGTCTTCTGAGCTTGAAGGTACTCCAATATGGTGTTCATGTTACCTTGGAAGGTATCAATTCTGCCTTATACTTGAGCCAAAGTTTCCCTATAGGTAGCATTCTCTTGTTCCAGATCTGCCATAATTCTCGACTTGTTAGCTCTTGTGAAATACTGGTGTCGAAGAGTCGTCGTCTTTCAGGCTGGAGAAAGGACAATGTGAGCTTTTTCTGGTTGATAAGCATGAAATGAAAATGCATGAATGCAAATGTTGGGGATGGAATGCAAATAATTATGCAACACCCATAGATTCAAAGCATTGATGGCATAATAACTCAGGGTCAAAACTCCGACATATGTACAACAATGCAACAATGATATGCAATAATATGTCAACAACATAACATAATCCGGATGATCTGCGCATACTGCCTGATGCAGGATCAAAGGTCCGACGTCCATGAGAATAAGGTATGTAGAGGCGATGGTTTCCTGCAGAAAATCCCATATCCCCCTCACAGGTATGGACTATGCTCCAAGTTGGTATCTAGAAGGTATCACAAAGTCATTGACTCGAAATGGAAATACCTTGTCGTAGTGAATATTCACAGGACAAAAGTACTTCCAAGTGAATCTAGTCTGAGTGTGGTTCTCGTGACAACCCAACGTGCGAAACGCAGGTGTAGACGACTCTCCACAAGTCTATCCTATGTGTATACTAAGCCCGGTTATAGAGCTTATCTCTCATGTAATCCATCCCAACCCAACAGGGAGTATAACAGATAATATCCATAATATATAGAGAAAATGAATATAATGATAAAGCGAGTAAAACGCAAAGATAAACACCCTAAGCAAGCTAAGAAAGTAATCAAAACTAGGCTCGACTCCTTTTAGCGACTAGGAAGTACTCCAAACATCAAAAATCCTCAGCAGAGTCGCCAACTGAAGCTAGCGGAAATATACGCGAACGTATCGCATGCTCGAACATACAACAGAGTCACCATCGACTTTATTTATCCCCAAAGGGATGGGAAAATATCTATAAAACCCGTGGGAAAGAGATATACTAGGTAAGGAAGTCGGTTATGCAAGGGGAAGGTATTAGCACCCCAAACATCCATGGTACTCCATGGGAACCGTTTCAATTGTTCTCGCTCGAATAAGTGTTATATATGAAGATTACTCACAAAAAGAATGGGAAAGGAAGAAAAATAGATAAAGTGCTCGATGAGGATTAAGGCCCTCATGCCTACGTATCCTCGTAGTGCAATGAGGAATTCAAAGCTTCGTGGTTCAAGAAACTAGAGACGGGAGATGAAAATGAGTGTGATAGAAATATGGTCTGAACCAAAGAATAGTGTTTTGAACTCCAACAAGGGTGAAAAGATGAACCCAAGTGTAAGTTGTATATTACCAATACGTGGACCAGTAGGCCGCCACTAGAGGCTAAAACCGAAAAGACGAAGAAATAGGTGTTTGGGCACAGTCCCAAACATCTCTTGGTTCACAAGTTGATGCAAGAAAGAGCACGAAGAGGTAGTGTATTTGGCTCAAAGACAACCGGTATATCACATGGAATGAAGGAAGGTAGAATATGAATGTATCACAAAGATGAATGGAATGAAGCGACCATAGTCACAGAATTGAATATCTGGTGATAAGTGACTGAAGAAGTATTGCTTGAAATCAAAAGGTGAAAGCATATTGGAATCCATAAGAGAAGTGAGATTCATACCATAGAGGGAAACAGATTTAACCGATATGTGGACCAGCAGGCCTCCACTATAGGGTGTTTAGCCAAAAAAGGAAAGATTTAAATGTTTGAGGTTGTAGCCCAAACAACTCTAGGTAGAAATGCGGACTATTCACTATACGTCCTAAAAGGGTACGGATGGAATTCCAAAGAGAGTGTATTTCAATGTCAAAGAGACAGTATGTCACTGGTGAATGATTTATGATCGAAGGTAGGCAGTGAATAGTGGAAGATATGAACGATGCCCTAAGGCGAACGAGGAATAATTAGAAGTATGCTCGCCAAGGATTCATATCCTTGTGCCTTCGTATTCTTATTATGCAATGAGAAAGTCAGAGAAATCGTAGTCCGGATCCACGAGGATAGGGAGAGAGAGAGAGAGAGAGAGAGAGAGAGAGAGAGAGAGAGAGAGAGAGAGAGAGAGAGAGAGAGAGAGAGAGAGAGCGATGAGGAGTATGATTTGTACCAACAAAATGGTATCAAAAGGTATTTGTCTAAGCGATAGGGGCTCACATGACAAACCCAATTGCAGAGATTAACTTCCAGGAAACAAAGGGAGAGATATTTGTCTAAGCAACGGGGACTCACAAGACAAACACCAATTCAAGGAATGATTGCAGTATTGGGAAATACAAAGGAAAATGTATCACTTGCTGGGGAAACAAATAGTTCGAGATCAAATAAGGATAGTATCTTGGGCCCGTGAAAGAGATAGAGTCTGAACCGAAGAGCAATGTAGGAATTTACCAATACGTGGACTAGCAGGCCGCCACTATAAGGTAAAGCCAAAAAGAAAGACTGAATTAAATGTTTAGGGTTGTATTCCCCAAACAACTCTAGATTGAGGTGGACTGTCGTTAAGACATCCCAAAAGGATAAACAAGGAGTCCAAGGAGAAGTAATGATTGATCTCAAAAAGATGGTCTTGATTGCATGAATGGAGAATGATTGATAGGGTAGCAATAGATAAGGTAGATTGATAAATAAGATAGCTCGCGAAGAATTTGAATTCTCCTGCCTATGTATCCTTATAGTGCAATAAGGAAATCAAAGCTTTCGTAGTTCATCCCACTAGGACTGAAAACAAGGTGATTGGAGGCAAAAGAATAATTGGATGGTTGAATCAAAATGATTAGAATGGAGAATGAGTAGACTTGATAGTTATTTGATAAAAATCACATTAAAGTTTATGAGTAAAGGTGGATATGTTAAGCAACAAGCCAAACGTCTCGCACCCAAAGATATCCAGAATGAGTGTATGAAAGCTCCAGTCTCATTCCTTCTACTTAAGGCTCGTGGCATGTAACTCTCGTCCTAACTTTCAAGTGGAGAGAGAAGAATCTTTGTTGTTGTTTCTTGTGTTGATGAAGACCTTATCAATCGTTCGATTCGAATTTCACTAAAGTCTATGATTAGAGGTGAATACAATGAGTGTTGGGTCATTCGTCCCATACCCAAAGATACTCAAAATGGGGGTAGGAATTCTCCAGTCCCACTCCTTCTCTATTGGTAAGGCTCGTGTCGTACAACTTGATTCATGATTGATAAGTTGTTGATATAGTCCTTGCTTGTTACCTTGCTTTGTAGTGAGATAGACTTGTCAACCATATGATTAGAATTGTGCTAAAGTCTATGAATAGAGGTGAATACGATGAGCGTTGGGTCATACGTACCATACCCAAAGATACTCATAATGGGGGTAGGAATTCTCCAGTCCCATTCCTTCTCTATTGCTTAAGGCTCATGCCACATAATTCTAACTTTGATTTAACAAGCTTTTGCAGTTTCCACCTTTGAAGTATTTGTATAATCCACTACTTGGTATGACTGAGGATACCTTGATCGAGATTCTGACTTGAGGCTTCGAGCTCCACGGCCTAGAAGAAAAGTCTTATTAAGTGACCAAGGGTCTTCCGGTCACTCAAATTAGACTGTGGGATTATACAAGTTTAAAGGATTTAATTTATCAAAATTGCTTTTGATCAATTTGAACCATGGGTTTGAAGTGATTTAGAATTTTTGGTTGAAACCTAATCTAATGGTTAGAATTGATCAAACTAGCATAAGGGAGCATGTTATGGTTGATTAAAGTTGATTAAAAACCTATGTTAAAATCCTAGGGGAGCATGTGCATGTTAATCAGAGTCTCGATAAAAAAAATCTATGTTAATTTTATTCCTAAGGGAACATGTTAATGTTGCGACTTTGGATTAAAATTCTAAGTTAAATTCTAATCCTAAAGGAGCATGTGATTATATGAGTAAAATGTCCAAAATTTCCCCTAAAGGGTAAAATGGTCTTTTGACAAATTTTAATGGTTCTTGAATCTACAATTCTAATTAAACTCCTAATTGGTCTAATTAACCTAAATTCCACCAATCAAAATTAGTCAATTAAACCAAATAACAAACAAAACAAATAAAATAGAAAGCCTTTGCAAAGTAGAGGGTGTGTATGCATGATTTTGATGTGCAGGAAAAGATAGCAAAACAAAGACCAAATTCAGGGGCTTCAGGTGCAAAAGCCCAATGCTAAACAAATATTTTCAGCTAGGGGGTGCAGCAAAAAAATTGGGATGATAGGGTGATATATTGGGCTTGGAATGTGGCAAGCCCCAAATATGAAGAAGCCCAAAGATTGAGAGTTGGCTTGGAAACAACCAACTGAAATTTGAATGTGCATGGCACGCCTTTTCCATGACAACTCAGATCGTCGGCGCCGGAGCTCCACCGCACCGGAAATCGCTTCCGACGGTGGCGGCTACCGGAAATGAAAAGCGGAAATACCTCCATCTTCGTCTCCATCTCCTGAACAAGGATATACTCTCCAAATTCTCTACTTTCTGTCCTAAATCCAATAATTGAGACCAAATCCTCAAGAATCCCTAAAAACTCAGATCTATAATAGTCCTCCATGAGCAAGATTCGAAGCTCCTCACAATAGGGGTTTGTAATAGCATGGTGTAATGTTCAGCATAACAACTGAAAATGCAACGAAAAAGGGACCTACCTCCGATGCTGAGAATTGCTCTGATGAGTGTTGATCGGAGAAGATGAAAACGGAAAATCACTTGTACAAATAGGTGAAGTATTGCCATTATCTCCATCTGAATTGCTTGTTTTCTGAATCTTCTTCTTCAAAAACACTGTAGTGATGAGGTTAAGCTCACTCTTCTTGAAGCTTCAGTGTGAAGCTTCAATGGAGTTTTGGGAAATTGAGCTTTGAGTGAGAGGGAGATTGCAGAGAATGAAGGATTGCAAAAAGTGTAAAGAGTGTTAAGAGCTTCAAATGATGATGAAGATGAGAATTTATAGTGATTAGGCGTGGGATTCCTAAGACTTGGAGTTAGGCTTCGAGATAGTTGGGATGAACTCAGTGACTTTAGGTAGTTAACTCACTGAGTTAGAAGTTAGTTAATTGGTTAATTTAGTGGGGGATGATGGTTTATGATTGGCTATTGCAGGTGAAAATTTGAATGAAATTAGGCTTTGATGTTGGCTAATAACATGCTATTTATTTTATTTAGGTGTGGGTGACCTGTAGCTGTAGCTTACCGATTGTGTGATTTTGTGCAAGAGTGATTTTGGGTTATGTTGTGTTTGTGCAGGTTCAAGTGTTTGTCAATTTGCTGCACTTGGTTTGCTGCAGAATTACTGTGTTCACAATGCATGTGGATGAAGCTTGATGAAGTAACGAACCTTGGAGTGTTGTCGAATGCTCCCGGTTCTCCCGGTATTCATGCAGGTGTGCATACTTGTCTTGGACGGAAAGCCATAGCTAACTTCAATGATGAAGGATCATGCTTCAATCCAGAAGTTTCCTTCCCACATTAGTAGTGCAAAAATCTTGCAAAAAAACTTATGAGTCGACTCAAACAGGGAATGAGTCGACTCAATCAGAATTTTTCCCAGGGTTGAGTCGACCTGTCCGGACCCGCGACGAAATGAATCAAAGGAAGACTGGAAATGAGTCAACGTAAGGCATGAATGAGTCGACTCAACTAGGATTCCCCATAATTGAGTTGACCTAGGGGTTGACCTGTTCGGACCCGAGGGAAAATGTTTCAAAGAAAAAAGGAGAATGAGTCGACGTGAAGAGTGAATGAGTCGACTCACTCAAGTTTCCCAGAATTGAGTCGACCTGTGGGTCGACTTGTTCGGACCCGAAGGTTTTGCGCCGAGTCATGAGTCGACTCACAGAGTAAAAACACCCAAAAATGCATTTTTGCAATGTATTACACCTTTTTTACATCCTTTTTTTATATGTAATGGATATTTTGGGGATGGAAATGAAAGAAAATGGCCAATTGAATGAAAATGAGTCGACTCGATACATGAACACGACCATAAACTCGAACCCGAGATCTATAACTGACACATGGAAGCGAGAAACGTGAACCTATGGACCAAGTAATAGTGGCATGACCATGATTAGACAAATGAGCGAAAGTGGATGAAAGCTATGAGACCAAGGACTTGGATTATGACTAATAGACTCAAGCAACAAGGGGATAGAATGAATGGACCAAGTACATGATGTTGAGTGAAAGATCACGTGAGATTAAGGTTTCCAACATCACCAGAAGAAAAGCCGAGCCTTGGTTAGGGTTTCAAACACAATACAAAGCCCCACAAGCTACACCTCAGATCATGGGTCCATATACAAAGTCAAACACAAGATCCTTCACGATCAAGAATTAAGGTTGCAACCCATACGATGCATGATACCAAAATCTTCAATCTAAACCTGCTTTGTTAACCAGCAACCTTGAATTTGTGATCTTTGTTAGTCTCTGTTAACCATGAATGAATGATGATGAATATGCATTAGACATGAATGAGGTAGATGGGTCTCAGGTAATGGATTGAATGATTGCAAAATGGTGGGGGGGATTTGGGGGTACTACAATGCCATAAACATACCACGTATTCATCATCAGAATCTCTTATGGCTACATTTGCTTCTTATGACTTCCTTTCTTTGTTTGACCAACAATCAATAGCAAAGTGGCATAACACTGAACTTTCCTCTTGTCATACTTATCATTCCCCTTATGAGCACTCTTATGTCTTTCAGAAGTTAATATTTCTGACTTCTGAACACCATCAAATCTCTTCCTGGCTTCTGACCAAGACTACTTCTTATATTTCTTACCAGAAGCTGCTTTCAGAGCCTGTTGATCTACCTCAATTTCAGAGTTTCTCTCAATCAAACGCAACTCTTGTGCCTCTAGATTGCTTTGCAGCTCTTCAATTTTTATGGTGCTAAGATCGTTAGAATGTTCAATTACTACAACAATGTAATCAAACTAAGGAGTAAGAGATCTAAGTACATTCTCGATGATCCTTTCACCAGAGAAAGTTTCCCCGCACGACTTCGTTTCATTTGTGATCAGAATCACTATGGAGATGTAGTCAGGTACCTTCTCATTGTTTTTCATGTTGAGATTCTCATACTGCTTACGTAGAGACAAAAGCTTTATCTTCTTCAGTGATGCATCACCGCCGTAGCATCGCACCAGTGTGTCCCACGCAACCTTCGCCATTATCGAATCAATAATTTTCTCAAACACATTTACATCCACACATTGATGGATGTAGAACAACGCCTTCTAATCCTTCTTCCTCATATCTCGCTGAGCATTCCTCCATTGCATTTTCTGGAAGTACAACTGGAATGTAATCGTCGTTGACGAGATCAAGAACATCTTAAGCACCAAACAACACATGCATCTGAATCTTCCACCGATTTTAATTCTTGCCATTGAACACTGGAAGCTTAGTACTCAAATTATTGTTTATGTTCATCTTCAACTTTGTGTAAATCACCCAAATCTCTCCAAACACTAGTATTTCCCAATCCCGTAGAATCAAGATATGTGATTCTGTTACGATTCTGATTGAAAATTCAACACGAATTCAAGAAACAAAATCAATCACACAACGCCTCATCGCTCACCCGTGTTTTCCTATGTTTCTCTATGGATCTGAACCGGAGCTCTAGATGCCAATTGTTGGTGCACAAGTTGAAGAAGATGAAGATGGAAGAAGAGAGAGAAGACAGAGAATAATAAATTTTCACTACTCTTACAAAATGGTTTCAACAAATGGTTACACACACTCACCGCACATAATACACACACTCAGTACTGCTACACTGTTATATATGTTGTTGACAACTACACTGCTTATATATACAAACAATAATACTACTTATGCAAAATATTAACCTACACTATAGCTAGGTTAAACTTAACATAAAATTAATATTATTATTACTACTGAATATGAATTATTTCTAACAATAATAATGCATAATATATTATTTAGAAACAAACCCAAAAAAGATAATAAAAAAAAACACATAATATACTATTTATAAATGGCTTCCAAATGAATATAGAAGTCATAACAGGGGATTTTGCTACCGCTCTCATTGTAGAATTTCAATTTAACCTTTTTGGTAACCATCTATGAAAGTTTGACTTTTCTTTTTGTCTTTAACATATGTTTGTATAATAGACTTTTCTTTATATTTTTTATTACAGCCTTTCCTTCCATATATATTTCATAGCCATTTGTTTGAATTCTTCGTTACAACACTTTTCTTATCACCGTGAAACAACTCATAAGGAGCAAGTAGAAGGCGTTTACTGGTCGAAATTGCAAAGGCAACCCCTAACACGACCCAAGATAAGTGTGCATCAACACAAAATCAGTTATTACTATCATTCCCCTTATCACAACCTTATCCCTAACTGAAGATATTATTCCATATTTTCTCAAATTTATTTCCCTAACTCAAGAGATTTATTTAAAAAAATATTATTCTTACAAGGTTGTTATACAAACTTTTAATAGATGGTTGCGAAAAGGTTAAATTTAAATTCTATTGAATTCTTATTGAACTCTTATTGATGAGGATTGTATCAAAGTCTCCTATCATAACTTTTTTTATTCATTGGAAGCGAATTCTCTATTATACTAAAGTTTCATATAACTCTTCATTTTAGATACGCTTATAAATAATAGGTTGTCTTCTCTATAACTCCTTTAACATGCTCTAAATTATCATAACATTATTAAAAATGATCCGTTAAACTTTGGTGAATACCATTCAATATTTTCGTAGTAGGATATGGATCCACAATTGATGGTGAGGATTTTTGGACTATTCAGATGTTCTAAATTATCATATATTATTCCAGGTATGTTATTAAAAATGGTTTGCTAAACATTGGTGAATACTATTCAATGTTCTTAGTAGGATACGACCCACAATCGATGATGAGGATTTTTGGACTATTCAGATCAGTCACAGGAAGGAATGGAAAGTTCCTTGTGGCTGAATGGATATTACCATGAAAGGGTGTATCCTCATTCTTTTTGTTTTGAACATTAGAGAGGCTTTAAGATAAAAAAAAAGTTGTTGTATGTGATTAGAATAAATTTTTGGTATTGTAATTTTATTTTTGCAGAATGGTGCTATTGTAACTTTATTTTCTTATTGAAAAGTAAAATATATTAATAAATAAAGAAAATCATGTTATAATAAAAAAACTATATCACAAAAAGTGTTTGGTAACATGATAAAATAAATACGATACACAATAAAAAGTCTAAAAAAATAGAGATCAACTAGAAGCTAATCACAAATACCAAAGAATTACCTCATGATGTTCAGGCTAAATCTCAAACCAACCAGGTCCTCTCTCAAAAGATTAGATCCTAACAAAACAAGTGTTGAAGATCCATCACTACATTGAATCAATAAAATACTTGATTTGTTATAGATGAAGGTAGAGACATTGAAACACTTAATTTTTAAATCCCTATGTGTTACATATGAAGGGAAACAACAAGTTAAGAAAGCTAAGGATAACCTTCTGGTTCAGTAATATGAGTTGTTCAGAATGAAGG
Source organism: Lathyrus oleraceus (assembly GCF_024323335.1). Classification (NCBI taxonomy): domain Eukaryota; kingdom Viridiplantae; phylum Streptophyta; class Magnoliopsida; order Fabales; family Fabaceae; genus Lathyrus; species Lathyrus oleraceus. The sequence continues at coordinate 94,369,426 of NC_066579.1, read as the reverse complement.
AGGATAAAAACATTGAAATCATGTTTTCTAGGTTTCAAATTCTTGTTTCTGGACTTCAGGTTATGAACAAGAGCTTCAATACCTCTGATCATGTCAAGAAGATTCTTAGGAGTCTTCATGTCAGATGCAGACCCAAGGTAACAACTATCCATGATGCTAAAGACTTAAACACATTAAGTCTTGGAAGTCTTATCAGTAATCTCCAGAGTCATGAGATGGAGCTCAATGGAGATAAACCTACCAAGAATTCAAAGTTCCTTGCTTTGAAATCTTCTGCAAAATCTGTAAAGGCTCCTAAAATCTGGAACTCTGAAGAAGCTTCTCAATCAAAAGGTTCTAAAGAAGACTCAGATGATGAGGAAATGCCCTTTATCATTCAAAGACTTTAATACTTATCCAAGAAGAACAAAAGATTATCTGGTAGAAGTAGTAGCTTCAGAGGATCAAATTCAAGAGATAAGAAGGATGATCAGGAGGGATGCTTCAACTGCTCGAAGTCTGGTCACTTCATTGATTGTTGTCCAGAACTGCAAAAGGACAAGTCAAAGAAGGGAAACTTCCATAAGGATAACTTTAGAAACAATTTTAAGAATAGTTCCATGAAAACATCGGATGAACTTGATAATGAAAAAGACTCTAAGAAAGATAAAGAACAAGCCAATCTACCTTTGATGGCTCTTACATCTTTTGAAGCAGAATCTAACTAAGATTTTGATTCAGAATCTGAAGAGAATGAGGTATTTTCTAAACTATCACGTTCTAATTTAATTACTTTTATTGAAGAACTTATGAGTATGTGTCAGGAAATGGCCAGACACATCTAGATATTAACAAAACAATATGATCTTATGCAAGAGGAACTAATATCTGTTCGAAACAAGAATGAAGCTCTTAAGAGAGATCATATTGTTCATCTTAAAGAAGTATCTCATAAAACTCTTGATGGACATGAAATGGATCTTCAAGAATTTGTCTTAATTGGCCTTAAAAGAACCAAACTTGCATCCATAATCTACTGTGTAAGTAGAAACAGAGGAGAAGGTATTGGTTACTATCAAAAACCTTTTAATCCAAGGATTGAAACCTTGATTAAAACATCATATACTTCTTCTTTAGAATCTACTCAAAAGGGGTTATACTTTTATTTTGTACCTGATCTTAACAATGCAAAGGCTCTGAACCAATCAGAACCTAAAACTCTTGAGTCAAGGGTTTTGAAGAAACCAGAATCTGAGCATCTAAAGTCAAAGGTTCTGAAGTCACCAGAACCTAAGACTCTGAAGTTAAAGCTTCTGAAGAAACCAGAACCTAATGCATCAGGTCATGAGGTTCTAAAAGATTCATAACCTAAGGTCAAGACTCATTCAAGATTACAAACTTCTAAATCAAAAGTCTTAATGATTCTAAACCTTTCCATATGTGCAAACATGAGTTATACATTTCTTTTGGTGTCTGATTATGTATGTGATTTGGTATGTTTTGCAGGGCTGGTATGAAGGGCTTGCAATGAGGTTTTAATCAAGGCGCAAAAATATGGCATGAACTAAGAAACAAGTTAAGGTGTATCAACATGTTATTTTTAACACATTAGGGGTTATGAAATCTTGAAGACTAAGATGAGATAACTTATGAAAGAAGAATTATGGAGATTAGGGTTTAGAAGTAGATAGTGGACTTTGGTCAACTGTTTGACCAAAAAGTCAACATTTGAACAAAAGTCAATTGTGGGTCAAAAGATATAAAATAGTGTAATTTGGTCTTCTGGAACCTTTTTATAATGGAATATAATGTTTTTTTAATGAAAATCCCCTTTGCAATGCCTTGTGTTGAACATCTGAACTTGTACTTGAATGAAACTTGCATGAAACATGAATTTGAAGGAATGAACCTTGATTTATATGGCTTGACATTGAATTGCAAAACCTTATCTTAAATTCATCCCAAATGACCAAGTTCATAAAATATTAGTCAATCACACTTGCAGTTCATAATCAGATCCAATGCCATGATGCCATAGGCTTGATTCTTGAGAACACCACGAAGAGCTTATCCAACACTTATGCCATGGACACCAACCTCTGAATTAATGGTGTTTATATAAGAAATGAAATTGTATATGAATGAATATGGCATGAGTATACAAATGAATTAAAGGTTAAAAGTCAGATGAACATGTATATGAAGTAGGGAAAATTTGGGGGTATGACACCTCACTGTCTAACATATTTATTCCTACTTGTTATGCATGGATTATTAAAGACGTGCGTTGGATAAAAGCAATGAATGAGAAATTTTAGGCTCTTCAAGAGAATTTTACATGGGATATTGTCTCTTGTCCCCCTAATATCAAACTCATAGGTTGCAAATGGGTGTATTATGTGAAACTGAATTATGATGGGTCTCCCAACCGTTTCAAGGCTCAATTGGTTGCCTTAGGAAATAGGTAGGAATATGGAATTGATTATGATGAAACATTTTCACCGGTTTCCAAAATGACATTTGTTCGTACGACTCTCTCTATAGCTACATATAACGGGTGGTCTCTTCATCAAATGGATGTGAAAATGCTTTTCTTCATGGTGACCCGACGAAAGATATTTATATTACTCATCCTCAAGGTTTATTCTCATCACCTAAGGGTGTGTGCAAGCTCAAATGCTCCCTATACGATTTGAAACAAGCGCCTAGAGCATGATATGAAAATTTCCGCTCCACTCTACTTGGGTTCTCCTTTACTCATAGTCAATATGATTCTTCTCTATTTATTCATAGAATGTGTACTGGAATTGTCCTACTTCTTCCACATGTTGATGATATTATTATTATTAGTTCTGATCATGCTTCCATTCAAAGCCTTAAACAGGAGTTACAAACATTGTTTCATATGAAAGATCTTGGTAATTTGCATTATTTTCTTAGTCTCTAGGTTCATTCTACATCCAAGGGAATCTTCTTCCATCAACACAAGTATGCCATATATTTAATTTTTATGGTTGGTCTCTAATAGGCTAATTCAGTGGATACTCCTCTTGAGGTTAATGTTAAATATCATCATGAAGATGGTGATCTCTTGTTTCATCCCTTATGGTATCGTCAACTCATGGATAGCCTTAATTAATTGACTATTACTATCCCTGCCATATCTTTTGTTGTTCCACAAGTAAGTCAATTCATGCACTCTCCCCGCCACCTTCACTTGGCAGTAGTTTGTTACATAACTCGCTACTTGAAGGAAATCTCTCATCGTGGCTTATTCTTTCCAACTGGAATTGCTCCAAAATTGAGTACTTATAATGATGTCGGTTGGGTAGGGTGTCCTGATACTCGGAGATCTGTCACTGGTCGGTGCATGTTTCTTGGCTCCTTATTGATCTCACGAAAAGTAAGAAACAAGCGAGAGTCTATAAATTTTCTACTAAATATGAGTATCGTGCCATGTCTACTGTTTGTTCTGAAATAATTTTGCTTTGAGGTCTTTTGATTGAACTTGGATTTCCTCAAATAGAGACAACCTCACTTTATGCTGACAATACAAGTGACATCCAAATCGTTGTGAATCCTATTTTTCATGAACACACCAAATATATCGAAGTTGATTACCATTCAATCTATGACACGCATGATGACCGACTAATATCACTTGCTCATGTCAGTACTCAATTGCAAGTTATAGATATTCTTACCAAGGATGTTCCGCGTCCACGTCATCAGTTTCTTGTTAGCAAATTGATGCTCATTGACCAGCCACATCAATTTGAGAGGGGTGTGAATAAGAAGTTGATTTTTCCTCTTAATTATATTTATTAATTTGTTCCTAGAATAAGGGAAGCAAACCAGAAATTTTTTTGTTCTCATTAAATGTAATTATTTAGTGTAATTACCTATATAGCTTTACAAGAAATAGCAATGAGAAAGGGATAAAGTAAAAATTTATTGACAAAAACAACTAGTGGTTATATATTCAATATAACTGCATGAGTTATATGTTGGTAATCAAATAAACAGACTATCTTTACTCAATCAATGATGGAGTTTTAAATGATAGTATTAGCGACTGTTAGTGAAGAAGAAAGTTGGTTAAGATGCTTTCTAGCAAAGATCCCTTATGGAAACAACATATGTTAGTTGTGTTGATCCACTACAATAGTATCATGACTATTGCAAATATTGAGAACCATTTTTATAATGGTAAGAAACGTCAAATAAGAAGAAAGCACAACATTGTTAGAGACTGGATCTTTAAAAGAGTTGTAAGAGTGGATCATGTATACACTGGTAAAATTTAACAAATTCTTTGACGAAAGGATTATCTAGAGCGAAAGTACAGAATACATCCAAGAAGATGAGACTAATGCATATAAAGAAGTGAGTTACTCTTGATGGTAATCCAACCTAATAGATTATCGATTCCAAGAAATAGGTTCAATGGATAATAGCAAGTTACGAGTGATATGAGATGATCATGCTATTATAAGTAAGAGAAACATGAATCCTGAAGCAATAAAAAGATGAGATAATAAAAACTCTTAATGAGATATATACTCTGTATGAGGGAGTACCTAGCTATATAAGTACTCTTGATAGACTCACATGTGTGACTGCGAAACTTAAACTAGTTCATATGGAATTTTGAGGCAGAATTCTTAGAGCATTCACTAAACTGGAATAGGCGTGCATGACCATTAAAACACAAACTTATTAAAATACACCTTAAGAAAGATTTGTTCACCGTAAAAATTGGTAAACAACCGCTGATCTTCCAAATTACTAAATTTGGTTACTCACAGGATCGATCAAATTGATCTTAGGACATGTGCTAATTGTTTTAAAGTAAAATCTAGTAAATATGAACACTCTGACAGTGTCTGTGGTACTGATGATTAAAATTCAGACAGTAAAAGACTAATATGAATTAAAGAGAAAAATTGTAAAAGAACTGATGATAACCAAATCACAAAGGTAAATGCTTGAAATAAAGAAGGATTAAGACTGTTTGAAATAAAGAAGTATTTCTAAAAAAGTAAAGTTAAATTGTAATGCTTCAAAATAACTGACAATGGTGTAAATAAACGTACATTTCTTAATTTATGATTCCTCTTCACATGGGTACTTGGTAAATTTTACAAACTTTATACACACTTTGACACACCCCGATCCTAATACTAAGACCCTTTATTTATACTCAATCGAAATAGCCGTTTCTAATGGCCCTTCAATCACGTTGAGACACATGGCACTTTGCATTGATGCAACTATCCACTATGCTCCACGTGTACCTTCAGTAGTTTCAGATAAGAGCAAAGTTCCCTCCTTTATTTGAATTTTGAATCTCCAATCGAAACCGTCTTCAAATATTTGAAGAAATGTTTATAAGTCCTGACTACACGCTGGCCTTATCACCCAGGAACTTTCGAGTGGATCTCCCTAGTACCATATCCGGTCGAAACATCTTCACATGGTCGAAACATCTCCACATGGTCGAAACATCTCCACATGGTCGAAATATCTTCCCATGGGATTTCCCTTTTGGTAATTCTAAAGTGGGCGTCGAAATTATGAGCTAACAAATTGCCCCCCAAAATGTTATTTTCGACATATGAGAGAAAAAGACATTTTTTGAGAACATGCTTCGACGCCTTAAACAACTTTGACATTTTTCCAAGTGTTCCAATGTTGCAAAACTTTTCAGTTTCTCCAACTGTCTGGTGACGTCAAAATCATCATTACCTTTTTTCTAACCACGTCTCTTCAGCCCACAACCGAATCTTTTCAACCATCACGTTTCCTAGACTCTAGGAAATCGTGGGTTCAGACATTAATTAACATATCTCCATCACACTGACCAAGTAAGACACGTGTCCCACTAACTTGTCAACCATCAATGCTGATTTGAAGTGTTTTCTCTTCCAAGCACGCCTATAAAAACCACAAACTTACTCAGTTCACATTTTACGCCTTCCGGACTTCCAAATGCTCTAGCTATTCCTCTTCAAACAATCTTCAACCACAAAACCCAGATTTCTCTCTTTCAATTTTCAACAGAAATGGCAACTTCGAGCAAAGCCCCTAAATAAGTGAGCGTAGCCATCAAGACCACAACTGTTAAAACAAAAGCTCCCAAGAAGATTTCGGAGCTTCCTCCTTTCACTACATTGTCTACTCCAATAATGGTGGGTAACCAGCAATACATCTCAGAACCCAAAATGGAGGAACAACACAGAATTTATGCTTCTCAGGTACTTATCCCTGTTTCTGTTTCTGGAAAAAATCATGCATTATCTAGGTCTCTAACTGATTTAGACACTGATTCTAACAAGCTTAGAGAGTATTTCCCCTCTTATCATAAATGCAAGCCTATAGGGAAAAAATCATGCATTATGGCCTTGGTCTTATTCTGGTTTATTTCAATTCCCTTTTTGTGGACCACAAAGCCTAAGAAATCCCCAGCCTGCACATAAAAAGTGCATTTGAGAGGGTTCATTTTCAGACCATGCTTTCTCATCCTTTCGAAGGATATTCGAAGATGGTCTATATGGCTCTTCCCTGAAACAAACTTAATGACAATATCATTTATGCAGATTTGCATAAAAGTCTCTATAAAATCATGAAAGATCGAATTCATTGCTCTTTAGTAGGTTGCCCCAACATTTTTCAAACCAAAAGGCATCACCACCCATTGGTAGGTGCCTACGGCTCCAAGGCATCGGAATGCTATTTTTGGGACATCTTCTTATGCAATAAATATTTGATTATACACAAGATATTCGTCGAGCAGGCTTAAATATTCATAGCCTGCAGCGGAATCGACTAGCATTTCTGCCACTGGCATCGAATATTCATCCTTTGGGATTGCAGTATTTAAGTCTCTAAAATCTACGCACACCCTCAAAGTACCATTCTTTTTTATAACAAGCATAATATTAGCTAACCATTCGACATACCTGGTTGTGCGAATGAAGTTACAGCGAAGGAGCCTTTCGACCTCTTCTTTGATCTTTGAGAGTATTACTGGTGCGAATCTCCTTGGGTTCTGCTTGATGGGCTTCTTTCCAGGCTTGATTGGCAGTTTCAACTTGACCAAATCTTTACTCAAACCAGGCATCTCATCATAGTCCCATGCAAAACAGTCTTTGAACTCTTTCAATAACTGGACCACTTCGACTTTTAGTTGAGGGTGGATTTTGGTGCTAATGTAAGTTGGCCTCTTTATAAATCCCTCTCCCAAGTCTATTTCCTCCAGTGGATCCTGAGCCAGCATTTTAGCATTTGTTGCTAGCGGATCCTTCTCGAAACCCAAAGGCTCATCGTCGTAGATAACGTTGAGCCTCTGACCTTGCTCTTCGTTTGGACCCTTGTCAGGTGGCATTGGGTCAAAATCTTTACCAGGACCTATTGGATGAAAAAATTCACTGGCTTCGACAACCATGTTTTTTACTTCGGCCTCTAAGGCCAATTGTTATTTGTTTTTGGCTATGTAAACCGAAATCCTTTTTAATGCTGCAAACTCAGTCATCAGCACTGAATTCGCTTCCCTAACCTGTGGGTTCAATTCCAGACGCTCTTAAGTATCCAAAGTCGTCTTCGCCTACTACTTCTCTGTCCCAGCAAAAACCATTGTAAGGGTGCAACGACAGGGAACAATAAACGTTATCATCAAGAGTGAATGCAAAATTGGCCGAATCACAAGGAGAGATATTGGCCAAATGCTTGTCGAACTGGCGTCTATCGGTATGGTTGATAGGGGTTTTGAAGTACCCTTGATCTGCCTCTATATTTTCCACGATACCATCTGGACGCCATATAATGATCCTCTGGTGCATTGAGGAAGAGACAACTTTGACCCCGTGTATCCACTCCCTTCCAAGTAACAGATTATAGTTGGCATTTGTTTCCACGATCATAAACATTGTGGACCTTGTGGCCGTTCCTACGGTTAACTCGACTTGGATGACACCAAGGGTGAAGCCCACTTTACCTTCGTAGTTGGTAAGCATCATATTATGAGGTTTAGCATCAGCATCATACTTGCCAATTTTCCTCAGCATGTGATGAGGAATCAAATTCACGGTCGCGCCACAGTCCACCAAGATTTTATTAATGGGGACATCTTCGACCTTTCCAATAATGAAGAGAGGCTTAAGGTGATTCTTCATAGCCTCGTTGGGTCTCTCGAAAAAGGCATTTTGCTATTCGACGTAACCATTATTCATCACGTAGTAGCATATTGGCTTATGAGCAACTATCTCTCTTTCCGTAATGCTATTGGTATCTTCGACCTTAGTGATCCGGTCGAACTACCTGGGCATCATAGACACCACACCGATTAAGATATCTAGGGAAGTGTTAGGGACCAATTATCACTACTTTTCATATATTATTATTGGTCCCTTTTACCATTTTCTTATTGAATTACACACTTCTATTCTCACAATTTAGTAAATATGCAATTAAGTTTATTTTAATTATGTTTTGAGTAGATATTTCACTTATTTGTTAGTTTTGTAGAAATTTTGGACAAGAGAGCATTGGATTGCATGAGCAAAATTTGGAAGGAGCTTGATGGGAATTTTGGAAGCACTTGAAGAATAAAATTTGGAAGAAATGGTGTGAAGGAAGCTTGCAAGGCAAAAAAGTTGTACTTCCTTCAGTTCGCGCCACGATCCTTGTTGGCGCCGCGAACCCTGCGAAGACAGCAAGCTTGTTAATTAGTTTTGGGCCACTTGTTATGTTTTGAACCCAACTTAAGTGTGACAGTTTTAGAACTTTTGGAGATCACTTTTCTATTTTAGACCAAAAGAAGATATTTAGGGAAAGAATGAACTCTTTAAACACACAATGGGAGAAAAGGAGAGATTATCACAAGTTTTGGAGAAGAAAAATAGAGGCTATTTTGTGTATTCCATTTGTTGTCAAACATGGTGATGAGGAGCTAAAACCCCACTTTGTCAAGATTGGAGGTAGTAGCTATCCCTTATTGATTATGTATTCCTATTAACTCTTGTATGTGACAAAAGATTATTAATGTAATGATTGATATTTTCACCCTATTTTGAATATTCAGATTTGAGTTATTGTTGAGAAAGGTTATTCAAGTCTTGACTTAAAATATGCTTTCAAGTAGTGAATAAATTATAGAAATAGATTTATACACTACTTTTCTTTTGTATCAAACATTAAAGATTGTTATATTAATAGTTAGGTGGAGAAATCGTCTAAAGATTAATATAGTGATTATCACAATCTCATTTAGAAATAAATATTATTGAGAGGATACTTGAATACTATCAATAATCTTGAATCCATATAGTTGTCACTAAGGAAACATAAGAAATTGGGATAGTGAACTCCAATCTTGGCAAGTCTTTTATATTTGATTAAAACTAATTTCATTGCCTTAGTATCATTTTAATTAAGAGATAACTATTCACTCAAAAACAACTTGGTTACTTTTCAAACTTACAACAATTGAGATTATAGAACGGCGGTAATATCAACCAATCTTTGTGGATACGATATAAAAATATTTTCCGGAAATATACTTTTCAACAGGAAGCCTTAGATCCTGAGTCGAAATTATCAGTCAATATCTCATCTTCAGCAGCCGTTTGATTATATCTTTCTCTGGCTGCCTCTGCTAGATCATTAAATTTTCTTTTGTCGAAGCTTGAGTTTTCCCTTTGTCTCGCATGCACGTTGGTGTTAGACTCAACTTTGTCTTTTTCACCAGTATCCCTCTGGGTTTTCCTTCTCCTCTGCTCCCTTCTCCATTGAGACCTTGTCATAGGTTTTTTCCTTTATAATTCTCAGAGACATGGGAGGTTCTCTTGTCAGCCTGAAATTCCCTACGATAAGCTAATGACGAACCTCTTTCGACCTCGAAGCTCTGTCATCTCCCTTGACCACGTTTCCTGCCATCTACTGGCTTTCCCCACTTCCCATTCGAAACTTCTGCACTAGGTTTGAAAGAAATGGGTTTAGTAGCAGGACCTTTTTGCTTTGCTTTACCAAGTGTCACCATCGGTCGTCTTGGATCATGGTATCTCCTTGGGTCGAAATCCCTTATGGGATGAACAACCGGCTGACTTTGAAAAGCTTTGTGACCCCCTTGGTAATTCGCCCTCCTTACTCCCTCGATATTTTAGGCTTCCTTCTTGTCGAACACAACACTGCACCGAGGGCACATCATGACTTCCGATTGCTTCTTTTGGCACCTTCGGAGGAAGTCAAACATCATTTCGTCCTCTTTAGGGAAGGCAATTTTGTTATATTCTTCCTGTCGACACTCATCGTCAACTTCCATGGAGGTCTCTTGGGATATCTCGACCATATTAACCTCCATGTTGACATCTTCAGTAATGTCCAACTTTTGGAATTGTAATTGAAGGCCCTCAGTGGCCTTATCTATCTGCATGAAACCCTCAACGGTTTCCTTGGTGACTATCATCAGATTAGAACCCTCATTGATTCCAGCGTCGGAGACATCAACGTTCTTGTTGGTGGCATCTCCCACATCTTTTTGAATGAAGTCATTAAGAGATTCCTGATCAAGACGTTCAGAAACCTTAGTCATAACAGGTTCATTGCCAAAGTCTTTAGTGACTTCGGTCATGTCGAAATCATCAGTGACTTCGACTAGGTTCACTTCCTCTAGCTCCATATAAGGGGCATCAGCACAAGATCCCTGGAAAGAAAACATTGAGATGTTTTATGAGCCAGAAAACCATGGTATTTGCAGAACCCTTTTTTATTTCTTTGTTCTAAAGGAGGTACTTTAGCACCAGGGGATACTATCATTTGACCATCCTTAACTAACAAAACAGAAATTTCGTCACATTTTGTAACGTCAGAAGGATAAGTTTTCTTGGGAAATTTATCATTCTTTTCTGGTTCGATAGGGTTTTTCTCATTCGAAGGGCCAAAACTTTACACGCGTAAGGTGGCCCTTGCTTCAATTCAGCAAGGTCAGTCTCATTTTCGTCGAAGTCTGAAAGTCTGTTATAGTACCCTTCATCATCATTTTTGAAATCGACATAGGCTACCCTTTTATCTTTATTTTCTCTAGCCTTTTCTTCCTTCAAGCGTTCTAACTGTCGAACCCAATCAGCCAGTTGGGCCATATCTCTTAGATATTAGGCATCTAATTTCTTCCTAATTGAATAGTCAAGGCCTCCAGCGACCATTTCGACCAGTTCATGCTCTGGCACTTGTGTAAAACACCTAACTTTGAGTAATTGAAACCTATTCAGATAGTCATCAATTGACTCAGTAAACTTTCGTCTGATACTAGCCAATTCCTTCAGACTTATCTTCATTTGTCCCATATAAAACTGCTCATGGAACATTCTCTCTAGTTGATTCTAAGTATGGACCGAACTTTGTGGCAAGGTAGTGAACCATGTGAAGGCATTCTTTGTGAGAGAACTTGGGAAAAACTTTATTCTAAGGTTCTCATTGTTTGACATGTCTCCTGCCTCAATTAAATATCTAGCCACGTGTTCGACAATGGATTCAGTAGTATCCCCAGAAAACTTAGTGAATTTGGGGATTTTTGTTCTAAGGGGTGCTTCTGCCTGTAAGATATACTCTGAAAAAGGTGATGTATAATTTGGCCTTCGAAGGACAAAGTTCACCCCATTTCGAACCATAATCCTCTCGACCATGGCTGCTAGATTATTATCTGCTGCCAAATCGTCATGTCGAACTTGCCGTATGATATTATCGACATTTTGGTTTCTATTTACCATTACTACCCTTGGCTCCCTTTCTCTGGGTATTTGTGGTTCGATCCTAGGGGGTCCGACTCCTACTTCCTAATTCACCATCTCTGGTTGCAGTTGATTTTATGGGATCTGGTTGATAGTAAGGTCTTCTTCAAAGGTTGTCCCTTGGTTTTCTCTTACCCAATCCCTAGGAGGGTGTCACTGGGGCTGTGGTACATCCAGGAATTCAGACATTCGCGCCACCTGCGTTGTCATCTGTTGATTCGACTGAGCCGGATTTTGAATCAGAGGATTTAATATGATGGTCAATGTTTGGGTCAACATTTGGATCATCTCATGGTTATTTTCGTCCATTTGTTGTCTCCACACTACTGCAGAGTTATTGGTAAGACTAGGTAGTTGTGTCTGGTGTCTCAAACCTGAAGATTAGTTATTTCGACCCATGTTAAACCCATACCCTTGTACTGGAGAGTTTATGTTAACCACTGGTTCTGAGAAAGTTGAACCAGCGTTATGTAAACTTGTCATCACTGAAGTTGGAATTCCATATGACTGTTCTCGACCAACAAATGGTATCGAGAAATCAGGGGGTACCAAAGGCCTGTATGGAACATCCAATTGATGGGGGAGTATGTGAAGGCCCCCTAGGCCCGATGTAAGTTAAAATCGGTTCAGTATGGGAGATCGAATGCGTTGGCATCGAACTCGTCATAGATGGAACTGTTTCAGGCACGTGCATTGTGGTCGTGTTTGCCTCTATTGAAGAAGAATGGGGTGTTATGTTACTGGTTGATGGATTTTGAGAATTTTGGTTATCTGGCGCATTTAAATTCGCCATCCTCTTAGTGGATTCTCTCCTTGGTCTTTGTTTGTTGTTTATGGCTATTTTATCACTCCTTAATAACATACAACGAATTCTTTTCGAAAAAGGAGAAAAGTGAATCAACAACCCGAAATAAAACAATTCCAATTTTCTAAAAAAAATGTTAGCACTGTCCCACTGGGCGTGCCAATTTGTTCACCGTGAAAATTGGTAAACAATCGCTGATCTTCTAAATTACTAAATTTGGTTACTCACAAGATCGATCAGATTGATCCTAGGACATGTGCTAATTGTTTTAAAGTAAATTCTAGTAAATATGAACACTATGAACACTCCGACAGTGTTTGTGGTACTGATGATTAAAATTCAGACAGTAAAAAACTAATATGAATTAAAGAGAAAAACTGTAAAAGAACTGATGATAACCAAATCGCAAAGGTTTATGCTTGAAATAAAGAAGGATTAAGACTGTTTAAAATAAAGAAGTATTTCTGAAAAAGTAAAAGTAAATTGTATTGCTTCAAAATAACTGACAATGGTGTAAACAAACGTACATTTCTTAATTTACGGTTCCTCTTCACACGGGTACTTGGTAAATTTTACAGACTCTGTACACACTTTGACACACCCCGATCCTAATACTAAGACTCTTTATTTATACTCAATCAAAATAACCTTTCTAACGGCCCTTCAATCACGTCGAGACACGTGACACTTTGCATGGATGCAACTATCCACTATGCTCCACGTGTACCTTCAACCGTTTCAGATAAGAGCAAAGTTCTCTCCTTTATTTGAATTTTGAATCTCCAATCGAAACCGTCTTCAAATATTTGAAGAAATATTTCTAAGTCCTGACTGCACGCTGGCCCTTATCACCCAAGAACTTTCGACTGAATCTCCCTAGTACCATATCCGGTCGAAAACATCTTCACATGGTCGAAACATCTCCACACGGTCGAAACATCTCCACATGAGATTTCCCTTTTGATAATTCTAAAGTGGGCGTCGAAATTATGAGCTAACAAGATTGTGTGTAGATTTAATGTTGGAGATAAAATTCAAAATATTTGTATCACTCTTATTCAATCAAAAATCTACTTGCTATATAAAGATTCAAGTCGTAGACATTCCTATTTATGAAATCTTAAAAATGTTTGACGTTATTCATAAAATCACTTTAAATTCAATGAAGGAACGTTGAAAATAAAAGAAAAATTTAAAATTGTCTTTCCACTCTATTTAGATTTTAATCAAGAAAATAATGAATTGTATTGGTTTAAAAATTTTAATAATAAATTATATTTAAAATATTTTCTTAATTGTAGTTAAATAAATTGAATACAATAAATAAAAGATATATTTTAAGAATAATTAATCCTTGTTGATATTATAATGAAAATTATTTTGGGAAAACGAGGCAGCGTGAATTTTGCAGGGGAAAATGTTGATTTGATTAAGAAGGAGTTATCCAAATGGAAAAATGATCCTAGTAGAATAGAAATCGGAAAGGGATGAGTAGCATGGCCATGGCGTGTGGATGTTGCTCCCACTACTACTGCCCTTCACAACACCCACTCTTCAATAATTCATTATCCTCCTCATCCTCACAGTTGAAGCGTCCTACTACTGTGGTGGTTTCTCTTTCCAAATCCAACAACAATGGCGAAATTGATAAATCCGATTCTATTAAAGGATCTGGAACCACCGCTAGAGGTCGAAGATTGCTTAAAGTTCGACAAGACAAACTGCAACGCGAACACGAACGAGTTCATAATTACCCTGCTTGGGCTAAGTAAGTAACTACTACTAATTCTTCTACTTTCATTTCATTTTAAATAATGCTGCTTCTTTCTAAAATGTATGTATAGAGTCCTTGAAGATGCTTGCAAAAACGATACCGAACTTCGTTCTGTACTTGGTGATAGCATCGGAAACCCTCAACTCATGAAGGAGCGGGTCTGTTTCTTCTTCTTATTATTATTATTATTAATTTAGCGGTTGAAATTCACTCTTTTAAAGGTGAATAAGTGGGATGTCGCGGGGTTGAACCCGGACTCTGCATCTGTTATCCCTGCAGAGCTATCAAATGAGCTGGCCTAAGAGACATACTTCCTTTATTTCGTCAATACACTCTCTATTATTTGTTCTTTCAATGTTTTCCGTAATCCATTATTTTCAGGTGGAAGATAGAATTCGAAAGAAGGGTAAAGACTTTCGCAAGTCCAAAACTGGATCTGTTGTAGCCGCTAAAGTCACCTTTAGAGAGTATCTACTACTATTCTTATTCTAATTCTTATTCCATACCATCCTAACAACCCTCTAATTATTATCATACATACCTCTTGCTTGCACAGCTTCGATCCACTTGATTCGTTTATCTGGTTTGAATTGTATGGATCACCCACCGATCGCGACGTTAATCTTATTGGCAGTGTAACTATTTCAATTTGCTTACTTTGCCTTTTAAATATATTATATACTTACTCTCGTTTAATCTTATTCTTACCTCGTTCGTGTCAATTAGGTTATTCAAGCTTGGTATGTCATGGGTCGAATTGGTGCCTTCAATTCTTCAAACTTGCAGGTACTTAGTACCTTCCTGCTTCATGTACATGGGGATTATTACAATTAAGATTAGGTTTATTGTTCTACTTTGTGGTATCGAGCTTTTCATCTTGTCCCTCTTTTTGAAGTGTAGCTATGTCATTGATACTCCAAGATTTCCTATTTGCATATTTCCCTTTAACATTATTTCTTATAACAACGGTCAATATGGAATGGCATTTGCTTAGTACTATAACACGGGCAATATGGAATGACATTTTCTCAGTACTATAAATATGGTGTGAAAATATCCTAACAAATTTCAGGATTAAACGTTGTATGTTCAAGTGATTTTTATGTGTAAATAGTATAGGACAAGTACGTTTTAGTATGTTTTAGTTACATTTAACCATCTGACAACACATACTTACACTTACACATTAGCATTAACTTGCTCGAAGATATTCTAGCTGTTAGACCTCTATTGCTGATAATATCCATGTCTCTTCGGATACAAGTTCCATGATCAATTTCTCTTCCTATCTGGCTGTTTTCTTAATATCCATGTCTCTATTGCTGATAATAGCAAGAACAATAAAAATGGAATACATTGCATAGTTTACTTGATTTTACTTTCTGGAGATATTGTCAATTATAGCTTACTGTAAACTGCTATAGCCATGATTTGAATCAGCTGATTGCTTCATCAATAAGTCATAGAACTATTAATTATTTCTAGTTTCATACATGTGTGTAAAGAGAGAAGTGAAGTGTGTTTAATTGATGACAGATATCAAATTTGTCAATGGAGCACGATCCTCTCTATGATTCAGATAAGGGTTTCAAAGTGATGCCATCATCTTTCCATGATATCAGTGACGTCGAATTCCAGGATAATTGGGGACGTGTATGGTATATTATCTAGAACTCTGTTCTAAATTTTTTTAAAGAGTTTTATGACCCTGCAATGGACAGAGATTGAAAACATTAAATGATACAGATTAAGTTATTAACTACAACAACATAAACCACATTAAAACGCCTTTTCAATCTAGGAGGAACTGACAACATGGATCCCGTGATATCAGAAATTATGCCTTTTAACACTATTTAAACCCAAAACATTTTTACTAGTCTAGGCTATAGTTTTTTGTGGTCTCATTCTTCCTCCAACTATGGGACATTTCTCCATTTGATTTACACTTCTTACTAAGTCTTTTATAGATCTTCTCCACATTACGCACGGCGAGTTTTGACAATCTTTTCTGAATTGGTGCTACCCCAACTTTCTCTTTAAAGCAGCCATTCCTAATCATTTAGTTTCCCATTTATTTCTTTTATTGACTTTTTGATAATGACTATCCAATTCAGAAAAAGCATGTATGGGGGACACTGTCCTTTGGATATGTTTAGCAAGTACATGAAACAAAATCAAGCTCAGTGATGTAGAGATGAGAATATTACGATATGTGAGTGATTACTTACTAAAAACATGATAGCATTAAGAGAGAATGAGAGAGAAAAGATGCTTACAGTTTTGTCTTGTATTGTTTAGAATGTGGAGAAAACTAGTGGAAACACGCTAGGAAGGATAGACCGGATGGAGAGTAGTTCAATTGTGATCAGGAAAAATTATAGGTCAAATCACTTAAAAATATTTAGATTTAGATTTAAATGGACTATCAATAGACTTGATTGACAACACCACATTATGCATTACTTGTGTCAAAAAAGGCCTTGGTGGTTGTTGTCATCAGCTAAATAGGTATTCAAATGTAGGAAAGTTTTCTTTATTCTTATTCTGATACAATTTCTAGTATTTCGAACTAAAAATAACAGAGACTTCATAATGCAAACAGTTAATAACAATGTCATTTAGTTGAATACGACTGCTGTAGAATATGAAAGCACAGTAAACAAATCTTACTTGCAGGGTGGACCTGGGTACGGCTGATTATTTTGCCATTGATGTGCTCCTCAACTGCCTAACTTGTTTAAGTTCAGAGTAAGTTTGAATTACCAAATTACATGTAATAAAAATATAAAGAATATATGTTACTATAAGCCTAAGATGGTTTTAATTTTATTTGTTATGCCAAAATGATTATTGACCCTTCCCTGAATGGCAGATATCTTGGCATCCAACAAATCGTGTTTGGTGGTCGGAGCATGGGTGATTGGGAAGAGGGGATGACGAACCCTGACTATGGTTACAAGTCCTTCAAGATATAAACAGGGATTGGATGCAGTTTATCCCTTCACTCGTATTTTGGTTCGAAAAATAACAGTGCAGGGAGGCAGTAACTATATGCATTGATAAGAACACGTCCTTGGGTGTTATGGTTAGTTTTAACTCGCAAAGTTGTACTTGGTTGTCACTTGTCCAGTAGGTTTCTTGCACTGTATGGAGCCAAAAGCCTTGAGATTCAACTGTGTTGTGTTGTGTTGTGACTGACATCAGAAATGATAGATTAGTGAGACAGTAGAATAGGAGCCGCTTGTGAAGCTTTTTTCATTTCAAATATCATGTTAGAATGATATATCAAAATATAGGTAGATCTATCATAAAATTAGTTTTGATATATGGTGATATGAAATGTAAAACAAGCATATTGAGTACTTAGTAATGTTCGTATTCTTGATTAAACTATGTTATCTTGTTGCTACAAATAAGGTACACCATATTATCGACACACCAATACGTAGCGAATGAGTATTCATTTTTTTTTTAATTTAAAATAAAAAACAAATGTTCCGGTAATTTGCGATTTGGTACCAATTGGTTCGATTTCAATTTTAATAAAATGTACATTGTTTTAGAAAAAAAATACATAACACACATATGTGTCAAACCAATTGTCATCTCCAATTAGTGTCATCTCTTTAACTTAGAGAGTAAATGTTACATCAGTTCTTTAGAGTGGGGTAATTTGGAAATTAATCTGAAAAGTGAGTTATTTTGAAAAAAAAATTGAAAAAATAGATTATTTGAGTATAAATTTTCCAAAGTCAATGCTAAAAACAAATCTGAATTTTAAAATTTGAATTCTTTTTTAATACTATTCCTTAAACACGCCACAAGTTCATTTAGGAGTATTTTTTGGATTTTGAAATTCGGAATACAGAGGAATAAATTTTAGACAAGAACATAAAATCATACTGAGATTTTTGGGATTAAGAACACAAAACCAGAAGCAATTTCATACGAGAGATAAAGAAGATACAAATTGACATAAATATTTGTTATCACATACACAAAATACGTAACATTACATAAATTTTTGTTAACATAAAATCTAACATCACATTTCATGATCTAGAGGTGGTTGAGGATGCTTCAACTTTTTTAGAATATTGTCGATCGATCTCGCGACTGTCACATCCACTTCGATTAGACCCTTTATTTCGTAAGAATGAAACGTAATCTACATAACTCTTAAATCTAGATCCTTAAATCTTCAAATCAAAGTTGTCGAACTTCAACTTTCCTTCGTTGAACAATACTCGATCTTAACCATCATTCGATTGTCTGAGTAGATAGCGCAAGAGATTATCCAATTTGGATTTCAGAACTTCAAGAGAGGTGTCCTCTGTGACACTAAATTCAAGAGGAGAACTCGCGTTGTTGAAGTAAACAAACGCAAGATACTAATATTGAGATATTTTGTGGTGTTTTTGATAGTTACATCTACATAAGGCATATATTTATACAAGTTTTAGAGAAATAAAGACTATACGAAATAAGGGTTTTGAAATCCGGATTCAATTAGATACAAATAAAGGTTTGTCCATGTATTTAATTCTTGAGTGACCCTAGTACATAAGAAAGAATAACACAACAATAAATGTGGTTTGTCTGAATTTTGAAATCTGGAGTCGGCCATTACAAAAGCTAATCTTGCAGGTACACAGTTTTGCATACAAACTTCTTTATTATACAAGTAATGTTAGATATACATTAAAACACATCAAAATCTATTCGAATTACATTGTCGAATATAACAATCCAACATTACATGCGAAAAGTGTGTCACCACTATAATGCATGGTAAGATAAAACAAAAATGAATAAAAACATGTCTCACAACCTAAATTTATATTTATAGGTGGTTCCGCATTTAAAATTTCCTGATTTGATTCTCATTCTTTTTTGCTCAACTTAGAAAACT
This sequence comes from Lathyrus oleraceus, assembly GCF_024323335.1. NCBI lineage: Eukaryota > Viridiplantae > Streptophyta > Magnoliopsida > Fabales > Fabaceae > Lathyrus > Lathyrus oleraceus. The sequence continues at coordinate 94,350,167 of NC_066579.1, read as the reverse complement.
CTTCCATCCTATCCAAAAAATTATTTGATCAACTTTCAGCTTCTTTTGTGGAATAAGATGTCCATTTATGGGATGTTTGTGGTATAAGGCATCCTGATTTCAAATAAAATTGAATAAAAATATTGTGATTTTGAAAGCCACTATACACCCAGTATACACATAATGCATTCAATTGGATTTTAAGGTGAGGCAATTCGAAGTGGGAAAAATATTTCTGAGAAATCATATCTTATCAAATTGATACACACTATATTATATGCACTTGCTATAAGATGATCTGTTTTAGGGAAACACATCCATTTTTTCAACAGTGTTGGACCACTAGCACAAGGAATAAGAGATGTATGAATTTCATCGAAATGTTCTTTTTTCCCATATGGTTCCTTATGTGCCTTTAACTCTTTGATAAGATGTTGCAAGACAAATGTATGATTCTCCTCTCCGTTACCCAACAAAGTTGAAACAATGTGATAAGCATTATTAGTGTCACCCTTGACATCTACAATCCAGACAATATATTTGTGCATAAAAAACGACATCTCTTTAATGTATATCATTTTTTTGTAAAGATGGTGACATTGATAAAGGCGGTGAATGCGATGGTATATTGATGTGAGCACCTTTGAAAGAAATTCTTCTAGATTGTGAAATTAGAGAGTCCAGAAAAAGTGTATTGATATGTTCAAAATAGGATGGAGACTATTTGGTTGAAATGTCACTCATCGTTGGTTTGACTTTCTTAAGAGCGCCCATTGTTTTTACCGGTTCTAAGAGTGGTTTCAAATCTGTTGTTTTTTGATATGCAATCTTCCTCATTTTCTCTTTGAAGGGGGAGTTTCATATTATCACCAGCTTTCAAATTTCTCTCTTGAATTACCTCTCATTTTGTCATGATAGATATATTTGACTTTCTCTCTTTCACCATTTCATCATCATCAAACCATAGCCTTTTTCCAATGCGAGTAAACTTCATCCATATGTATGGGCCTATCAAGTTTCATACTTTTTAAAATTAAACAAGAACATGAAATACCATACATCCTTCTAAGTCTACAATCATACTTTAAGCTATTTGAACATATTTTCTTCGCGTGCTTAGATTCATGATGAATATAATTTAATCCCACTCGAGATATATTGTCAATCAAATATGAACAAAGATTTATATATTTGAATATGGCTATAATATTGTGATGCTTCGACCAAATGATGTTTGAATCTTGTTGTGTTGATTTTGAATCATTTTGTTCACTGATTCACAACTCGTACATAAATCCCCTTTACTATTTTCCAAATAGTTCTTCAATGTGACATAAGCAGATTCAACCCTATTGATTGTAGTATTTCTAAAGTGTATAACCTGATCGGTCCAAGCACAAACAATAATCTATTTCACCTAGTCTAGAATTGTGCTTTCGACTTATTTTAAGAAATTCAGACATGTCGCGCACACCTTCTGAACAACATGACCGATTTGGCATGTAACACTTTTGAAGAAGAATTTTTTATATATTTCCAAGCATCCATTATGCTTTCCAATATCACACTAGGTTTGACTATTTTCCCATCTTCACCTTTGATTTGTTTGATATTTACCGCAGACTTAAGTTTATCTCTCACATTTTTTGTTATATGATACCTACACAGTAAAGCATGTGATGTAGGAAATACCTTTACAATCGAATTCATCAGTGTGGTGTCACGATCAATGACAATCACATGTGGTATGTTTTCTTGATTTTTCAGCATAGACACACATACTTCCAAAGCCCATGTAAACTTTGTTCTCTTTTTCATTTTCTAAAAATGCAAACCCAATTGAAAAGGTCATAATCGTAACACTAAAAAAATTTAGAAGTGTTAACCTGTACTTGTTTGTCTTATATGTTGAATCAATTATGAGAGCAGTGGGAAAAATGTTGTATAACTTGATGGAATTAGGATGAATCCAAAATATATCTTGAACGATTTTTACATCTTCACAAACTCAGTACCTAGATACATAATGATCATCATCCAAAATCTTCATCATTTGTTGTATTTCTTAGCTTGTACTTCTTTTTGCCTTGTTGTTTCGTGTGCAAACATTGTACACTTGCCTAATATTTGATAAACTTTCGGGTCTTTTCCTTTTCAAAGTCGACAATATCTTTTTAAGTTGAATTATGTTCAATGTCATATCAGAGACAAATTTCTTCTCTTCGGAATTGGACGACATACAATGGGGTGGCCGACTAACATGTATCATAAATCATGATTATGTATACGATAAATCACATTAAATGTTCATGTATTATCCGCCTTGAGGTATCCACACAACTTAATATGATACTCGCATTTCCTCATTCTGGTGTCATTGTGCTTCAACTTCACGGTAGAGGCTATATACTTTCCACTTATTTCATATCTCATAATCACAAATGTACGTATTCTATCAAAACCAGAATACGACCTCCTGATTATAATGTCGAACACTAATTTTCCAGCCTTCGTGCGAACATATTGAAGCATATGTTCACGTATAGCAAACTCTTGTTTATTTGTAAATTATTTTCCAACTCTACATGAACATCACCCGATTTAACTTCCACGATTATTGTAGTGTCGAAGATAGCATCAGGGAAAACATCAGGATGCACCATAACTACAACCAGTAATAACATAAGCAAATTCAAATTCCATAACAGAATAGTCTATATTTCACTTTTCGGACATAGTATGAACATAATCCGAATTTTGAAATTCTGACGCAACATTCATTTTTTCATCTAAAAGAAAACCTGATGATCTAAAGTAAAGAGCAATGTAAGGATACAACATCCAAGTTGGTTGTGAAGGATCTTCCAAGAATGCAATTGCAGACGGTCCTATAAGAGACCACAAGGAACTACAAACTGACGGACCTGAAGTCTTTCCCCTCTCCTACATATATCATTAGCGCGAAGTACCCCAAGTATAGGTTGTCATGCCACTGAATACTCACAAGTATGATATTTCATAAAGCCATAAGCTTCCTCTTTCAAGGCTCGTCGTCTCAAACAACTCATAGTACATGATATCACATGAGCTACCTTTGTCGATCAGAAATCGGAAGACATCAAAGTGTCTCTTCGTAACTCTTATCACTAAGGGAAAGATTTCATTTGGGGGTTCCTCCAATTTTCTATGAATCTCAAAACCCTAGCATTGGTTGGTTAGGGTTTTTTTTAGACATACCTTCATCCTTCTTGTGAACGACCATTATCTCGACGATATTTCTCTTAATTGTTCCCTTGGATGGAAGGTTATCTTGGGGTGCCCCTCTAGTGATAGCAGTGATGTATTGGTGTTTTCCTTTACTAGCCTTTTTGTCTTTGTCGCTAGTCCTAACTTCCATAACCTTTGAAGGGAACTTACTCTTGGGCAATTCTTCCCTTTTTATTTTCCCTCCCTTCACATACTCCAACAAACGATCTTATCCCTTTTGTAGCCCCCTCTACCTCGATGGCCACCTGTGTGAATCGAATAATGTAATACCACATGCTCTTCTTCTTTTCTTAAGTGATCCCACTCAAAGCGGCTACCGTCACTAGCTACCTTTTTTGGACAGTGAAGTTGGCAATGAATCTCTCGCAGAAGTCCGTTCATGACTCAATGCTCCTATCTAGAAAAGCATTGAATCACAACCTCACTAATCATATTCAAGTTAGCGTGAAAAACTTAAACTTGGAGGCCTCATTAGCATGGAAATAATTATACCGCTCGTTGACGATTTGCATGTGGTCGTTCGGATATCCTTTTCCTTTATATTCACTTAGTTTAAAAGGCTTCTCCATTGATTTAGGTATTATGTTATCCAAAATACAGGCACACATATGGCAATTTTTTGGATTCTTCGTAGATGCTTTTCTACCTGGTCTCGTGGAAGAGCGGAGCTGCCTCGATCTCCCTCAGGACTCTGAGGAGAACTCTGGCGTTTTTTTTCTCTTCTAATGACTTTGTGACTTCAGAGCCTCGTCCCTTCTTGAAGTAGTTGGTGTAACACCCTAAATCTCGAAACTTATATTAAAAGAATTAATTGACAATATTTAGGATGTTACTCTCAAACAACATGCATACTTCACATTTAAATCAAAATACCAGCAGCGAAATTTCAAATTAATATTCATAAACTTCAAATATCTCAATAATTCTAAATGCCAAGTCAAAATATCATCATTCAATGATTAACTCAACAACAAAATAAAATAAGACGCCTCGTTCCCGATGTTATAGATTAGAGCCTTTAATCGACTAAAACGATAAATGATAAAGTAAATGAAGATGAGCTCCAATGCTCTCTTTCAACTCACATCAGCTACTACTCATGTTCCTGGGTATCTGTACACATCATACATCAACACACACAAAAAACAACAAAGAGGTGAGAATACACTTAAATATGTTAGCGATGCAAAATATCGGGAAGGGTAGCATAAACAACAACAACAATCATCATCAAGTAATGCATTCACACGACAATCATCAACTCACAGATGCAAACTTGTATGCGATCTGATAACACCTCGACTCTATATGCATGTGGTACTAACTCGTGAATGGTTATTCATACGAACCGAGTCCCAGCATCTGAATCCTGAGTCCCCTCATATGAGCTCCGGACAAGTCATTTGTCCCCTCATCTGAACTTGTGACTAGCCTCTTTCATAACATAGATAACATATGATTTATGCCATACAATAATGCAACGACAATAACACAACAATGATTACATACCCATGTCTAACTATAAACAATCATGCATTTAGACACACCAATAATAGTTCTGACTCCGAACTACGCATCTCAATAATCATCAGGAAGTATTTACAACAATTCACATAATCATACTTGCACTTCACAACATATATGCATACATCAAATAAACATCTGTCATACCCCAAAAATTACCCATCATTTTTCCCAAAAAAAAAAAAAAAAAAAAAAAAAAAAAAACGAGAAACGAAAAAAAAAAAAAAGAGAATTTTTTTTTAAATTAATTAATTAATTAATTAATTAATTAATTAAATAATTAAAATAAATAAATAAATAAAATATAACAAATTATTTTGGACTTGGGTCTCCCTCATTCCAAGCCCATTACCCACGAAATTAGTCTATAAATACTGAAGTTTCAGTAGGGGAGTTAGACTTGGAGTTTACACTGGGAGATTCACTGGAGAAAGAAGGAAGAGAAGCAAAACACTCTGAGGTTTCCTTGGAACAAAACCTTGAGGAAAAAGAAAGAGAGAGAACAGAGAAGGACGGATAGAAACTTTGGCATAGGAACCCTGCCTACCCGGAGAATTCAGAGTAAAGAAACCCTGAAGGCAGCCCATCTGCACCGAAGCCATCGCCGTCCAATTCCCGCTGCCTAACTTATTCCGATACTACAAGTGGTCAATCCCTTCAACCTTGAATTGGCAAACAGGTTTGCGTATCTCTATTGTTTATACTTTCAATTGGCCATATCTACATATATAATGCATCATGATTAAATGTTGATATATAATTTGCTTTCGTATGAGAATTTAAATATGCCTGAATACCCTGAATGTTTGACCATGTTATTCCTGTGATAAAATGCCATAAAATTCAAAGTTCCTAACATGGGGCTGTTTTCAAATTCAAAATCCATGGCCTTCGCTAGGCGAGGCAGAGGCGAACGAGACAGTACCTGATTCTTCTAGTCTGTTTTTTTATGTTTTTATCATAGCCATGCATTATTCATCCTATTCTATTTATTGTTGTGATATTTCTCCGGTGTAATCTTCGATTGCACCCTGGTTTGGTGTTCTGACATGTTTCTTTTTTTGAGTTTCGTAAAGGTTCACATATCCCAGGAAAAGGTTATTGGCTAGGTATTCCACTTTATTTGTGGGATACCCTTGTGGAGTTTCACCCTAAATTAATTTTTAATGTATTAATTTCTAATGTATTAATTTTTTAATATATTATTTTTAATAATTTTAATGTGGAGTTTCATCCTAATTATATAATTAATTGTAAAACTTTGCCTTTGAATAAGTGATCTTGGACCTCTCTTTGTTGCCTTACGATTACGATATTACGGTCATGTCCCGCGAACGTGGGGATACCCTTAGCAAAGACCCTTCGGTTAAATCATCATAAAATAAATTATAGTCCCTCGGATGTTGCCTTCGAATATACAACTTTGTCCCTCGATGACCCTCCGATGTTGCCTACGGTTAAAAGATGATAGTCCCTTCGAATGCTAAGGTATCCTCGTAACTGTTGCCTTCAATGACCAATCGATGACCCTACGATGACCCTTTTACATCCAAAGGATAAAACTACTTATTTCTCAATAATAAGGACAGTTTTACCCTCATAAGGATAGGAAATACTCATAAAGACCTTGGGTCGGTATAACTCTTAATTGCTGGCTCACAACCTAAAACATTCTTTCACACCTCACACCTTTCAAAATACCTTCAGAAAATCACCACTTGGTATACATTCATACTAGAATCATTACCGAGTTATATTTTTCTAAACAATTTTCAAAACTAAACGAGATAATCACTTTGTATACATTCATACAAGAATCATTACAAAGTTAAATTCTCTTTTCAAAACAATTTTCCAAACAATTCACAAACACTTTTTTAGACAAAAATAATATAAGTGATCGAGCAATTAAGAGCCCATGGATAACCATGGATACAAAGGGTGCTAACACCTTCCCTTTGTATAATGTACCTCCCGAACCCAAAATCTAAATTAAGGTCTTTCCTGTTCTTTTCCACCTTTCCTTATTGGATAAAAGAAAAGTCGGTGGCGACTCTTGCTAACCGCGACATTGCGATTAAAACCACAAAAAGTCCAGTTCACCGTATGACAGAACTGGCGACTCTGCTGGGGAGCCTAAATATTTAAAAAGAGAGATTACCTTAAAAACAAGATCACTTATTCAATTTGTCTGATTTATTTTTAAGGGATTGCTTGGGTATGTTATGCTTGAGTGAAAGATCCTACACCCGGATCTAGTGTACCTTAGGTAAGTAGCAAGAGATCATCGCGACTGTCCGGCGTATACTGGAATGGTCAAAATGATGGCTACGGTTAATGTGGCACTTTGGATGTCCTGATGTTCCTCATGTTAGTTGAGGAAATATTTGGCATTCGCGTGGTGTCATAAAAGCATTAACCAGACCTTTAGAACCCTAATTGACTCATCCTGGCCATTAGAAAGTAGTGAGATAACTGGCTTCGGTTCCGACTGGAGTTGGTTGAGACTCGATACTACACTCTTTGAGATTGGACTTTAGGGAAGCTTCGGTCAACCACTTGGTGTTGCACTGAAGTGGACTTAAGGAAAGGTCAATGATTTGAGATCCTTCTAGAACCCGGTTACTATTCTAAGACAGGTTGAACCAACCAAACTTCAGTGGGGAGGGTATTTACCTATGGAACTCACGCAAGCCTTAAAACCTAGGAATGATTGTTGTGTGACTTGCTTGTGCTTGTTATTTATCTAACAACATAACATCATAACATCATAACATCATGGCATTGTACTAACCATTTCAAGGATTTAGGGATTTAACTCTGCTAAAAAAAAAACAAAAACAAAAACAAAAGCAAAAACAAAAGAGAAAAGAAAAAAAAAGCTCTTTTTGTTAGTTTATGCAAAGTTAAATCCCGAAAGTCCTTGAAAACATTTCATACATTGCATTGCATCGCATAACAGGTATTCTAAAGGATCAGTGTTCTCACGATTTTCCTATCAAACAGATTCCAGCAGATTCAAACAGATTGAACAATGGCTCTCGAACAAACTGTCAAAGATCTCCAGGCCCAGAATGCTCAATTCCAGGAAATGATGCTGAGCTTATCTAAGGGGCAGGAAGAACTGAAAGCTCTTTTGATGGAGAAGAAGAAGGACCAGAAACCTGTGGGTTACATCAACCCGGGGAGAAGGCTTAAGGGACAGGTTACAGGAGTCAAGATTAGAATTCCGAAGGATTCAGAAGAAGAGACCGAGAATGATTCGGAAGATGAGAATCCTAATCTCGTCAATTCTGAGGACGACGATGAAGATTATGAACATGAACAGTACTCTCCGAAGGATGATAAGTACAAGTTGCTGGAAGAACGTATGCTAGCTATGGAGGGGCAGAAAGTGCCCGGTCTGGATTTCGAAAACTTGGGTCTGGTCTCTGATGTGGTTATTCCCCGCAAATTCAAGGTTCCCATTTTCACTAAGTATGATGGTGCCTCTTGTCCTCAGATGCATCTAAGGGCTTATGTGAGAAAGATTCAGCCGCACACTACTGATAAGAAACTGTGGATCCATTTCTTCCAAGAGAGTCTGTCTGGCACACAGTTAGAGTGGTATTATCAGCTTGAGAGCTCTAACATCCGCACATGGACTGATTTAGCAACAGCTTTCTACAAGCACTACCAGTATAATTCTGAGTTAGCGCCTACTCGGCTACAGCTACAAAATATGACTATGGGCTCTAAAGAAAGTTTCAAAGAATATGCTCAAAAGTGGAGAGATTTGGCTGGCAGAGTCAAACCCCCAATGACTGATCGAGAGTTAGTGGACATGTTCATGGGTACACTGACTGGCCCATTCTACAGCCATCTACTGGGAAGTTCCTCGTCAGGTTTCACTGAACTTATCTTGACAGGTGAACGGGTTGAAAGCGGCATTCGAAGTGGAAAGATACAGGCAGCTACTTCTGCAAGCACCAAAAAGTCCTATCAGGGAAAGAATGAATCAAATGCTGTGTACAGTGAGAGGAAGCATAACAAGAAGAATCGTGACCATACTGTTGGGGCAGTTACAATTGCCGCACCGCCATCTCAGAACTTCCAACACAGACAAGACAGGTCGAGAAGACAGTTTACCAAGATCAATATGACTTTAACCCAAGCACTGCAGAGTATGTTAAAGGCCAATTTGATTACCCTCAGAGGCCCTCCTGCAAATCCCAACACTACTTCTCCTCGTTATAATCCCAACGCCAGGTGTGCCTATCACTCCGATAGCCCCGGGCATGATACGAATGATTGCTGGTTGTTGAAGAACAAGATTCAGGATATGATCGACGCTGGAGAAATTGAATTTGATCCTCCGGCGACCCCCAATGTCATCACAGCACCTATGCCTAATCATGACCAGAATGTTAATGTTGTGGACGACAATTCTCACGTTACTGACGTTGCTGATTTAGCATCTCCTCTCCTGATCGTTAAGAAGAATTTATTGCAAGCTGGTTTATTTCCAGGTTGTGCTGAAGATTGCGATCTCTGTGTACTCCGACCCAATGATTGTTTGAAGTTGAAGAACGGCATTCAACGGCTGATGGATGATCGTACAATTCTATTTGAAAGGGTTCCTAAGGTGGACAACTCTATTGAAGAGATATCTGTGATTGCTAGGTCCAAAGCTCCAGTGAAGATTACCGCTACTAGAGTGCCTGTGAAGATTACCGCTGAGCCCAAAGTGGCTCCCCTGATTATTACCGCACCTGGCCCCGTGCCATATTCCTCCAGCAAAGCTATTCCGTGGAACTATGGAGGCGACGTTTACATCCATGGCATAAAGCAAGTTGGTAGTTCTGCTAATCCTAATGATATTGTGGGGACTAGTAAAGTTACTCGAAGTGGAAGGATCTACTCCCCAGAAATCTCACCTCTCGCTCCCGAAATTCGAGGAAAAAGACCAGTCAATCCTCCTCAGTCAGAGACATCGGTCGAAGTTACTTCTGAAGATGTTGCCAAACAGGAAATGGAAGAGATGCTGAAAATCATCCGTAAGAGCGATTTTGATGTAGTGGAACAATTGGGGCATACTCCGTCTAAAATCTCAATGTTGTCTTTATTGTTATCTTCTGAATCCCATGCCAATGCATTGATGAAATTCTTGAAGACCGCTCATGTGCCTCAAGAAACATCCGTCGATCAATTCGAACATTATGTTGCTAATTTGACTGTTGACAATGGCCTAGGCTTTTCCGATGCTGACCTGACACCAGCAGGAAAGAATCACAATAAAGCTCTGCATATCTCCATCGAGTGTGAGGGGATCACCTTGGCTCACGTGTTGATCGACAATGGCTCCTCCTTGAACGTACTCCCGAAAGCTGTGCTCGATAAATTTGACTACAAAAGCATTGAACTGAAACCTAGTGATGTTGTGGTGCGTGCTTATGATGGTGCGAAGAGTGTTGTCTATGGTGAAGTGGTTCTCCCTATCAAGATAGGACCTCAAGTCTTCAACACTACCTTTCACGTGATGGACATTCGTCCCGCCTACTCCTGCTTGTTGGGGCGCCCTTGGATCCATGGGGCAGGTGCGGTAGCTTCGTCGCTTCATCAAAAGCTGAAGTATCCAATAGCAGGCATGGTTGTCACTGTATGTGGAGAAGAAGAGTATATTGTCAGTAGTGTGCAAGCCTTCAAATACGTCGAGATGGATGGTGAATTCTTTGAGACTCCTTCTCAGTCATTTGAAGTGGTTCCTCCACCCAGTCCTGTCCTTAAGCCAACTCCCCTTGTGCCCAAGGTTGTTCGTGCTCCCCCTGTCATGATCTCTCTGAAAGATGCTCAAGCCGCGATTGAAAATGGTGATCGTGCTGGTTGGGGTCAACTGATCAATGTACCGTACAAGTCTGATAAAGCTGGCCTGGGGTTTAACTCTGGAAAGATAGTCAAAAATCAGATTAATGCTATGGAAGATGCTGATAGTGATTGCGACTTGGATAGCTGGATTTTCCCAACAATTGGTGACGGACTCAACAATTGGAAGACTGAAGACATTATCCCGATTTCCTTTAGTCAGGAGTAATTGTTATTGTTTATTCTAGAATTGCAAATTTTAATTTTCTTTTACAATCAAACTTCTTAAAGCATTGTGTCTATGCCCGAGGCACAATAGCTAATTTGTTAAGGGTTTTGTCATTTTCATAAGCATATTTATATTCAATAAATCAATGGACGTTTTGCATTCAAATATTGCGCTCTTTGTCTTTCCTATTATCTTTCAAACGAGCTATGTTTTCTTACACACACGCACGTAACGAATTGCAGATCCCTATCCACTCTGGATCCTGTTGATAATAGTTCTACTACTGTTCATTATGACTTTGAAAATCCGATCTACCGAGCCGAAGATGGAAGTGAGGAAGATTGTGAAGTACCTGAAGAACTTGCCAGAATGTTACTACAAGAAGAAAGGACTATACAGCCGCATGAGGAGTCAGTTGAGACTGTAAATCTGGGTACCGAGGTGGACAAGAGAGAAGTCAAAATAGGAGCAGGCTTGGAAATCAGTGTCAAAAGAAGATTGATTCAAATGCTACATGACTATGTGGAGATTTTTGCTTGGTCTTACGAAGACATGCCAGGGCTAGATACCGATATAGTAGTGCATCGTTTGCCGACGAAGGAAGATTGTCGTCCTGTTAAGCAAAAGGTTCGTCGCATGCGTCCTGAAATGTCCGAGAAAATCAAGGCCGAAGTCATGAAACAATTCGATGCTGGTTTTCTGGCGGTTACTTCTTATCCTCAATGGGTTGCTAATGTGGTACCAGTGCCAAAGAAGGATGGTAAGGTGCGAATGTGTGTGGATTACAGAGATTTGAATAGAGCGAGTCCCAAGGATGATTTCCCACTGCCACACATTGATGTTCTGGTAGACAACACCGCTCAACACAAGGTATTCTCCTTCATGGATGGATTCTCGGGTTATAACCAGATCAAAATGGCACCTGAGGACATGGAGAAGACTACGTTTGTGACGCAATGGGGCACCTTCTGTTATAAAGTAATGCCGTTTGGTTTAAAGAACGCAGGAGCAACATACCAGCGTGCTATGGTGGTTTTGTTCCATGACATGATCCATCACGAAATAGAAGTGTATGTGGATGACATGATAGCCAGATCTCATACTGAAGAAGAACATCTCGATTATTTATACAAACTGTTTGAGAGGCTGAAGAAATACAAGTTGAGATTGAACCCGAACAAATGCACCTTTGGAGTAAGATCCGATAAACTCTTGGGCTTTATTGTCAGTGGTAAAGGTATTGAGGTTGACCCGGCCAAGGTGAGAGCTATTCAAGAAATGCCAGTTCCCCGTACGGATAAAGAAGTCAGAGGTTTCTTGGGACGTTTGAATTACATTGCCCGGTTTATTTCCCATTTGACCGCTACTTGCAAACCCATCTTCAAGTTACTGAGAAAAAATCAAGAGATGATATGGAATGATGAATGTCAAGAAGCTTTTGACAAAATCAAGAAGTACCTCCAAGAACCTCCGATTCTGGTACCACCAGTTGAGGGAAGACCTCTAATCATGTATTTGACCGTTTTAGAAAACTCAATGGGGTGCGTGTTGGGGCAACATGACGAGTCTGGTCGAAAAGAGCATGCCATATACTACCTTAGCAAAAAGTTTACCGACTGTGAAACAAGATACTCACTGCTCGAGAAAACTTGCTGTGCTTTGGCCTGGGCTGCTCGCCGACTAAGACAGTATATGTTGAATCACACCACTTTGTTGATTTCTAAGATGGATCCTATCAAATACATATTTGAGAAACCCGCCCTCTCCGGAAGAATAGCAAGATGGCAGATGATTTTAACAGAGTATGATATCCAGTATACCACCCAAAAAGCAATCAAAGGAAGCGTGCTAGCTGATCATTTGGCTCATCAGGCAGTGAATGATTATTAGTCTATGAATTTTGAGTTCCCAAATGAGGATGTCATGCTTGTTACTGATTATGAAGAACCTGGACCAGAGGAAGGACCCGAAGTGGGATCCCGATGGACTATGGTTTTTGATGGATCGTCTAACGCATTGGGCAACGGTATTGGCGTCGTGATCATTTCCCCCAAGGGTGGCCATACGCCTTTCACCGCTAGACTATGTTTTGAATGCACCAACAATATGGCTGAGTATGAAGCGTGTATTTTGGGACTCAGAGCTGCTATAGACCTAAGAATCAAGTTCTTGAAGGTGTACGGAGACTCAGCCTTAGTAATCAGTCAGGTCAAAGGAGAATGGGACACTAAACATCCGAATCTCATCCCTTATCGAGAGCAGGTGTTGACATTAATCCCATACTTTGAAGAGATCACATTCGAACATATTCCCCGAGAGGAGAACCAGTTGGCAGACGCATTGGCTACCATGTCATCTATGTTCAGAGTCAGATGGGACAATGAAGCTCCCCGGATTACCATTGAACGACTAGACGAACCAGCATATTGTTATGAACTTAACGCTGATGAAGTAGAAGAGAAGCCTTGGTTCCACGAGATAAAAAGATATTTAGAAGCTCAGGAATACCCTGAAGGGACATCCATCAATGACAGGAAATTTCTGAGGAAGTTCTCCGCTAAATTCTTTTTGAGTAATGGAATATTGTACAAACGTAACCATGATTCGACTTTGCTTCGCTGTGTGGATAGAAAGGAATCAGAGAAGATTATGGAAGACATGCACGACGGTATCTTTGGGACTCATTCTAGTGGACATACAATGGCCAAGAAGATTCTGAGGTCAGGGTATTATTGGTCTACCATGGAAACTGATTGCCACCATCACTCCAGAACTTGTCATAAGTGCCAGATCTATGCGGATAAAGTACATGTGCCTCCTGCTCCCTTAAACGTGTTGACAGCGCCTTGGCCCTTTGCAATGTGGGGCATTGATGTGATTGGCGAAATTAAACCTACCGCCTCTAATGGACATCGTTTCATCCTTGTTGCTATTGATTACTTCACAAAGTGGGTGGAGGCAGCCTCATTTGCTTCTGTTACTAAGAATGTGGTGGCACGATTCATCAAGAACAGCCTCATCTGCCGATACGGCGTCCCTGAGAGAATTATCACTGACAATGGCACTAATTTGAACAACAAGATGATTACTGAACTCTGCACGCAGTTCAAAATAAAACACCATAACTCTTCTCCGTACCGGCCAAAGATGAACGGCGCTGTAGAAGCGGCTAATAAGAATATTAAGAAGATTATACAAAAGATGACGGTAACATACAAAGACTGGCATGAGATGTTACCATTTGCTCTTCATGGTTATCGTACTTCGGTACGAACTTCGACAGGGGCAACTCCTTTCTCTTTAGTCTACGGAATGGAAGCCGTTTTACCAGTGGAAGTTCAGATTCCCTCTCTAAGGATCATGAAAGAGGCGGGCTTAGACGAGGACGAATGGATTCAGACTCGACTCGATCAGATAAATTTGATGGATGAGAAGAGACTTGCGGCTGTATGTCACGGGCAGATATATCAGAAGCGCATGACCAGGGCATTCAACAAAAAGGTCAAGAGACAAGTGTATCAAATTGGCGACTTGGTAATCAAACGCATCATCCTACCACAAACTGACCCCAGAGGCAAATGGACTCCCACATACGAAGGGCCATTTGTAGTTAAGAAGGTATTCTCAGGTGGAGCCATGATACTCGCTACAATGGATGGTGAAGACTTCCCACATCCCGTGAACGCGGACATAGTTAAAAAATACTACGCATAAAAGAGACCCGCTAGATCGACGTATCTAGGCAAAAGTAAGGGCATCCCGGCGAACCAAAAGGGTTCGGGCAAAAATTAGGGATATATAAAAAAAAATATACACCCGGCAAGTCGAAAACCTGAAAAGGCGGCTTGGGCAAAAAAGGGTATCCTGGTGGACTGAAAACCTGAAAAGGCGGTCCAGGCAAAAATTAGGGATTAAAGCGTATGACTATGTCCCGTTCTTAGTCAACTTCATCCAAGTTCAAGGGACTGAGCAAGCCAATCACTTCCATCCGACAGCAGGGGATGAGATGCTTGAAGACATAATGACAGTAGTAGACTTAAAATCAATAGGACTTCTTCCACATAGCTTTCTCTTTGTTTTCGACAATTTCCTCTTACTAGGATTTCTGTCTCCTTGTACACAAATTGCCTGTTTATAGGCCTCCTTTCAAAATCAATACAACCCTCTTTCAAAAAAAAGATGCTTTTGTTTTTACTTTTCTGTTTTGGTTGCGTAAATGTCCATTGATTTAATTTGAATTAATATGTGCATTTGAATATGACTGATGTTTACCAAAAATACATGCATAGAATAGCAATAGCAATTACTACCCGACTTCAGGATCAAGGAAAAGGTCTAATCATGCTTCCAATGAATCCGCTACCAATTCTCTTCCCCAGCAAGCCTGTTTTTTTTCCTCAGAAAATGGCAGTATCCCCAGGCACAGCCAGTTACTCCCCAACAGAGGTCGGCGTCACCAGACAGATTGATCATCTCATCCATCCCCAGCCAGGCTCTGTTGAATATTTCCACCATCAGACAGAAATCAAGCATCCCCAGCCGAGAAAGGGTCATCGACACAAATGTCTCAAATCAGTAGATGTGGATTTATTTTCCCCAGTAGAGTCCCCAAGCAGAACTTCTCATACGCATAACTCATTCATTACATCCTTTCACAGCATACGCATGCATACAACATTCACATTTATTTTAGCATAACACGAAACATCTCATGCATCATGACATAGCATGAAGCTAACTTTTTCTTTGCAGGTTAATTATCCTCCTGATATAGTCAAAGTAGAAGGTTCATTCAGACAGACACCTTTATCAATCACATTCAAGATTCAGATACATATTTCAAATACAGTTCATGGGAACATTCATTCTGACAACACTTCGATATCCTCCTAACGATGGCATCTCTAAGCCCATCCCAGACATTTATTGCAAGTACAACATATACAGGTTATCAGATACAGCCTAACGTACGGTTCATTCTGATTCAGCCCAACATATGACTTCTTCAGCAACTCCAATGCGGTCTAACGTACGACCCATTTGGACCTTCAAATCCTCAGATGCTGCCTAGCGTACGGTACATTCAGGGGTGTAGTCTAGCGTACGACTACTTTCTTTTTCAGATGCAGCCTAACGGACGGCTCATTCTACAACTCGGATACGATCTAACGTACGATCCATTCTGAACTTCAACAACTCCAACGCGGTCTAACGTACGACCCGTTTGGATCTTACAACCCTCAGATGCTACCTAACGTACGGTACATTTCTGAAGTGTAGTCTGGCGTACGACTACCGCTTTCATCATCAGATGCGGCCTAACAGACGACTCATTCTGCGACGGTCTAACGTACGACCCGTTCGGATGTCCATCCCCTCAGATGCTACCTAACATACGGTACATTTCTGAAGTGTAGTCTAACGTACGACTACCCCTTTCATCATCAGATCCTACCTAACATACGGTATATTTCTGAAGTGTAGTCTAACGTACGACTACCCCTTTCGTCATCAGATTCAGCCTAACGTACGGCTCATTCTGCAACTCAGATACGATCTAGCGTATGGTCCATTCTGATCCTTTATCCCCAACAGCATATGACACACTCCGACTCCCCAGCGAAGTCGGCAGCCTAATGGATGACTCATTATACGGTCTAACGTACGACCCAGTGTGGCACCCATGTCTTCAAATTGGCCTAATATACGGCGCGATCTGAAGCTTTCGTCATCAAACCTCCCGGATGGCATCTTTAAGCCCATCTCCATCAAGACCAACTGTCGATTCTCAAGTGCAAATTTTTGGGGCATTCTAGTGTTCAATAATCTTCCACCTCCAGACCACGAATGGCATACACGCCATCCTAACTCTCTCGGTTCAAGAATATTGAACAGGGGCAGCTGTCATACCCCAAAAATTACCCATCATTTTTCCCAAAAAAAAAAAAAAAAAAAAAAAAAAAAACGAGAAACGAAAAAAAAAAAAAAAGAGAATTTTTTTTTAAATTAATTAATTAATTAATTAATTAATTAATTAAATAATTAAAATAAATAAATAAATAAAATATAACAAATTATTTTGGACTTGGGTCTCCCTCATTCCAAGCCCATTACCCACGAAATTAGTCTATAAATACTGAAGTTTCAGTAGGGGAGTTAGACTTGGAGTTTACACTGGGAGATTCACTGGAGAAAGAAGGAAGAGAAGCAAAACACTCTGAGGTTTCCTTGGAACAAAACCTTGAGGAAAAAGAAAGAGAGAGAACAGAGAAGGACGGATAGAAACTTTGGCATAGGAACCCTGCCTACCCGGAGAATTCAGAGTAAAGAAACCCTGAAGGCAGCCCATCTGCACCGAAGCCATCGCCGTCCAATTCCCGCTGCCTAACTTATTCCGATACTACAAGTGGTCAATCCCTTCAACCTTGAATTGGCAAACAGGTTTGCGTATCTCTATTGTTTATACTTTCAATTGGCCATATCTACATATATAATGCATCATGATTAAATGTTGATATATAATTTGCTTTCGTATGAGAATTTAAATATGCCTGAATACCCTGAATGTTTGACCATGTTATTCCTGTGATAAAATGCCATAAAATTCAAAGTTCCTAACATGGGGCTGTTTTCAAATTCAAAATCCATGGCCTTCGCTAGGCGAGGCAGAGGCGAACGAGACAGTACCTGATTCTTCTAGTCTGTTTTTTTATGTTTTTATCATAGCCATGCATTATTCATCCTATTCTATTTATTGTTGTGATATTTCTCCGGTGTAATCTTCGATTGCACCCTGGTTTGGTGTTCTGACATGTTTCTTTTTTTGAGTTTCGTAAAGGTTCACATATCCCAGGAAAAGGTTATTGGCTAGGTATTCCACTTTATTTGTGGGATACCCTTGTGGAGTTTCACCCTAAATTAATTTTTAATGTATTAATTTCTAATGTATTAATTTTTTAATATATTATTTTTAATAATTTTAATGTGGAGTTTCATCCTAATTATATAATTAATTGTAAAACTTTGCCTTTGAATAAGTGATCTTGGACCTCTCTTTGTTGCCTTACGATTACGATATTACGGTCATGTCCCGCGAACGTGGGGATACCCTTAGCAAAGACCCTTCGGTTAAATCATCATAAAATAAATTATAGTCCCTCGGATGTTGCCTTCGAATATACAACTTTGTCCCTCGATGACCCTCCGATGTTGCCTACGGTTAAAAGATGATAGTCCCTTCGAATGCTAAGGTATCCTCGTAACTGTTGCCTTCAATGACCAATCGATGACCCTACGATGACCCTTTTACATCCAAAGGATAAAACTACTTATTTCTCAATAATAAGGACAGTTTTACCCTCATAAGGATAGGAAATACTCATAAAGACCTTGGGTCGGTATAACTCTTAATTGCTGGCTCACAACCTAAAACATTCTTTCACACCTCACACCTTTCAAAATACCTTCAGAAAATCACCACTTGGTATACATTCATACTAGAATCATTACCGAGTTATATTTTTCTAAACAATTTTCAAAACTAAACGAGATAATCACTTTGTATACATTCATACAAGAATCATTACAAAGTTAAATTCTCTTTTCAAAACAATTTTCCAAACAATTCACAAACACTTTTTTAGACAAAAATAATATAAGTGATCGAGCAATTAAGAGCCCATGGATAACCATGGATACAAAGGGTGCTAACACCTTCCCTTTGTATAATGTACCTCCCGAACCCAAAATCTAAATTAAGGTCTTTCCTGTTCTTTTCCACCTTTCCTTATTGGATAAAAGAAAAGTCGGTGGCGACTCTTGCTAACCGCGACATTGCGATTAAAACCACAAAAAGTCCAGTTCACCGTATGACAACATCCATATAGCACCTAATCATATCAATTCATCTTATGATCACTTCATCATTCATTCATTTACAACGATTAATCGTTCGTTCTTTACCGTCAACCATTATGCAATAAGTAAAATAATTAAATTTTACATATTCCAGTATCTATCTAGCCTCTTAATATATCACCATGGGGTAGAGATATGCGTTAAATTTCCAATGCTTAAACTGCACCTCATTTGGTGTTCTAGAACTAAAGTTATGGCAAAAATGATCGGAGAAAATAATAGGTTTCAGCTAACTTCCTGTTCAGTAAATTTTCACAATTTTTCATGGTGTTAATCGATTGCAAGGGTGGGTATATCGATTGAAAAAACTTTATGCCAAGGTTTTTCACCCAATTTGAGAGAGAACAATCGATTGATTCTAGGAATTAATCTATTAACATTAGTTTTAGTTTCATTTTTTGCTAAAACTTCGCGTGCATCAATCGATTGGCATCTGCAATTTTTTCAAAAATCTCACGTTTAACTTCATCTTCTTCGGTCCCTAACCCTCATGCTTCATACCAATTCATATTCCAACATCCAAACACATTATATCATGAATTTAACAGCATATATCAATTTCATAACTTTAAAAACATATTATATTACACCGATTAATAAATCAATCACAATAATTTGCATAATTTGCATAACTTACATCAAGAACACATATAAACGACATCAATGGCAGAATTAAAGAAAAACCTAGAGGAAGTGAGAATCTCTCTCTACCCTTTTTATAATATACACCCATAGTAGAGTAATTTCAGCTCTTACCTGATTTTTCAGCAATCTCTTAGCTTTGGCTATGGTGATTTTCTTTCTAAAACCCTTGTTCTCACTCTTTCTCACTTTGCCTTTTGCCTCTCAATTTCAAATTGTTTTCATGTACCGTAAAAAGTTTCAACTCTCACTATTTCTATTTAAACCAAAACCTAATTCCCTTTCATCATGTTAAACGTCCTTTACCCCCAACTTACTCTCATATTCCCTATATTACACCTACTCCACTTACTAACTCTAATTTATTTTATTTTAATTTTAAATTCTAATATCTCAATTCTCCACCAAATTCTATTATTTCTCTTATTTTTCTACAACTATCTAATTTTTATTTTAAATCTAAATTTCCTCCCAATAAAATTATTTTTAATCATTCCTCTCAATTAGATTAATTAAAATTAATCCAATTAATTTCTACAACTCCCTTAACTCTCTCCAATACCCACCAAGACACATATAATCATCAATTATCCAAATAAAAAATATATAAATTAATTTAAATAATTCAATTCAATTCAATTCAATTCAATTAAATAATCTAATTAAATTCGGGTGTTACAATTGGCTCAGGGACAATGGCTTGCATTCTCTTTGACATAGCCTTTTGCGATGTTTCCTCGTAGAGGCGCGTTGTGCAGGCTTTCTTCTAGACGAAGTAAACTCGCTTCAATTCATATAAATTCTACTGCCAAACGATGTTGAACATATTGTTCAGCGGTTCATTGGCGCCTTGTATCCCGAGGTTGGTCCGGAGTAGTTAGAAACCAGACAAGGCTTCTGGTTGTGAAGCGGGAGGTGATATCACTGGTCTGATTTGAGGTGCTAGTGAAGATCTAGCTATCTGAGGAACTTGGAGCAGATCTATATGCAACGGAGTGTCTGATACTTTACCTCCAACGCCTTGAGGAGGGGACAAAGGAGGTTGATTGATGATTGCTTTAGCGACAACAACAACTTCATGTAGTGCAGTAGAACAAGTAGCTAGAGATTCAACCATTAGTGAGAAGTATGGAAGTGAGAAATCTAGAAATTCAAGAAATCAAAGTTGATATGGTATGTGATCAGATCAAACGTAATGAATCTTCGTATTCGATTACGAGAACTCTTGATCTAATAAACTACATAGGTTTCGAATTGATGAATCGAGGAGTGGATGTGCAATCGTGGAAAATGCGGGAATCAAAAGTCGAACCTGGAGTAAGAATCGGTGGTTACAGAGGATTATGACAGACCTGAGCTTCTAATACGGTGGTGAAAGGGGTTGGCCTGCAAGATTACCACTCCAATGCTCGAATCAATATGTGAAAGAGAATAG
The DNA here is from genome assembly GCF_024323335.1 of Lathyrus oleraceus. Classification (NCBI taxonomy): domain Eukaryota; kingdom Viridiplantae; phylum Streptophyta; class Magnoliopsida; order Fabales; family Fabaceae; genus Lathyrus; species Lathyrus oleraceus. Next base: position 94,329,333 of record NC_066579.1, on the reverse strand, counting down.
TGAATTAAAATTGAATTTGATATTGTATACCTGAAACTGATGTACTTTCTATTTATAATAGAGAGTTCTACTATGTATTGAGAATGTTCTAAACAAACTAGCTCTCGTGTATAATAGAGAGTTCTACTATGTATTGAGAATGTTCTAAACAAACTAGCTCTCGTGTATTGAGTATGTATTGAGAATGTTCTAAACAAACTAGCTCTCGTGTATTGAGAATGTTCTAAACAAACTGCATCTTTTTCTAAATGGTCGGTCGTGGACCCTTATCATCGACCCAAAAATAGTAATGTTTCCTCTATTTTTATTAATTCATAAATTTAGTCTCCAATTCTTAAGTCTAAAATTTAGGTCCACTAATTATTTTGTGTAAGAAAAAAGACCACCAATTTATTTATTAAGGTTAATAAATTTGGTATTGGGCTGAATTTTACAGAGTTTGTGACAAGTGAGACGCTGAGATGAAGTGTGACCATATGATGCAGTAATGTCAATGTAGTTTAAAACCCACTAATTCATTTTTCATGTCAACACAACGTTAAATTATTAGTAAATTTCAAAAACACTAAAATTACAAATCGATAGATTTGTCGATTAATATCATTATGGAACACAGTTATCCAGCTAGTTAAATTATTATGTTTAAATGCATGTTATTTTCATGAGAATCTCATCCAAAACCAGAAATACTCTGCAATATTATAGAAAACACCAAATCCTGCTAATAGCTAAATCCTCCATTATACTGTAGACAAACAGCAGAGTTTAACTTAATTAGAGCACAAAAGCTGAAACATAACATAGCCCTTCCTGAATCTAAGGCAGGCAAAAAACACATTGTGCATCACTTCACAATGCAGATCTTTATGACAGAAGCAGCTCCAATACGATGAAGAGCAACAACTGCATCACCAGGTTTACAAAGCCCCTTTTGTGTTGCTGACTTGAGGGAAGCTTCCAGAATAGCATCTGTAGATTCTGCATCAGTAGCTCTCGCAGATCCTTCTGCCAAAATAGGAATCAACCCTCTGTATATTAAGCTGTGCCTTGCTGGTGACTCGTCACTGCAGGTCCAATCAAATGAGTCCGTTGTCAAAACTGGAACTACCACGGACAGGATTGGAACTGCTGGCCTATACTTGGCAACTAACTTGGCTGTGCTCCCACCTCGTGTCAGCACGACAATGAGTTTTGCTCTGGCCTTGTTGGCTGTTCGTACAGCCGATGATGCAAGACTTTCCAATGGACTCATTGGCAATGGAGTAGACCTTATCATCTCTTTGAAGATAGCACCATAGTCAAGGGATGATTCCGCTTCAATACAAATGCGAGCCATGATTTTCACAGCAAGTTCAGGGTAAGATCCAGCAGCACTTTCACCACTAAGCATAACACAATCTGTTCCATCAAGAACCGCATTGGCTACATCGGTTGCTTCAGCTCGTGTTGGCCGAGGAGACTTGATCATGGATTCAAGCATCTGGGTGGCAGTCACCACAGGCTTGCCAGCAAGATTACACTTATATATCATCATTTTCTGTGCCAGAAATATCTTCTCAACCGGGATCTCCATTCCAAGATCACCACGCGCCACCATGAATGCATCCGTTTCACGCAGGATTTCGTCAAAGTTCATGACTCCCTCCTGATTCTCAACCTTGAAATGAAATTCCACAAAATCATTAATTAAAAACATAAATCCGTAATCATTTATAATATAGCACAAGCAAAAATCATCGCTTTCTTTCCACATCATCTTACATAGCACAAACACAAACAAATGAATAATGATAATCATTTCTATTATCAAAGTTGCAGAACAATGCAATAAAAACACTACCTTTGACATCAACTTAATATGCTTTGCATGTGGCCCCAAAACCCTGCGGACATTAACAAGATCCGAACCCTTACGAACAAATGAAAGAGCAATCATATCAATATTGTTAGGGACACCCCATTCAAGAATATCTTCCTTATCCTTGTCAGTAAGAGTGGGAAGATCCACCACAACACCAGGAAGATTGACATTTTTCCTCTCACCCAGCATTGCTGTGTTTTCACAGCGACATCTAACCGTACCGGCATCTTGATCACAAGACAAAACAGTAAGAGTGATCGTTCCATCAGAGCATAGTATAGTATTTCCAGGCTTCAAATGAACCGGCAGTTTCTTGTAACTCATGGATATCGTCTCCGGATCACCCTTAATATCATAATCAGTAGTTATTGTGATTTCCTGTCCTTCTTTGAGCTGAATAGGTTTCCCATCTACCAGAAAGCCAGTCCGAATCTCAGGCCCCTGCCAGCATAATTCCATAGATTAACGAACAAACATATAATAGAATCAGAACAACAGAACAGTAGAAAATTGAGTTTGACGAACCTTGGTGTCGAGCATGACGGCGCAGAGAATACCGGTGGATTGCATAGCAGACTTGAGATTGTTGAGGGTTTCTTGATGATATTCATGAGTTCCATGAGAGAAATTGAAACGAGCAACATTCATGCCAGCTTTAAGAAGCTTCTGGATCATTTCAACAGATCTGGAAGCAGGACCCAAAGTACAGACGATTTTGGTCTTAGGAAGACGGGAATCATTAGGTAGTTGGTTCATGATCCCTTCAATGTCTATGTTCGACATTTCTAATTCCACCGATTGATAGATCTATTTTTTTTTCTCTTCTGTTAGAATGCTACATGCAAGAGAAGAGAAGAGATAAATATAATAACAAGTTAGAAGAATGATTTATACACAGATATATACCTACCTGCTTTAGCGTTTTGAAAACAGCTTTTCTTTCTTTGCCAACTACTACTACTATGGAGGGTTGGGTTAGAAGAACAAGTTAGAATTGTTGTATTTAATTACCAAACTTGCCACTGCCCACTGAGACTAAGGGTGGAATATTCGCTTGTTGTTACGTCCCCTGGATTTTGAATTTTGGGTTAGATATATTTTATTTCTTTTCTTTATTTGGAGGTTGGGTTGAATCATGTCTAAATCTAATCATAAAGTCACCCTCATTTCATTCCCAAGCACTATTTTCACGATTAAAATGCCACTTTCACAACCGAATATTACGTTTTTTTGTCCGATAAACATTTCTTCTCCTCCTCGACGTCATTACCATTATGCGTCAAAACCAAACACGTGTATCACCCACTGTCTTTTTTCGTCAAATATTTCTAAATTCCAATTTATATTATAAAATAATTTTATTTTTTTAATTTAGTAACTAATTAATATATTTGAATTCAATATAGATTAAATAGAGCTGTGTTACGATTTAGTATTAATAATTAATTTTTTACTAATTTAAAAAAAATAGGATTTGTTTTTCTATTTATATTGTAATTAAAAACATTTTATAAAAATAGATTTACAGTTATGTTATTCATATATCATATCTTACACCAAATACATAACTCGTATATACTGAACCCTATTTATATAGTGAATAATATTTTTTTTAAATAAAAATAAATTATAAATAATGCAGTATATGAATAACGTGTTTTTAAAATAATAAAATAGAATTGATTAATAAAATGTAAAAAATTAATTAATAAAATAATAATTAAAAATAATTTCTATTAGTACACCAAAATTAGTTAATAAAAAATAAAAAATTAATAAATAAATTATAAAATTGGTTAAATATTCAGTTGTCAAAATAAATTTTGAAGAATCATCAAAGTTGATTAATATAATATAAAAAATTAATTAATAAAATTATAAAATTGATAAATCACATAATTTTATATCACATTATCTAATTTAAAAATAAAAAAAATAACATTTTTTATATATTATTATAATATTTCACAGTGAAAAGTCAAAGACCGTTGTAATGGTAGATTTTGGTGTTGGAATACCATTTCTCTTTTTATAAAAAATAGTAGGTATTAAAATATGGATTTTTTAGTCTTGTCGTAGTAAAATATTGTCTATAATTTTATTTAGTTTTTACAAAATCTATAGATTTATTGAATATATCTTGTTTTAATAAATAATTTTTTTAAAAAAATAAATATTTGTTTTTATTTTTTAATATAGAAAATAATTATTATTTTTCTAATTGTATATTTTAGGTATTATTATATATATATTTTTAATATATTTATAATGTTAATTTAATAAAAATGTAATATTTTATAATAATATTATTATAGTTTTATAATAAAAATCTTAAATGATAATCATTTTAAATAAATAAAAATGTAATATTTTATAATAATATTATTATAATTTTTATAATAAAAATCTTAAACGATTGGTCTTACCTTACCTATTTAACTATGGTTAAAAGATGTTGTGATGGATGGTTTCAATTTTCCAAGGTGCCCCACAGATTTGGACTCTAGTCCCGCCCGCCCACGTCTTCTTGTTGTTTTTCTTCCGTGTGCGACCCCTTGTTTTGCACGTCACCCCAAACAAAGATCACCTTAAAAAGCTAAAGATTTACTGCGTATAGTATTTGTCTTGTGGCATAGGTATTTGGTCAAACAAAATTGTATACGAGTAGTAATTACGACTAGCAATTGTTTGCTAATTTGCATTACAACATATTATATATATATATATATATATATATATATATATATATATATATATATATATATATATACTGACAGTGTAAAGATTTTTTACACTGTCAGTTAATCACAATCATTAATATATTTAAAGGATTTAATTAAAATACATTGACAATGTAAAATAATTTTTCACCGTCAGTTAATCTGAAACGTTTGATATTGAAATAAGTTTGACTTTTATTTTAAAAACCTATAAAGTAATGCAAACGGATGATGGTGATAAATCGACTGTGTAAATCTTTTTACACTAACAGTGTATAATAATTAATCTCATATTTAAAATGTTTGACTTTCATTTTAAACATTGATATATTTAAAAGGTTTGACTTTCATTTTAAACATTTAAAAAGTAATACAAACAGATGATTCTGATGCATTGATAGTGTAAAACTTTTTACATTGACAGTGTATAACAATTAATCTCTCTCTCTCTCTCTCTCTCTCTCTCTCTCTCTCTCTCTCTCTCTTCTCTCTCTCTCTCTCTCTCTCTCTCTCTCTCTTCTCTCTCTCTCTCTCTCTCTCTCTCCTCTCTCTCTCTCTCTCTCTCTCTCTCTCTCTCTCTCTCTCTCTCTCTCTCTCTCTCTCTCTCTCTCTCTCTCTCTCTCTCTCTCTCTCTATATATATATATATATATATATATATATATATATATATATATATAGAGAGAGAGAGAGAGAGAATATATATATATATATATATATATATATATATATATATATATATATATATATATATATATATATATATATATATATATATATATATATATATATATATATATATATATATATATATATATATATATATATATATATATATATATATATATATATATATATATATATATATATATATATATATATATATATATATACCTATGATATTTTTTAATAAACAATCTCATAGTTGTAATTATAATTTATAGGGATTAAGAACATGAAATAACATTTGTAATATAAGGTTTTGTATTTTCTATATAATTGGAGGTAAATCCTTCTTAAATTATTATGACTAGCTTATTTTCGTGTTGTTACTTTTATGAGTTCATAATGACTTAAGATGAGTTTAAGATATGAGAAATCAACTACAATCTATACAGAATTTCTATCAATCTTGATGAACAAGATTGTTATCACGCATACAATGACAATTAAGAAGAAAAGAACAATTAAGAAAGAAAAGAAAGAACGATGGATAAGAAGAAGAATATTCTCTGCAGAGTTTCTCTCTGCCCACAATATGTGGAAAACTTCTTTATTCACTTTGCAACTGTAAAATTCTGTGAATACAATGTTATTTATTCTCTCTTACAAGAATAAGAGTTACACCTTCTATTTATAGATTTAGGTTAGCTTACTCCCTAAGGCAAAGCTTAAAATTATAAAAGCTCAAAATAGTTAACACTACTAAAAATAGGCCTAAGTCAAAATCATATGTGAAGTAACATGCTTCGACACTTTGACACATTAATACATCTTGACACACTAGGTGATTCAACACTTCCTTTCTTCTGTCGAGCAACCTGTTTCGACACAAGGAATTATAATTCAACGCACTATCTAATTCATTGTGTCTAAGCTATCTACATTCATCATAGCTCTTAGTCTTTTGAACACTTCGACATGCACTCCCTTCGTGATGATGTCTGCAATCTGATTCTCAGTTCTGCAGTGTTCCACATTCATCTTCTCATCTGCTACCTGCTCTCAAAGATAATGGAACCTCATTTCGATGTGCTTGCTTCAACTATGTGCTATCGGATTCTTCTCCAGATTGATAGCTGACATGTTGTTGATCTTCATGGTAATTGCTCCATGACTCTTCGTTATTATCTCTTTGACCATATTTACCATCCACGTTGCTTGACATGCACAAAGGAAAATAGTTATGTATTCTGCTTCGCACGACGATAATGCCAATACTGGCTCCTTTCTCGAACTCCAAGCAACTAGTGCGCCACCTAGCATAAACACATAGCCAATTGTGGATTTCCGATCCTCAACATCATTACACCAACTTGAGTCTGTGTATCCCACTAGTTTGCATTCTTTTCCTTCATCAGTTGCAGGAAACAAAATGCCATAATTGAGAGTTTCTTTTGTAACAACCCAATTTTAGTATTTATTTATTATACTATTATTATTATAGTTTAATTTAATTATGTGGAGTGGTAATTAATTAATTGGTTGTTAGGTAGTATGATTGATTATATTAATTAATTTGGTGTATTAATTAATTATTTAGTTGATATGAGATATAATTGAATTAATTAACTTGGTGGGTATATTGTGATAGTTTAATTTAATTTAACTAATTAGAGATATTTAAATATTAGGTCTTATCGGGCATATTAATTAAACTAGAGGTATCACTCTTTAAGCCCAAATAGAATACTAATATAAATAGTAAGAGGTAAGGAGAGTGAGAATTAGGATTCATTTGATCATTGAAGGCAATAGAGAAAGAGGAAAGGAAAAGTAAAGAGAAGAGCTAGGGTTTCCAAAAAATTAAAGAGGTAAGGGGGAATCCTTATTATTATGGGTTAGTATGATAGGGTCAATGGGTAGATATATGTTTAGGTTAAAATCCCTAATTTTGTATGGTTGTTTGAAATTGTTAAGTGTGATGATTATGCTTGATTGTGGTGATTGATTGTGTTAAAACTGCAAATTAACGTTATATATTTAGAGTATTGTGTGAGTTATAATTTTCTGAATGTTTGGCTTTTTACGGAATCGAAATCGGAGGTCCGAAAGTCCTCCAACGATGAAAACCGCAGAAAATTCTGCATGTTGTCCGTCACAATCGCGGCCCTTTTTTTTGTTTTATTGTCGAAATTGTTTTGATCATAACTTTTGATCCGTAAATCCAAATTGAGTGCCGTTTGAAGCGTTGGATAGCTGAAAAAGAAGACTATAACTTTGTTTCAGGAGTAAAATAATTTTGGAGATTATTTCATGGACGTTTTTGGGGATGAAGAAGATGAAAATTATGTTGGAAAATTTAGAAAACAACAACTTTTTAGTAACGCCTTCGTGCACGGTTTTATTCATAACTTTCAACTCGTGAATCATTTTGGGTTGGGGTTTAAAACATTAGAAAGGTGACTCTAATAGATATTATGTGAATGGTGTATTTGTTATGAATGTGTATATGTATCATTGGTGGATTTGTGAATGGTGTATTTATTATGAATGTGTACATGTACCATTGGTGGGTAATTCATAGAGTTGAATTATGGTGATATGTGTAATGTTAAGATGGTAGAGATGATCTTAATTGCATATGTATTGGTATTTGTACATTCATTCATGGCATGGTCGGCTTCATAGTGGAAGCGGTGAAACTGTGGGTTCACATGGTTGCACACGTTGATCCTTAATTGGAAATAGGCGTGGTAGATGTTGCACACGTTGATCCTTAATTGGAAATAGGCGTGGTAGATGTTGCACACGTTGATCCTTAATTGGAAATAGGCGTGGTAGATGTTGCACACGTTGATCCTTAATTGGAAATAGGCGTGGTAGATGTTGCACACGTTGATCCTTAATTGGAAATAGGCGTGGTAGTAGATGGTACCACATGCATAGAGTCACATGTCATGCATTGAGTCACATTAGAGTTATGTGATAATTGAATGTTTGCATTAGTGTGAGTGTGACGTGTGTATGAGATATGGTAATTGAATTTGGTGATGTTTGGATACATAACTTGGTAAATTATGTGATTATGTGATAATTGTAGTTATGTGTATTTTTGGGAATATAATATTGGGTTGAATATTATACTTCTTGAGCTTTGATGGATGTTTGAAACAGGTGAAATAGATGTTGATGAATATTATTTACATGGTTATATGAAGTGTGATGAATTCCTTTAATTGTTGATTTAATCATTGTGCTTGATTATACTTCTTCATAATGATTTGAATTCTCACCCTTTCTGTTTGAATGTTACCTTTACATGGGTATCGCGCAGATACTCGGGAGTAGTATCGCTGAAGTAAGTGGACGGTAGCTCACTCGAGATTAGCTAGAGAGCTGCGGTACTTCGTTTAGAGACTAAGTAGTGAGTCAATGCTCTGGTCATGTAACACTGGGTAGATTGGTAGTATTTAACTCGTATCTGATTTGGATACGTTTTATGTTATGAATTGTGAACATGTTTTCTTGAAGAGATTATTGAGAGGTGATCGTGATATGGGACATGGATCATTTTATGAAATGCATGGATATTCGTTATTTTCCGCTGGGAACGCATATGCTTGAATATTCATGATAAGTGAAATGTGTTATTTTAAATGACCAGGTGTATTGTATATTGATGATGAATGAGGTTTGGTTTTTGAAAGCTTTTAGTTTTTGAAAACGTCGATGTGACGCCCTTTTGTGTATATGCGTGTTTATTTACTCTGATTATATGTTAAGTAATTTGGGATAGAAAAGGGGTGTTACAATAGTGGTATCAGAGCATGGTCGACCAGTTGGTCAATAGTCGTTAGGGTTTTCCATCCCGTTGTATTTGATTCGTGTATCTGACACGATCGATACTGTTTGTCTGATACCTTAGTGGTATCAGAGCAGGTCGGTCCGTCCGACCAGGTTGTTTAATTAGGTTTGTTCCCTAGTATGCGACATGTGTGTGAGAACACTGTCGATGCTTGTTTTATTTTCCATTGGCAGGTTGGGAATGAAATAAGTGGGGGAGGAGCGTCTGCTTCTCTTGGATGTTCCAATTGTATCGAGCTTGGACATTATGTTGTTGCATACGAGAGTGCAGTGTTGGCTAGTTAACCGTTTCGAGAAGACGATTATTTTTCTGAGGTTAGTGCTAAGGAAGATTGGTTTATGAAGCGACGTCTTCGTGTGTTAAGCTTGGTATGTTGAAGCTTACGTGTGGCATTCTTGACGAGATTAGAGAAGATCGAGAAGCAAAGAAGCTTCGTGGTAAGGAAATTGTTTTGGTGAAGGTGATATGGGGCGGAGTCGCCAATGGCAATATTACTTGGGAACTCGAGGATAAGATGAGGGAATCGTATCCGGAGTTGTTCGTTTGAGGTGAATTTTCGAGGACGAAAATCTGTTAAGTGGGGGAGAGTTGTAACAACCCAATTTTAGTATTTATTTATTATACTATTATTATTATAGTTTAATTTAAGTATGTGAAGTGTTAATTAATTAATTGGTTGTTAGGTAGTATGATTGATTATATTAATTAATTTGGTGTGTTAATTAATTATTTAGTTGATATGAGATATAATTGAATTAATTAACTTGGTGGGTATATTGTGTTAGTTTAATTTAATTTAACTAATTAGAAATATTTAAATATTAGGTCTTATTGGGCCTATTAATTAAACTAGAGGTATCACTCTTTAAGCCCAAATAGAATACTAATATAAATAGTAAGAGGTAAGGAGAGTGAGAATTAGGATTCATTTGATCATTGAAGGCAATAGAGAAAGAGGAGAGGAAAAGTAAAGAGAAGAACTAGGGTTTCTAGAAAATTGAAGAGGTAAGGGGGGAATCCTTATCATTATGGGTTAGTATGATTGGGTTAATGGGTAGATATATGTTTAGGTTTAAATCCCTAATTTTGTATGGCTGTTTGAAATTATTAAGTGTGATGATTATGCTTGATTGTGGTGATTGATTGTGTTAAAACTGCAAATTAACGTTATATATTTGGAGTATTGTGTGAGTTATAATTTTCTGAATGTTTGGCTTTTTACGGAATCGAAATCGGAGGTCCAGAAGTCCTCTAACGATGAAAACCGCAGCAAATTCTGCATGCTGTTCGTCACAATCGCGGCCCTTTTTTTTGTTTTATTGTCGAAATTGTTTTGATCATAACGTTTGATCCGTAAGTCCAAATTGAGTGTCGTTTGAAGCGTTGGATAGCTGAAAAAGAAAGCTATAACTTTGTTTCAGGAATAAAATAATTTTAGAGATTATTTCATGGACGTTTTTGGGGTTGAAGAAGATGAAAATTATGTTGGAAAATTTAGAAAACAACAACTTTTTAGTAACGCCTTCGTGCACGATTTTATTCATAACTTTCAACTCGTGAATCATTTTGGATTGGGGTTTAAAGCATTAGAAAGGTGACTCTAATAGATATTATGTGAATGGTGTGTTTTTTATGAATGTGTATATGTACCATTGGTGGATTTATGAATGGTGTATTTGTTATGAATGTGTATATGTACCATTGATGGATAATTCATAGAGTTGAATTATGGTGATATGTGTAATGTTAAGATGGTAGAGATGATCTTAATTGCTTATGTATTGGTATTTGTACATTCATTCATGGCATGGTCGGCTTCATAGTGGAAGCGGTGAGACTGTGGGTTCACATGGTTGCACACGTTGATCCTTAATTGGAAATAGGCGTGGTAGATGTTGCACACGTTGATCCTTAATTAGAAATAGGCGTGGTAGATGTTGCACACGTTGATCCTTAATTGGAAATAGGCGTGGTAGATGTTGCACACGTTGATCCTTAATTGGAAATAGGCGTGGTAGATGTTGCACACGTTGATCCTTAATTGGAAATAGGCGTGGTAGTAGATGGTACCACATGCATAGAGTCACATGTCATGCATTGAGTCACATTAGAGTTATGTGATAATTGAATGTTTGCATTGGTGTGAGTGTGATGTGTGTATGAGATATGGTAATTGAATTTGGTGATGTTTGGATACATAACTTGGTAAATTATGTGATTATGTGATAATTGTAGTTATGTGTATTTTTGGGAATATAATATTGGGTTGAATATTATACTTCTTGAGCTTTGATGGATGTTTGAAACAGGTGAAATAAATGTTGATGAATATTTTTTACATGGTTATATGAAGTGTGATGAATTCCTTTAATTGTTGGTTTAATAATTGTGCTTGATTATACTTCTTCATAATGATTTGAATTCTCACCCTTTCTGTTTGAATGTTACCATTACATGGGTATCGCGCAGATACTCGGGAGTAGTATCGCTGAAGTAAGTGGACGGTAGCTCACTCGAGATTAGCTGGAGAGCTGCGGTACTTCGTTTAGAGACTAAGTAGTGAGTCAATGATCTGGTCATGTAACACTGGGTAGATTGGTAGTATTTAACTCGTATCTGATTTGGATACGTTTTATGTTATGAATTGTGAACATGTTTTCTTGAAGAGATTATTGAGAGGTGATCATGGTATGGGACATGGATCATTTTATGAAATGCATGGATATTCGTTATTTTCCGCTGCGAACGCATATGCTTGAATATTCATGATAAGTGAAATGTGTTATTTTAAATGACCAGGTGTATTGTATATTGATGATGAATGAGGTTTGGTTTTTGAAAGCTTTTAGTTTTTGAAAACGTCGATGTGACGCCCTTTTGTGTATATGCGTGCTTATTTACTCTGATTATATGTTAAGTAATTTGGGGTAGAAAATAGGGTGTTACACCTTTCAAATACCTTAGTATCCTCTTCACCGCTGCTAGATGTGATACCTTTGGCTTCTGCATGAATCTACTCTCCATACCTGCATTGTATGCATATTTCGCATCCATATGACACATCTGCTAGTTGTTCATGTTGGTTAGACCAACAACCAACAACCAACCTGATTGTTTCGATCCTAGTAACAGGTGCAAAAACTTCGTCGAAGTCGATTCCTTCTTTCTGAAAAAAATCCTTTCGCCACAAGTCTCGCCTTGTGTCGAGTCACTTCTCCTTTGGGATTCAACTTCACCTTCTATAACCACTTCACATCGATTTCCTTCTTGTCTTGGGGAAATTTGATAAGTGACCAAGTGTTGGTGACTTCAATTGAGTTCAGTTCTTTGTTCATTGCTTTCCTCCACTTGGAATCTGTCAATGCCTCAATTGCATTGACTAGTTCGACATCTGTGTAGAAAGCATGGTGTACCAACTCACCTTCTTCATTGACCATATCATCTGATGTAATCACACATTCTTGCAACCTTGTAGGCATATGTCTTAATCTTTAAAGTCTGCTTCACCTCTGACTTCTTGTCGAACTTCTCTTTCAATTTCACTAGTTAGTTCATCACATAAGATTATCAATGAATCCTTCTTAACATTCTCAGTCCAATCTCATTTCTTAAGCTCATATATGATGACGTCCATGTTGATCACCACTTGCTTGTTCATTGGGTCGAACAACTTGTATCCTTCAGTCGAATGATATCCTATCAGGATCATCTGATTCGACTTGTCATCGAGTTTTCTTCTCAATTGATCTCGCACATGTCTAATTATTATAGATCTAAACACCTTCATATGATTCAAGCTAGGTTTAACACCAGACCAATATTCTTTTGACGTGATTCCTTCTAGCTTCTTCGTCGGACATCTGTTCAGGATATATGTTGCAGTCGACACAACTTCTCCCCATAATTCTTTGGGTAGATGCTTACCTTTCAACATATTTCTCACCATATTCATGATGGTTTTATTCTTCCCTTCTGCGACTCCATTTTGCTGTGGAGTGTAGGGTGGCACCACCTGACGCACAATCCTTTCTTTCACACATGATGCGTTAAAGTCTTTTGACACATATTCTTTACCACCATCAGTCCTCAGAATCTTGAGATTCCGACTGCTTTGTCTTTCGACCATATATTTAAACTTGGCAAATATCTCGATCACTTCACTTTTCTTCTTGATCAGGTAAGCCCACAGTTTTCGACTGAAATCATCTATGAATGTAACAAAGTATATGTTACCTCCAATTGAATTCACCTGGATAGAACCACATACATCAGATTATATGACTTCAAGAATTTCCTTCGACCTGCTTCCTGCATATTTACGGAAGTTGTTCTTGTGTTGCTTCGCCTTCACACATTATTCACACACTTCATTTGGAATATCGATTTCTAGTAATCCTGAAACCATGTTTCTTCTCTTTAAATCTCTGATGTCTTTGAAATTGAGATGGCCAAGCCTATAATGTCATATTCATTCATCTATGTTGGCTGCTGTTGCAAGGCACTCATGCTCCATCATATTATGCTCAATTTTGAAGGTTATATTCTGAGACATTGGAGCCTTCAAGATCAACCTTCCATTTGAGTCAAGAACTCTCATCATCTTGTCTTTGATCGACACCTTTTGTTTTTTCAACTAATTGCCATATGCTGAGAAAATTGCTCTTCATGCCTGGTATGTACAACATATTTGAAATTACTGACCTCTTGCCATCTTTCCTCATAATCAGAACATCACTAACACCTTCACCTGCTAGAGTGTTGTCATTTGAAAATTTCACAATGTTCTTCATTGAGGGATGTATGTTGACAAACCAACCTTTCCTTCCAGACATGTGTGATGAGCATCCTGAGTCCAAGTACCAATGATCCTTGAATCTCCCTTCATCTCTCGTTGTAACCATCAACAACATCTATTCTTCTTCATTTTTCTCCAACTTTGCATAAGTTTCTTGATTTTTCTGCTTTTCTAGACAATCACTAGAATAATGACCATGCTTTTGACAATTTTAACACTGAATGTAACTTTTGTCTGGCTTTTGACCATCACCTCTTCCTCTACCTGCAGCACCACCTCTTTAGTTGCCTTGGTTCCAAGGTTTTCTCTGATTCGATAAGTTTCCTTCTCGCTGATTTCGACTAGTCGAATTGTTGTAGTCTCTTCTACCTTTGTTGTCATTCCAGCTTCATTTGCCTTTCCTTTCTTTTATTGATTGTGTAACAACCCGATTTTTAGTATTTATTTCTTATATTATTATTATACTATTTTATTTTATTTATTTGGTGTATTAATCAATTGGTTGTTAGGTAGTATAATAATTGATTGAATTAATTAACTTGGTGTGTTTATTGTGTTAGTTTAATTTATTTGAACTAAATAGAGATATTATAATACTATGTCTTATTGGGCCTAATACTTAAATTAGAGGTATCATTTCTTAAGCCCAAATATAATACTAGGGTAGTAGGAAGTGAGGAGAGTGAGAAGTAGCACTCACTTGGTTATTTCAAGGCAAGAGAGAAAGAGAAGAGGAAAAGTAAGGAGAAGATGGGAAGAACAAGGGAGAAGTTAGGGTTCCAGAAATTTGAAGAGGTAAGGGGGATAATCCTTATTATTATGAGTTAGTATGATTGGGTCAATGGGTAGAAATATGTTTAGGTCGAAATCCCTAATTTTTATGGTTTTGAAATTTTTAGGTTTTTATGAGAAATCTTTGATTTGTGATGATTAATTGTGTTTGGAATTGATATATGGGTGAAATTGAGGGATGGATTGAGAATCCAATTTGTATTTTCTACTGTAGCACCATGTCTCCCGTTAAGAAAAATTCTGATTTTAACCCGTGTTAGCCGGTTACCATGATAGCGTTAACCGGTTACTTACTAAAAAGTCTGCCTAGAAGTTGAATCTGTTTCGATGTTAACCGATTACCAGGAAAGTGTTAACCGGTTACTTACTTAAAAATTTGCCCAGAAATTGTATTCTGTTTTCGGGTTAACCGGTTACCCAAAAGGTGTTAACCGATTACCACTGTTGAAAAAGGAAAAATTGAGAACTTTGAAAAGACGTAACCATTTTGGAATAAAATCTAAGTGTGTGTATTTGATGATTAGCTTATATATGTGAATGGTGTATTTGTTATGAATGTGTATATGTACCATTGGTGGATAATTTATAGAGTTGAATTATGGTGATATGCGGAATGTTAAGATGGTAGAGATGATCTTAATTTCATATGTTGTTGGTATTTGTACATTCATTCATGGCATGGTTGGCTTTATGGTGGAAGCGGTGAAACTGTGGGTTCACATGGTAATAGACGTTGATCCTTTAATGGAAATAGGCGTAGCAGACGTTGATCCTTAATTGGAAATAGGCGTAGTGGCTTTGATCTTGTCCGGTTCGGAAGCGTGGCTTGGATTCTAGATATTGAATCGGAAAAACGGCGAAACGTTGGGTTCACATAGCGGTACCACATGCATAGAGTCACATGTCTTGCATTGAGTCACATTAGAGTTATGTGATAATTGAATGTATGTATTGATGTGATTGTGATGTGTGTATGAGATATGGTAATTGAGTTTGATGATGTTTGGATACATAACTTGGTAAAATATGTGATTATGTGATAATTATACTCCTTGAGTTTTGATGTACGTTTGAAACATATGAAATAGACATTGATTAGTATTATTTACATGGTTATACAAGGTGTAATGAATTCCTTTAATTGTTGATTTAATCATTGTGCTCTATTATACTTTTTCATAATGATTCGAATTCTCACCCTTCTGTTTGAATGTTGTCTTTACATGGGCATCGTGCAGATACTCAAGAGTAGTATTGCTGAAGTAAGTGGACGGTAGCTCACTCGAGATTTAGTCGGAGAGTTTCCGTGTTTTGGTTTAGAAACTAGGTAGTGAGTCAATGCTCTGGTCATGTAACACTGGGTAGATTAGTAGTATTTAATACATATCTTATTTGGATATGGTTTTATTTTATCTTTAGAAGATTATGGAGAGATGATCATGGTATGGGACATGAATCATTGTACGAAATACATGAGTATTCATTATTTTCCGCTGCGAACGCATATTCTTGTATATTCATGATATTTGAAATATGTTATTTTAAATGACCAGGTGTATTGTATATTGATGATGAATGATGTTGGTTTTTGAAAGCTTTTACTTTTTGGAAACGTCGACGTGACGCCCTTTTGTTTGTATGCGTGCTTATTCACTTTGATTATATGTTGAGTATTTTGGGGTATAAAAAGGGGTGTTACATTAGTGGTATCAGAGCATGGTCGACCAGTTGGTCAATAGTCGTTAAGGTTTTCTAATTCTGTTGTATTTGCTTTGTGTATCTGACACAATCGATATTGTTTGTCTGGTTGTTTGGGCTGCTTAGGACGATGGTTGCAGGTAGAAATGATGATGCCATTGCTGAGGCATTGAGGATGTTGGCTGGCTCCATTGGTCAGATTCCTCAAGCGAATGCTGGTAACCGGAATGGAGATGATGATGAGTTTCGTGCTTTGGGGAGGTTCCAGACGAACAATCCTCCTGTCTTTGAGGGTGAGCATGAACCTGATAAATCTCAAGCTTGGCTGAAGGCAATTGAGAAGATCTTCAGAGTCATGAACTGTACTGATGCTTAGAAAGTGCAGTTTGACACTCATATGCTTGAGAGGGAAGCTGAAGATTGGTGGAACAACACTCTTCAGAGGTTTGAAGAAGATGGCATTGAGGTTACTTGGGCTCTTTTCCGTGATGTCTTCTTGGAGAACTATTTTCCAGAAGATTGTCGTGGGAAGAAAGAGGCGGAGTTCCTTAAATTGAAGCAAGGAAATGGTATTGTTGCCGAATATGCTGCTAGATTTCAGGAGCTTATCAAGTATTGTCCTCATTACAATACTGCTAATGCTGAGAGATCTAAATGCTTGAAGTTTGTGAATGGCTTGAGACATGATATCAAGAAGGCCATTGGTTACCAATAGATTACTCGTTTTGCGAAGTTGGTTAACAAGAGTCGGATTTATGATGAGGATAGTAGGGAGAGTGCTTCTTTCTACAAGAGTTTGAAAGGGAAAAATCAGGATCGTGGGAGACCGTATGATGACAAGAGGAAACAATCTGGTTTTGGCAAGAAGCCAAGTGGGGGAGGATCTTCTACTCCACTTAAGTGTTTCAAATATGATGTTAAAGGTCATCGTGTTGTTGATTATGGTAAGGATTCTGTGACATGTTTCAAGTGTGGCAAAAGTGGTCACAAAGCAAACAAGTGTGGAGTTGGTTCGAGTGTGACTTGTTACAATTATGGGGAGAAAGGTCACATTAGTACCAAATGTGATAAGCCGAAGAAGGAGCAAGCGAAGGGAAAAGTGTTTGCATTGTCTGGTGCGGAGGCCACTACCGATGATAGGCTAATCCAAGGTACGTGCTTTATTAATGGTACCCATTTGATTGCCATTATTGATACCGGTGCAACACATTCTTTCATTTCTTTGGATTGTGCTAAGAGATTGAATCTTATATTATCTGATATGCGTAGAAGTATGGTTATTGATACACCTGCTATGGGTTCTGTTTCTCCTTCTTATGTGTGTCTGAATTTTCCGTTGAGTATCTTTGGTAGGGATTTTGGAATTGATTTAGTTTGTCTTCCTTTAGAGCAGCTTGATGTGATTTTGGGTAGTAATTGGTTAGAATTTAATCGGGTGTATATCAATTGTTTTGAGAAGACTGATATTTTTCCTGAGGTTGGTGCTAAGGAAGATTGGTTTGTGTCTGCTAAGCAAGTTGATGAATCGGTGCAAGATGGTGCCGAGTTGTTTGTGTTGTTGGCAACTTTGGATATTCGTGAGAAGAGGACGATTGAAGAATTGCCAATAGTTTGTGAGTTTGCGGAGGTTTTTCCGGAAGATATAAGTGATTTACCGCCGGAACGTGAGGTTGAGTTTTCGATTGATTTAGTTCCTGGAACTAGTCCTGTATCGATGGCTCCCTATAAAATGTCTGCTTCTGAGTTGGAAGAGTTGAAGAGTCAACTTGAAGACTTGCTTGAGAAGAAGTTTATTCGTCCTAGTGTGTCTCCGTGGGGTGCACATGTTCTGTTGGTCAAGAAGAAAGAAGGTTCTATGAGATTATGTGTTGATTATAGACAACTGAACAAAGTGACGATTAAGATCAAGTATCCACTTCCGAGGATTGATGATCTGATGGATCAGCTGGTTGGAGCTTGTGTATTTAGCAAGATTAATTTGAGGTCTGGGTATCATCAGATTCGTGTAAAGGCTGAGGATATTCAGAAGACTGCTTTTCGGACAAGGTATGGTCACTATGAGTACTCCGTGATGCCTTTTGGTGTGACTAATGCACCTGATGTATTTATGGAGTATATGAATAGAATTTTTCATGATTATCTGGATAAGTTTGTTGTTGTATTCATCGATGATATATTGATTTATTCTAAGAGTGAAGAGGATCATGCCGAGCATTTGAAAGTTGTGCTATCGGTGTTGAAAGAGAAGAAGTTGTTTGCTAAACTCTTTAAATGTGAGTTTTGGTTGAATGAAGTAAGTTTTCTTGGGCATGTGATTTCGAGTGGTGGTATTTATGTGGATCCTACGAAGATTGAAGTTGTATCTCAATGGGAAGCTCCTAGGTCTGTTGCTGAGATTAGAAGTTTCCTTGGTTTGGCTGGTTATTATAGGAAGTTCATTGAAGGATTTTCTAAGTTGTCGTTACCGTTGACGCAGTTGACTAGGAAAGGTCAAGCTTTCATTTGGACTTCGCAGTGTGAAGCGAATTTTCAAGAGCTTAAGAGAAGATTGACTACGGCTCCTATTTTGATTTTACCGAATCCGTTAGAACCTTTCGTTGTGTATTGTGATGCTTCTTTGTTGGGTTTGTGAGGTGTTTTGATGCAAAAAGGGCAAGTGGTAGCTTATGCTTCAAGGAAACTTAAAGTTCATGAGAGGAATTATCCGATGCATGATTTAGAGTTGGCCGCCGTTGTGTTTGTGTTGAAGCTTTGGAGACATTATTTGTTTGGATCGAGATTTGATGTGTTTAGTGATCACAGGAGTTTGAAGTACTTGTTCGATCAGAAAGAATTGAATATGAGGCAAAGAAGATGGTTGGAATTCTTGAAAGATTATGATTTTGGTTTGAATTACCATCCTGGAAAGGCGAATGTTGTAGCCGATGCATTGAGTAGGAAGTCTTTGCACATGTCTATGTTGATGATTCGAGAGTTTGAATTGTTGGAGCAATTTAGAGATTTGGGTTTAGTTTGTGAAGCGACGTCTTCGTGTGTTAAGCTTGGTATGTTGAAGCTTACGTGTGGCATTCTTGATGAGATTAGAGAAGGCCAGAAGTCAGATTTGAAATTAGTCGATGTTATGACATTGATTAATCAAGGCAAAGGTGGTGACTTTCGGATTGATGAGAATGGTATCATGAGGTGTCGTGATCGAGTTTGTGTTACGGATGTTGCGGATTTGAGAAAGAGGATTCTTGAGGAAGGGCATAGAAGTGGTCTGAGTATTCATCCTGGTGCTACTAAAATGTATCAAGACTTAAGGAAGATGTTTTGGTGGCAAGGTATGAAGAAGGATGTAGCGGAATTTGTGTATTCATGTTTGACTTGTCAAAAGTCAAAGATTGAACATCAAAAGTCGTCTGGTTTGATGCAACCGTTATCTATTCCCGAGTGGAAGTGGGATAGTATCTCTATGGATTTTGTTTCGGGTTTGCCGAGGACATCGAGTAATTGTGAGGCGATTTGGGTCGTTGTGGACAGGTTGACGAAATGTACTCATTTTATTCCGATGAGGATGGATTATTCGATGGAGAGACTGGCTAAGTTATACATCGAGAGGATTGTGTGTTTGCATGGTATTCCGTCGAGCATTGTTTCGGATAGAGATCTGAGGTTCACTTCGAGATTTTGGGAAGGTTTGCAAAGTGCTTTGGGTACGAAGTTGCGTTTGAGTTCAGCATATCATCCGCAAACTGATGGTCAAACGGAGAGGACTATTCAGTCACTTGAAGATCTTTTGAGGTCTTATGTTTTGGAACAAGGAGGAAGTTGGGATAGTTTCTTGCCTTTGATCGAGTTTACGTATAACAACAGTTTCCATTCGAGTATTGGAATGGCATCTTTTGAGGCTCTTTATGGTAGAAGGTGTAGAACTCCTTTGTGTTGGTACGAATCGGGAGAGAGTGTTGTGGTTGGACCGAGTTGATTCAAGAGACTACGGATAAGGTTAAGATGATTCAAGAGAAGATGAAGGCTTCTCATAGTCGTCAAAAGAGTTATCATGATAAGAGGAGGAAGGCTCTTGAGTTTGAGAAAGATGAGCATGTGTTTCTTCGAGTTACGCCAATAACGGGTGTTGGTAGAGCTTTAAAGTCGCGTAAGTTGACGCCGCGTTTCATTGGTCCGTATCAGATTTCCGAGAGAGTAGGTGAAGTGGCATATCGGATTGCATTGCCACCGTCTCTTTCTAATCTTCATGATGTATTCCATGTGTCTCAATTGAGGAGGTACATTGCACATCCATCGCATGTTGTTCCATTAGATGATGTTCAAGTGAGGGATAATTTGATAGTTGATACATCACCTATGCGAATTGAAGATCGAGAAGTGAAGAAGCTTCGTGGTAAGCAGATTGCTTTGGTGAAAGTGATATGGGGCGGAGCCGCCAATGGCAATATCACTTGGGAACTCGGGGATAAGATGAAGGAATCGTATCCGGAGTTGTTCGTTTGAGGTAATTTTCGAGGCCGAAAATCTTTTAAGTGGGGGAGAGTTGTAACAACCCGATTTTTAGTATTTATTTCTTATATTATTATTATACTATTTTATTTTATTTATTTGGTGTGTTAATTAATTGGTTGTTAGGTAGTATAATAATTGATTGAATTAATTAACTTGGTGTGTTTATTGTGTTAGTTTAATTTATTTGAACTAAATAGAGATATTATAATACTATGTCTTATTGGACCTAATAATTAAATTAGAGGTATCATTTCTTAAGCCCAAATATAATACTAGGGTAGTAAGAAGTGAGGAGAGTGAGAAGTAGCACTCACTTGGTTATTTCAAGGCAACAGAGAAAGAGAAGAGGAAAAGTAAGGAGAATATGGGAAGAACAAGGGAGAAGCTAGGGTTCCAGAAAATTGAAGAGGTAAGGGGGAGAATCCTTATTATTATGGGTTAGTATGATCGGGTCATTGGGTAGAAACATGTTTAGGTCGAAATGCCTAATTTTTATGGTTTTGAAATTGTTAGGTTTTGATGAGTAATCTTTAATTTGTGATGATTAATTGTGTTTAGAATTGATATATGGGTGAAATTTAGGGATAGATTGAGAATCCAATTTGATATTTTCTACTGTAGCACCATTTCTCCCGTTAAGAAAAATTCAAATTTTAACCCGTGTTAACCGGTTACCATGATAGCGTTAACCGGTTACTTACTAAAAAGTTTGCCTAGAAGTTGAATTTGTTTCGATGTTAACCGATTACCAGGAAAGTGTTAACCGGTTACTTACTTAAAAATCTGCCCAGAAATTGTATTCTGTTTTCGGGTTAACCGGTTACCCAAAAGGTGTTAACCGATTACCACTGTTGAAAAAGGAAAAATTGAGAACTTTGAAAAGACGTAACTATTTTGGAATAAAATCTAAGTGTGCGTATTTGATGATTAGCTTATATATGTGAATGATGTATTTGTCATGAATGTGTATATGTACCATTGGTGGATAATTCATAGAGTTGAATTATGGTGATATGCGGAATGTTAAGATGATAGAGATGATCTTAATTGCATATGTTGTTGGTATTTGTACATCCATTCATGGCATGGTCAGCTTTATGGTGGAAGCGGTGAAACTGTGGGTTCACATGGTAATAGACGTTGATCCTTTAATGGAAATAGGCGTAGCAGACGTTGATCCTTAATTGGAAATAGGCGTAGTGGCTTTGATCTTGTCCGGTTCGGAAGCGTGGCTTGGATTCTAGATATTGAATCAGAAAAACGGTGAAACGTTGGGTTCATATTGTGGTACCACATGCATAGAGTCACATGTCTTGCATTGAGTCACATTAGAGTTATGTGATAATTGAATGTATGCATTGATGTGATTGTGATGTGTGTATGAGATATGTTAATTGAGTTTGGTGATGTTTGGATACATAACTTGGTAAAATATGTGATTATGTGATAATTATAGTTATGTGTATAGCATTGGATTTTAATATTATACTCCTTGAGTTTTGATGTACGTTTGAAATATATGAAATAGACATTGATTAGTATTATTTACATGGTTATACAAGGTGTGATGAATTCCTTTAATTGTTGATTTAATCATTGTGCTCTATTATACTTTTTCATAATGATTCGAATTCTCACCCTTCTGTTTGAATGTTGTCTTTACATGGGCATCATGCAGATACTCAAGAGTAGTATTGCTGAAGTAAGTGGACGGTAGCTCACTCGAGATTTAGCCAGAGAGTTTCCGTGTTTTAGTTTAGAAACTAGGTAGTGAGTCAATGCTCTGGTCATGTAACACTGGGTAGATTAGTAGTATTGAATACATATCTTATTTGGATATGGTTTTATTTTATCTTGAGAAGATTATGGAGAGATGGTCATGGTATGGGACATGAATCATTGTACGAAATACATGAGTATTCATTATTTTCCGCTGCGAACGCATATTCTTGTATATTCATGATATTTGAAATGTGTTGTTTTAAATGACCAGGTGTATTGTATATTGATGATGAATGATGTTGGTTTTTGAAAGCTTTTAGTTTTTGGAAACGTCGATGTGACGTCCTTTTGTTAATATGCGTGCTTGTTCACTCTGATTATATATTGAGTATTTTGGGGTATAAAAAGGGGTTACAGATTGCGCCTGCAAAGCCATATCACTCTTCGACTTTCCTGCAGCTCTTTCAACCATTCTTTACTCATGAGATTCAAGTGTCCCTTGAAGCTCTTCCTTTGTCAGTTTTGACAAATCTTTTGACTCTTCTATGGCTACTACCACATGGTTAAACTTTGGAACCAACGATCTTAAGATCTTTCCAACAACAGATCTTGATGTCAACATTTCTCCACATACCTTGATTTGACTCACCAGTTTCGTAACCCTAGTGAAGAAATTAGTTATGCTTTCATTGTCTTCCATCTGAAGCAATTCATACGTCCTTTTGTGAGTTTGTAACATCACCTCTTTCACCTTTTCCCCGCCTCCAAACGACTTCTCCAGAATTTCCCATGCTTCTTTCGTTGACTCTACATCACTAACATTTTCAAAGTTATCTGGATCAACACATTGATGGATTATAAAGAGAGTTTATAATCTTTCTTTTTCAATTCTTTACGTGCATTCCTTTCTTGATTTGTTATGTTTTCTATAAGCGTTGTTACTCCTTCCTTCACAAGAATAGGAGTTACTCCCTCTATTTATAGATTTAGGTTAGCTTACTCCCTAAGCCAAAACCCAAAACTATAAAAGCCCAAAACTATAAAAGCCCAAAATAGTTAACACTACTTAAAATAGGCCTAAGTCGAAATCTTGTATGAAGCAACATGCTTCAACACTTCGACACACTAATACATCTCAACACACTAGGTGATTTGACACTTCCTTACATCTGTCGAGCAACCTGTTTCAATACAATGAATTATAATTAAACATAAGAGAATATATTTAGGTTTAAGTGACTTAACGACGACAATGAGTCGTGTTAGTTGATCAATCATCATTTTTAAAATGGTCTAGATTGATTAATTACATTAAGTTATTGCTTAGTTAGTTATGATATGTCAAGGCTATAAATAAGAATCTATGAATGCCATCGTTACAGAAAAATGACCGAAGAAAGTGGTTTTAGAATAGTTTATACCTTTAAAGATTTGTGGGATTTTTTTACTGAAATAACCCAGTTT
Organism: Lathyrus oleraceus; assembly: GCF_024323335.1. Taxonomy (NCBI): domain Eukaryota; kingdom Viridiplantae; phylum Streptophyta; class Magnoliopsida; order Fabales; family Fabaceae; genus Lathyrus; species Lathyrus oleraceus. Next base: position 94,305,251 of record NC_066579.1, on the reverse strand, counting down.
TTCAAAAAAAAAATCCCAAAATAACCCTGATTTCAAAAAAAAATCCCAAACTACCCCACTTTTAGGAGGAGGCGACAATCCAATTGGTGCCTCCTCTTAAATTAGAGAGGAGGCACCAATTGGATTATCTAGGGCACATGGTGCAGCCAATTCAATTGGCGCCCATGTGTATGGGTTAAAGGGAGGCGCCAATTGGATTGGCACCTCAGTTTATTTTGTAAAACAATTTCAAAAATAGTCTACGTGATACATAATTTCGAAATCGGACCAATTCATATTAATATAAATTCCCGTTTACACAAAAAAACTAAAGTTGATGATCGAGATCACCTAACCGACCTCCGGTCTCACATCCCCTATCTACCCGAACCCGTGGCCCTAACCCATGTTGATGATTCACCACTGGTGTTTGACCATCTGAGGACCCAGGAACATCACTACCAACTACATGAGATGGCCTGTTGAGATAGTCAGATAAACCTGCATAGTCTTGAGTATGCATCGAAGGTGTACCGCCATAGCTGAGTTCATGACCCATGCCAGAGTAGTTGAGTTGTGTTTGACTTGTTGGTGGGCGACCAAGACGGTTGAAGGGAGGCATTGGTTTGAATGATGCGTCGAGGAGAGGTTGGAAAGATTGTTGTGGTGTTTGGTAGAGATAGGTTTGTTGAAGGTTTCAATTTTGTGAGGTTTGGGCTTCTTGGATATGGTAGGAGGAGGGACGGTTGGTGTTAAATGATCGTTGAGTGTTATGGCTAAGGCAGCTTTGCCAGGGTGATGTGTTGGGTGCAAACCGATGTTGGGTCTCTGGTTGATGATCTATTTGTTGGTGGTGGTACGGGGTATGCTCTTGGTATTTTGGTTGGGTGTATGGCATGTTAGGGTTGTATGTTTGTGTGTTTGTGGAACGAAAATTTTGACGGATAGAGGGTTGTGTGTAGCCGGTCTGACAATATTGTTAGGCGTTAGATGTTGAGGCATTTGTCGTGTAAGTTTGTTGGCGTGGGTTGTATAGGTACATATCCTCGACGATGAACTCAAAACCAACCGATTTGTACCAAGCCATATAAGTACGACTTGATTTTTCTTCACTTGGCATCACTGCGTCAATTAAGACATGGTCATGGCGGTGCTTCCATTTGCGACACTCAGATCTAGCGAATCTTTGCCATGAGTTGAAGTTCCATTGGTTGTTAACTTTGCGCAGATGTCATTCTCCTAGGTTTGCTAGGGGATTTGGGATGCGTTGAAGAATACCGAACTACAATTTTACATGATCATTGTTGTGCATCTCCACAGTTGTGAATCTTATGATCAGTGTGCATGCAGTCCATACGGTTGCGTCTTCTTCATTAATTTCATGGTCATGCTCCAAATTTAGGTATGGACACCAAATGAACTGAAATGTGAACGTATGTTAGATTATAAACTTGGTAGAAGAAATTAACAAATTATTACGAAATAATTAGGTTATTATCCATACATCTGCCGGTCGAAGGTGATCCAAGAGATTGCGATACTGGGTAATACAATGTCTAGGACCTTTGTTATAACTCATACCACATATCGACCATCTACGCCATAAAGGTAAAAATATTAGTTAGAGATAATAATCGGTAAAGTAAGTAAATATATAGCATTTTAAACAACTTACTTTTGTGCATACGGAAATGTGAAAGGGTTGTTGTTAACGGGCGCTAGGGACGGTAGTCTTGACCAAACCCATGCTTGGAGCAAAAAAGCACATCCAGAAAAGGTAGATGTGTCTTTGTGTGAATTTTTACACAGAGAGCTATAAAGATAGCCCAGACAAGCGGATCCCTAACTGTAACTTCCTATTCTATCTACATGTCTTAGGAAAGGTAAATACATAACATGCATACTAGAACCACTACCTTCGGGAAATAAAAAAGAACCAATTAAAAGCATAATATAACACCTAGTTTTTATTATTCGAGCCTCTTCAGTATAATGATCATCTAAATGTAAACTGTTATAGTATGACTTAAGGCGTGAAAGGAGTATACCTTGACCTCTTGAGTTATCATCTAACAAATCAATATCCAAGAGGTCCATGCAAATTGAATTCACATAGTTGGTTTTACCATTTATAGCTTTACCTTCAACAGGCAGTCCCAATAGCATGTAGACGTCTTATAACGTCATGATACACTCACCGATTGGAAACCAGAATGTGTGTGTCTCGGGACGCCATCTTTCACATAACGCAAGAATGAATTTATTATCCACCGACCAAGATATAATTTTGCTTATATGTCAAAAACGGCGAGTTTGACATACGGTTGAATCATCGGGTCCATGTGGACATATTCGTGGACCCGAGTACGGAACCTTGAAACATTCTATAAAAGAAACAACAAAACACTTTACTAAGTTGATATGTTATTAAAAGGTACTATAGACAAATAACAAAAGAATTAAACGCTTACATAAGTTGTT